>NC_079193.1:378926492-379271480 GCF_029499605.1 Hyla sarda
TTATACTTATCACTGTTATTTGGCAAGTGTTTCTATTTTGTTTGATCACAATTTTTTCCCCCTGAGTGATCCCAAACTGTTTTTTCTTCTATTCTTAACTTTCTCCTCCAAATGCTATCGCTCCCCCACCCTTTTTCACACCTGATAGCAATCCTCTGGCAATTTGCTGGCTTAGCCTAGTACTATATATTTGAGACAATAGGTCTGTTAGACATCCAAATATGCCATCTGAAACTGCCATCTAAAGTGCTTCTTAAAGGGGTATTCCGCCCCTAGACATCTTATCCCCTATCCAAAGGATAGGGGATAAGATGTCAGATCGCCGCGGTCCCGCTGCTGGGGACCCCTGGGATCCCCGCTGTGGCACGGCGCTATCATTACAGCACAGAGCGTGTTCGCTCTGCACGTAATGATGGGCAGTACAGGGGCCGGAGCATCGTTACGTCACGGCTCCGCCCCTCGTGATGTCACGGCCCGCCCTTTCAATACAAGTCTATGGGAGGGGGCGTAGCGGTCGTCACGCCCCCTCCCATAGACTTTCATTAAGGGGACGGGCCGTGATGTCACAAGGGGCGGCGCCATGACGTCACGCTGCTCCGTCCCCCGTATCGCCCGTCATTACGCACAGAGCGAACTCGCTCTGTGCTGTAATGATAGCGCGGTGCTGCAGCGGGGATCCCGGGGGTCCCCAGCAGCGGGACCACGGCGATCTTACATCTTATCCCCTATCCTTTGGATAGGGGATAAGATGTCTAGGGGCGGAATACCCCTTTAAGTGTGATATCAAGAATTATACCAGAATTCAACCAGAAGGGAACAAAAGGGAACTAACTCAACATTATAACTACAAAAGTAAGTCACTCTTTTCAGAAAAAACAAAAACCAAACATGCACACACGTATTACTTACATCATTGCGATACATTTTCTCTTCTATCCCCACCGATTTCTCTGGTGGACGCTATATACATCTGTCCATGCCTCCTTCCCTCACCTATGTATTGCTCGCATGCACTGCTCACTATCATAAACCCCCCAAAGTCACCTCATTCCATGGTACAGCACAGAAGTCGCTCCATCACTTCACCCAGCCATCTGCTCTCCCTCTTCTTTCTTCTGCTTTTCGCTCCTAACCCTGGCCCACCTTTCACTAATATTTGCTCTACACTACCTGCCTCTTGCGGAACCACTACAAACTTTAACTGCGCTCTCCTAAACTCTCGATCTGTGTGCAATAAGCTCACCCAGATTCATAACTTATTTCTCACTAATTCTCTTAATCTGCTGGCTCTCACAGAAACATGGATACAACCTTCTGAAACTGCTTCTCTCGCTGCTTTATCTTATGGTGACCTTCACTTTTCCCATACCCCCAGATCTGACACTAGGCATGGTGGAGGAGTTGGGGTGCTTCTAGCCCCACAATGCACTTTTCAAATCATCCCCCCATTACCCTCACTCACGTTTCCCTCTTTTGGAGGTCCACACCCTCAGGCTCTTCCGCCCATTGTCTCTCAGAGTGGCGGTCATCTATCGTCCTCCTGGTTCTCCCCAAATGTTCCTGGATCATTTTGCCACCTGGCTCCCTCACTTTCTTTCCTCAGAAACACCTACACTCATCATGGGTGATTTTAATATCCCCATTGATACCCCAATCTCCTCTTCTGCCTCTCGGCTTCTGTCTCTAACCTCCTCCTTTGCCCTTTCACAGCTTACTGACTCTCACACACAAGGATGGGAATACACTGGACTTGGTCTTCTCTAGACTTTGCTCTGTCTCTAAATTCCCTAATTCTCCTTTTGAGCTCTCTGACCACAACCTTCTCTCTTTCTCTCTGACCACAACCTTCTCTCTTTCTCTATCAGTAACTCCTATCCTCTTCCGGACACTCCAACCTTGTACACTTACAGAAACCTGAGTGCCATAAACACTAGTCAATTTATAGACATTCTACAATCTTCACTATCACCAATCTCTTCTCTCTCCTGCCCTAATCTAGCAGTCAAACATAACCATGACACCCTAAAGTCTACCCTGGATCAAATGGCACCCCCTAAAACACGAACCTCCCGACACAGACGGCAGCAACCCTGGCACACGCTAACAACCCGCTTTCTCAGGCGATGCTCTAGGTGCTGAATGTCTGTGGAGGAAAACTAAGACTTCTTCAGACTATCTGCACTATAAATTCCTGCTTAAATCCTATTACTCCACTCTTCATCTCCCCAAACAAACATATTTTACCTCCCTCATCTCCTCTCTGTCTAACAACCCAAAACGCCTTTTTGACATGTTCAACTCTCTCCTTCGGCCTAAAGTACAGACCCCAATCACTGATCTCTGTGCTGAAGACCTGGCCAAATACTTCAAAACTAAAATCGATGACATTCGTGATGGAATCCTCTCCCAGTCCCCTAAAAGGTCTGATCCAATTCCCAGCCAAATCTCCTCTTCATCACTCTCAGTTTTTGAGCCTGTAACGGAGGATGAGGTTTCCAGGCTCCTCTCCTCCGCCCGCCCCACTACCTGCTCTAGTGACCCCCATGCCTTCACACCTCATCCAGTCTCTCTCTCCTGCTATCAGCTGTCACCTAACTAAAATCTTTAACCTCTCCCTCTCTTCTGGGGTCTTTCCCTCCTCCTTCAAACACTCTATCATAACCCCACTATCGAAAAAACCATCTCTGGACCCGTCCTGTGCAGCCAACTATCGACTCGTGTCAAATCTCCCTTTTATCTCCAAACTCCTGGAACGCTTGGTCTACTCCCGCCTTATTCGCTATCTCTCCGAGAACTCTCTCCTTGACCCCTTACAGTCTGTTTTCCGCTCCCTTCACTCCACAGAAACGGCCCTAACCAAAGTCACTAACGATCTTCTGACGGCCAAATCAAATGGCAATTCCTCTTTACTTATTCTCTTGGACCTGTCTGCAGCTTTTGACACTGTGGATCACCAACTCCTCCTCAGTAGTCTCCGCTCCATCGGTCTCAAGGACTCTGCTCTCGTCTGGTTTTCCTCCTATCTCTCTGGCCGCTTCTTTAGCGTCTCGTTTCCTGGCTCTACTTCTTCTCCTCTTCCCCTTGCTGTCGGGGTTCCCCAGGGATCGGTCCTGGGTCCTCTACTCTTTTCACTCTACACATCCCCCATTGGAAAAACAATCAGTAGATTTGGTTTCCAGTACCACCTCTACGCTGATGACACCCAACTCTATAACTCCTCCGCCAACATCACCCCTGCACTCCTACAGAATACCAGTGACTGTCTCTCTGCTGTCTCAGACATCATGTTCTCTTTATATCTGAAACTAAATCTTTCTAAAACAGAACTTCTTATTTTTTCTCCATCCACTGATACTGTACCTAACCCTGACATTTCCATCTCGGTATGTGGTACTACCATAACTCCCGGGCAGCAGGCTCGCTGTCTTGGAGTTATACTTTACTCTGATCTGTCTTTCACTCCCCATATTCAGTCCCTTTCACGTTCTTGTCACCTGCATCTCAAAAACATTTCCAGAATCCGCCCGTTTCTCACTACTGAATCTGCTAAAACTCTCATTATTGCTTTGATTCCCTTCAGCCTCGACTACTGTAACTCTTTACTAATAGGCCTTCCTTTCTCCAAACTCTCTCCTCTTCAGTCCATCCTTAATGCCGCAGCCAGACTCATCTTCCTCTCCAGCCGCTACACCGACGCCTCCTCCCTGTGCCAGTCACTACACCGACGCCTCCTTCCTGTGCCAGTCACTACACCGACGCCTCCTCCCTGTGCCAGTCACTACACTGGTTACCAATTCAGTCCAGAATACAGTACAAAATCCTCAGTCTCACACACAAAGCTCTCCACAATGCTGCACCTCCCTACATCTCCTCTCTCATCTCTGTCTACCATCCTACACGTTCTCTCCGATCTGCTAATGACCTCACACTAACATCTTCTATAATCCGAACTTCTCACTCCCATCTCCAAGACTTCACTCGTGCTGCACCGGTTCTCTGGAATGCTATCCCTCAATCCCTCAGACTCAACAACAACATCCATAGTTTCAAACGTGGCCTAAAAACACATCTCTTCAGACAGGCCTATAACATTCTTTAATTGGCCTCAACATATCCTCAACATGTCCTCAACATATCCCCAACATATCCCCAACATATCCTCAAAATATCCCCAACATATCCCCAACATATCCCCAACATATCCCCAACGTATCCCCAACATATTCCCAACATATCCCCAACATACCCCCAACATATCCCCAACATATCCCCAACATATCCCCAACATATCTCCAACATATCTCCAACATATCCCCAACATATCCCCAACATATCCCCAATATATCCCCAACATATTCCCAACATATCCCCAACATATCCCCAACATATCCCCAACATATCCCCAACATATTCCCAACATATCCCCAACATTTCCTCAACATATCCCCAACATATCCCCAACATATCCTCAACATATCCTCAACATATCCCCAACATTTCCCCAACATATCCCCAACATATCCCCAACATATCCCCAACATATCCCCAACATATCCCCAACATATCCTCAACATATCCCCAACATTTCCCCAACATATCCCCAACATATCCCCAACATTTCCCCAACATATCCTCAACATATCCTCAACATATCCCCAACATATCCCCAACATATCCCCAACATATCCTCAACATATCCCCAACATATCCTCAACATATCCCCAACATATCCCCAACATATCCTCAACATATCCCCAACATATCCTCAACATATCCCCAACATATCCTCAACATATCCTCAACATATCCCCAACATATCCCCAACATTTCCTCAATATATCCCCAACATATCCCCAACATATCCTCAACATATCCCCAATATATCCCCAACATATCCCCAACATATCCCCAACATATCCCCAACACATCCCCAACATATCCCCAACATATCCCCAACATATCCCCAACATATCCTCACCATATCCCCAACATATCCTCAACATATCCCCAACATATCCCCAACATATCCCCAACATATCCTCAACATATCCCCAACATATCCCCAACATATCCCCCAACATAACCCCCAACATATCCCCAACATATCCTCAACATATCCTCAACATATCCCCACACCTCTTGTTTGAATAGTTATTGTGTAATATTATGTCTGATACTTGTCTTTGTTTCTACCCATAATTGTAAGCGCTGCGGAATCTGTAGGCGCTATATAAATAAAATTATTATTATTATTAAAATTATTATTAATAATAATAATTCAATAATGATAATAATAATAATAATTCAATAATAATAATTCAATAATAATAATTCAATAATAATAATAATATTGAATTATTATTATTATAGAATTATTTATTATTATTATTATTATTATTATTATTATTATTATTATTATTATTATTATTATTGAATTATTATTATTGGATTAATAATAATAATAATAATAATAGTGTAATGTCCACCATAAGAATATACAGTGATTTGCAAGTCCTATGAAGGTTTAGAGATACCCCTTCTGCATGACTGTGATAGGTAAGTAAAATTAAGCAAAATTAACATAAATACCCCAGACAATAACCCAGTGTTTCCAAACCAGGGTGCCCCAGCTGTTGCAAAACTACAACTCCCAGCATGCCCGGACAGCCGAAGGCTGTCCGGGCATGCTGGGAGTTGTATTTTTGCAACAGCTGGAGGCACCCTGGTTGGGAAACACTACAATAACCCAATGGTCACCCCCATTAGCTAGTGATACAGATCATGCACTATGAACGACAAATAAATAATTTGGTAGATTATGTGTTAAAATGGATTTTTGCCTTTTTTTTTGTTAATAATTTGTGGATATTGCGGTGGGTATTGCGGTGGGTACAGGTGTCTCGGCAGAACACGGAGTGCACCAAACTATGAGCAGAACAAGAAAAAAAAGAAGCAATTTTCATAAAAATTAAAAAGCCTGGATAAAAAATACCATCCCTAATGTGTCCTATCAGCATTTAGATTGCTTCTGCTCTATCTGAATATCTGTATATTGCGTAGTGTAGACATGATAATAATACTGCGGCACAATGTAGACGATAATTAGGACAACGCACAATCCCGGGCACTGAAATCTGCAGATTAGTTCGTCTTCAAAAAGGAAAAAAGTCATAATTAGATGCTAATTTTTCTGGTCATTAAGTGTTTACAGGAACAAAGGAGCGGAGTATTATCTGGATATTTAATTCTCCGGGTATTCACAGGATGGCGGGATAATAAACCGTGGGGGGAGGAGGTGAGGGAGGCGGATTAAAACTTCACATTTTCTTAGTTTCATGGAGGAGAGTTTTAGTATTTATATAAATATATTTAAAAAAACTAATTTTTCAGATAATTTGATATTAATGAAGGGTTTGATACCCCATAGCCCTGGGGCTACTCCTTCATATGCCAGGTCCCTTTCCTCTCGGAGTATTGAATCATTTTGTGGGTGAAACTCTCCTCACTCTTATCCATCTGACGACTAAGGGTTACGCTGTGTGCACGGCAACAACTGGAAAAAAATTCCCTCTATATATTCTCATCCCATGGAGAAAGCAGTAGCAGTATACAGATAGAGCTAGGAGTATAATTACTATATATCCTGATCCCATAGAGATAGAAGTGGAGGGGAGGTATATAACTACTTTATACTGTATACTCATCCCATAGAGATAGCAGCAGTATACAGATAGAGCTGGAGTGGAGGTATATATCTACCACATGTCCTGATCCTATAGAGATAGCAGCAGTATACAGATAGAGCTGGAGGGAGGTATATATCTACTATATATCCTGATCCTATAGAGATAGCAGCAGTATACAGATAGAGCTGAATGGGAGGTGTACATGGCAACAACTGAAAAAAATTCCTTCTATATATTCTGATCCCATAGAGAAAGCAATAGCAGTATACAGATAGAGCTAGGAGTATAATTATTATAAATCCGGATCCCATAGAGATAGAAGTGGAGAGGAGGTGTATAACTATTATATATACACTCATCCCATAGAGATAGCAGCAGTATACAGATAGAGCTGGAGGGGAGGTATATATCTACCACATGTCCTGATCCTATAGAGATAGCAGCAGTATACAGATAGAGCTGAAGGGGAGGTGTGCACGGCAACAACTGAAAAAAATTCCTTCTATATATTCTGATTACATAGAGAAAGCAATAGCAGTATACAGATAGAGCTAGGAGTATAATTATTATAAATCCGGATCCCATAGAGATAGAAGTGGAGAGGAGGTGTATAACTACTATATATACTCATCCCATAGAGATAGCAGCAGTATACAGATAGAGCTGGAGGGGAGGTATATATCTACCACATGTCCTGATCCTATAGAGATAGCAGCAGTATACCGATAGAGCTGGAGGGGAGGTGTATAACTACTATATATACTCACCCCATAGAGATAGTAGCAGTATACAGATAGGGCTGGAGGAGAGGTGTATAACTACTATATATCCTGATCCCATAGAGATAGCAGCAGTATACAGACCGAGCTGGAGGGAAGATGCATAACTCCTATATATCCTAATTTCATAGAGATAGAAGCAGCAGTATGCAGATTGAGCTACAGGGGGAGGTGTATAACTACTATATCCTCATCCCATAGATATAGCAGCAGTATATAGATAGAGCTGGAGGGGAGGTGTATAGCTACTATATATCCTGATCCTATAGAGATAGCAGCAGTATACAGACAGAGCTCGAGGGAAGATGCATAACTCCTAAATATCCTAATTTCATAGAGATAGCAGCAGCAGTATACAGATAGAACTACAGGGGGAGGTGTATAACTACTATATCCTCATCCCATAGATATAGCAGCAGTATACAGATAAAGCTGGAGGGGAGGTGTATAGCTACTATATATCCTGATCCTATAGAGTTAGCAGCAGTGTACAGATAGAGCTAAAGGAGAGGTGTATAACTACTATATATCCTGATCCCATAGAGATAGCAGCAGTATACTGATAGAGCTGAAGGAGAGGTGTATAACTACTATATATCCTGATCCCATAGAGATAGCAGCAGTATACTGATAGAGCTGAAGGAGAGGTGTATAACTACTATATATCCTGATCCCATAGAGATAGCAGCTGCAGTATACATATAGAGCAGGAGGGAAGGTGTATAACTTTTATATATCCTGATAAAATAAAGAGAGCAGCTGTAGTATACATAAAGAGCTGGAGGGGTATAACCACTGTATGTCCTGATCCCATAGAGATAGCAGCTGCAGTATACAGATAGAGCTTAGAGGTGAAGTGTAAAAGTACAATACATCCTGCTCTGTGAGCTGCGAGAAGGTATCTGATAGAAGGGGATGTCATCCTGCAGTCCATACGAAGTCAGTTGACCCAGGACTGACATATTAAGCACTGCAGTGATTTTTTTGTGTAGGTCAGACTGGTGATCACATGACCTAGTCACAGTAATTAAAGCATGGATGCAGCCATACTGGAATAAAACAGATGGAGCCGCATAATATGGGCAAAATAAATAAATAAATAAACCTGGAGTGCTTCTTTAAATATTCTACACACTTGTATTGCATTTTCTCCTCAAAACAAATATATAAGCAATGGCGTGAAGCGGTTCTTTCCCCTAGCGGATATCTGCTGATACATACACAGGGAGCTCTGCAGATATTTGGAGAGGACATTGACTGATTTGACATTTGCAGATAATTGGCTGAATACAGTGGACAATGGAGAAACACTGAAACATAATCTATATCTGACAAAGCTCACAGAATGGGAACATACAGGGAGTACAGACCTAGGACGCTTCCTTAAAGTTCATCATTGACCTTCTCTGTTACACTATTTATTTATTCTCCAGCGGAGTCAGTAGGATGAAACCTAAGAAGTTCATAACAAATATTAGTTTAAAGGGGTACTCCACCCCTAGAATTGGGGATAAGATGTCTGATCGCGGGGGTCATTCCGCTAGGAACCCCCGCGATCTCACTGCTGCACCCGGCTTTCCTTTAGTGCGTTGGGTGCTGCGCCGGAGGCTCGTGACGTCACGGTCACACCCCGCTTGTGACATCACGGACACGCCCCATCAATAGACTTGCAATGATGGGGTCTGTCCATGACGTCACAAGCGGGGTGTGACCGTGACATCACAAGCCTCCGCCCCCGCATCATCAGTCATCTGGCACGGAGTGACGTTCGGGACCCTCGCAATCAGACATCTTATCCCCTATCCTTTGGATAGGGGATAAGATGCCTAGGGGAAGAGTACCCCTTTAATGTTAAAACGACTCGTACATTTTAGCTGCAATACCGCAGTACCCCTCCTGACCACAGGGAGTGCACTTTAGCCGAAACATATGTGACCCTAAGCACAAAGTTCACATGGACAAGTTCTATCTAGTGGTAAAGAATTTGTCTTGTGTTCAGAAAAGGAATAAACCAGCCACCTTCACAGCACTGAGTATATACTGTATGGCATATAAGGGAGCAGCTAAATCATACCAGAGAGATGCTATTACAAAAAAATATATATATAGATTTTTAAAAAATTATAACAAGGTTAAAAAAGTTAATAAATTCAGACATTGTCATCAACTACAAGAATATGAATTTTCGATTTAAAACTTATAGCACTAATAATTTAATTGTTTAGACAATTTTGTACATATTGACACTAAAAACAGTGACAAAAATAGGAAAAATATTCAAAGGATGGGATGGGAGAAACAAGACTCCCTGGTCTAAGGAAACCAAAATTGAGGTTTTTGACCTAAATTCTAAGCATCTTGTCACTGGTGGAAAGAGCATCATGTCTGGGGGAAACCAGGTACTACCCATCACCTGCCCAATACCATCCCTACAGTGATCATGGTGGGTGCAGCATCATGTCTGGAGGAAACCAGGCACTGCCCATCACCTGCCCAATACCATCCCTACAGTGATCATGGTGGGGGCAGCATCATGTCTGGAGGAAACCAGGCACTGCCCATTACCTGCCCAATACCATCCCTACAGTGATCATGGTGGGGGCAGCATCATGTCTGGAGGAAACCAGGTACTGACCATCACCTGCCCAATACCATCCCTACAGTGATCATGTCTGGGGGAAACCAGGTACTGCCCATCACCTGCCCAATACCATCCCTACAGTGATCATGGTGGGGGCAGCATCATGTCTGGAGGAAACCAGGCATTGTCCATCACCTGCCCCATACCATCCCTACAGTGATCATGGTGGAGGCAGCATCATGTCTGGGGGAAACCAGGCACTGCCCATCACCTGCCCAATACCATCCCTACAATGATCATGGTGGGGGCAGCATCATGTCTGGGGGAAACCAGGCACTGCCCATCACCTGCCCAATACCATCCCTACAGTGATCATGGTGGAGGCAGCATCATGTCTGGGGGAAACCAGGCACTGCCCATCACCTGCCCAATACCATCCCTACAGTGATCATGGTGGAGGCAGCATCATGTCTGGAGGAAACCAGGCACTACCCATCACCTGTCCAATACCATCCCTACAGTGATCATGGTGGGGGCAGCATCATGTCTGGAGGAAACCAGGCACTGCCCATTACCTGCCCAATACAATCCCTACAGTGATCATGGTGGGGGCAGCATCATGTCTGGGGGAAACCAGACACTGCCCATCACCTGCCCAATACCATCCCTACAGTGATCATGGTGGGGGCAGCATCATGTCTGGAGGAAACCAGGCACTGCCCATCACCTGCCCAATACCATCCCTACAGTGATCATGGTGGGGGCAGCATCATGTCTGGGGGAAACCAGGCACTGCCCATCACCTGCCCAATACCATCCCTACAGTGATCATGGTGGGGGCAGCATCATGTCTGGAGGAAACCAGGCATTGTCCATCACCTGCCCAATACCATCCCTACAGTGATCATGGTGGGGGCAGCATCATGTCTGGGGGAAACCAGGCACTGCCCATCACCTGCCCAATACCATCTCTACAGTGACCATGGTGGGGGCAGCACCATGTATAGAGGAAACCAGGTACTGCCCCTCACCTGCCCAATACCATCCCTACAGTGATCATGGTGGGGGCAGCATCATGTCTGGGGGAAACCAGGTACTGCCCATCACCTGCCCAATACCATCCCTACAGTGATCATGGTGGGGGCAGCATCATGTCTGGGGGAAACCAGGCACTGCCCATCACCTGCCCAATACCATCCCTACAGTGATCATGGTGGGGGCAGCATTATGTCTCGGGGAAACCAGGCACTGCCCATCACCTGCCCAATACCATCCCTAGTAAACCAAGTAGTGTCCATGAAAACCTGATCCAGTCTGGACCTCAGACTGGGATGAAGGTTCACCCTCAAACAAGACAATGACCCTAAGCACACAGCCAAAACAACACAGGAGTGGCTTAGGGACAACTCTGTGAATCTCCTTGAGTGGCCCAGCCAGAGCCCAGACCCAATGAACCACTTTGCAGAGACCTGAAAATGGCTTCCACAGACGGTCCAGGTGTGTAACCCCTGTGACCTTAATATAAAGAAGAATGGGCCTTTTACTAAGTCCTGAGTAAAGGGTATGAATACTTATGTCACTGCAAGACAGAAACCTTGCAGTTTGGGTTATTACAGCAGATCAGCTGTCTCTCCGGGATTTGTCTCCATGATATGGCCACAGATCTGCAAATTTACTGTTTGATAATTGAAAAGATGCTTTGAAAACCTAAAAAAATATATATATGGGATCCAAAAAGTTCTTTCCCTTTCTTTTTTGTAATTAAACCAATAAAGTGAATTGAATTTACTTCTGTGGCATACTAACCAGCTCCTTCTGGTTTGCATGGAATGTTAAACTTCCATAAGGTGAATTGTGGTGACCCGGTACAGAACACATGACTCTGCCTGCCCTGTTAGGTCGCTGTTGCCTCATGTGTCTGTTTGGGCCCACAGCTCCAGGGAACTTTAATTTTTCCATGTCTTATGCCAATATAAGTTGTACACCTTGTATAAAGTGTACTGTGCCTTTAAGGGAAAGGTTGCAAAAGTGTCATGTGATCACTTTGCTAAATTAGAGTCATAGACCCTAAGCCCCCTGATCTGTGTAGACAGGAAGGAGTCAGTCAAGTGTGTGAGGAGTGGAAGAGAGGAGATCTATTTGAGGTCCAGAGGGAGAAGGAGTCTGGTCCTGGACAAGGAGGAGAGAGGAGAGTCTGTGTAGTGTGGTGAGGAGGAGAGGGTCAGTGCAGTGTCCAAGTAAGTGGAGTCTGAGGAGAAGTCAAGTGTCGTGTAGCTCCACTAAATGCGAGCATCCTGCCATCCAGGTCAAGTCAGTCAAAGTCCAAGTTAGGGGGAAATGCGCCTTAGAGCCGAAAGAGCCCCATAACACAAATCAAGGATAGTGAGAGTGAAGTTCCTCTGGCCACCTCAGTAAAAAAGTCCAAGTCGACCCCTGGCAGTAATCAAGTCCTACAAGTTTGTGTTAGTTGTCTCCCAGATCAGTCTAAAGTCCAGATAAGCCAAGTTGAGTCGTCACAGCTGTTTCATAAGTACAAGTTCCAGAGTTCCCAGTGATCTAAAGGGACTATTCCTGCAACTTTTCCCCAAATATTGCACTACCTAAGTCTACTGTTATACTGCATGGACTTTAACATTTGCCTGCAAGAGATGAATTGGAGGATACAAAAATAAAAAAGGGGGGCGCTCCCTTGTGTAGTATATCAATAGGTGCGTTATCCACCACCACACCACAGCACTTGGCCCAGGAAGCTGCCATCCTTGGAGTGTGGAGGTTAACACTACCCTGGCGTAACAAACTCTATTCCAGTCACAACACCCTGTCAATACCCTGCCTTGCGGCCTCGGCCTACGCTAAAGACTGTGAGTTCTTACAATTCCCCGCTAACTCCGCAAGATCACTGGACCTAAACCTACCCCTAAATCCAGCGGATCTATGCTACAAAATCCTCCTAAACTAAAGAGAACTTACCCGGTCCCAACCACTGTCAATCGCTGCTCAGCTGTATATAGACTCTGTTATCTGGACTGTTACCGGTTACTGCATGTTACAGAAAATCTGGAGGAGCAAGCTGTGCATAACTAGCTTGCCCCCTGACTGGTGAGCAGTAAGAGGTTAAGAAATATACAGGCAAGGTTTTTAGCCCCCTCCCCCGCCTGTAAAACTTGCAAATGGCTACAGTGGTATGTCCCATGGGTGGGGGGGGAAGGAGTGCACCAATCAGGGGTTTAATAGTTTCCCGGGCTTTCAGAGGCCCTCCCCTGGGTATTTATAGCTGTGGTGCCTCCCTTCCCCCCTCAATCTGCCCAGGACCCGGAGTTTTGTCTGCCGGTTGGTATGTATCTGCCCCTTATATTATGGCCCGGATGGAGCAGGAGGGTGAGGGTTGGCATGCTGGCTTGTGGCTGAGCTGGCCTCCCCTCCTGTTGCACCCTGGCGTTAGGTTCGGGAGGCTGGCGGACCTCTCGCCCTCTCACAGTCCCGCTCTCCTTTAACACCCCCCCCCCCCACCCCCCGTCCGCCTGTCCTGCCCGTTCCTTTACTCCTCTTCCCTGCCCCGTTCCTTTAATCCCCTTCCCGTACCTTTAATCCTTTTCCTTGCCCGTTCCTCCAATTCACTTCTCTGCCCCTGGCCCGAGCCCCTTTGCCAGGCGTGCTCCTTATGTGCGCGCTTTGCCTCCCCCCCCGTTGCTGTCCCCTCCGTCTGCGGTGGCGGCCCCTGGGTTGCTGCGGCTGTTTTGTGTAGCCTTGCGCAAATGGACGTTTATTAACGTCCATTTGCGTGTTCCCAGCTATAATGCGCGCTCACAAGGCGAGCGCGCATCATAGCCGTTGGGTCCCAGTTGCTATTAGCAACCAGGACCCGTGCTAATGCCGGACATCGCCGATCGGGCAGATGTCCGGCATTACCTTTTCGGATGCGGCGATCAAAGTTGGGCTGCTCAGTCGGGCTGATCGGGACCATCGCGATTAAATCGCGATGTCCCGATCAGCTGGAACGCAGCAGGAGGGTCACTCACCTGCCTCCTGCGCGTCCGCTCGTGGATTGATTGCTCCAAGCCTGAAATTCAGGCTTGAGCAATCAATCACTGACAACCCAGATCATTGCCATGTTAATACATGGCAAGTGATCTGTGTGTGCAGTGTTATGGCTCCCTATGGAGCTATAGCATTGCGCACAAAAAAAAAAAAAAAAAAAATTTTAACCCTTGCCATGATAAATGTTTGGATCACTCCTCCCCCCCCCCCCTTTTTCCCCCATACATAAAAACATGAATTAAAATATAAATACATAACTGATAATAATTAAATAAATAAATAAAATAAAAACTGTATTACATCAAGCATGTATATGGTATCGCTGCGTGCGTACATGTCCGTACTATCTAAATATGTCTTCGATTGCAGCATTCCTTCAATGGCGTTTGCGCAAAAAAAAAAAAATATATAAATAAATAAGAATTTACTTAATTAATTAATTTAAAAAATAAATAATTAATTAATAGAAGTAAAAAAAAAAAAAAAAAAAAATACAAAGAAAATTAAAAGAAAAAAAGAAAAAAATAAAAGAAAAATTGCAATAAAAAAAAAAAAAAAAAGTACGAACTGTGTAGATTTCAATACACAGGCACATGTGGTATTGCCACGTGCGTCAATGTCCGCACTATCAAGTTATATATCCTCATTTGATCCGCGTGTAAGCGCGAATTGAAAATTAAATATGTAAATTTTACTAGTCCCATATAGCGTATTTTGGTCGCTTTTCATACCTATAAAAAAAAAAAAAAAAAAATAATAATAAATAATATATATATATATATATATATATATATATATATATATATATATTTATATCGCAACTCTGTTTGACACGATAATTGTATCGCTGTAAACTTCGGATCACGGCGCATGGTTCAGGCAGCCACTGCACCCCAAACCCTCGGCGCCATTCCGGGCGGCGGTAGAGTACCCGCAACCAGGTGGTCTCCAGCGTGCCTTATTCAACGCCTGCGGTGGTAAAGTGGTTCGTCCTGCTTTTGTGCCCTCTCCATCTTCTGGACTTAGTGAGTGTGCTGTTGCGGGGGGGCAGGGGGGGCTCTATTTTCGTGCCTGCCCTTGGGGCTTTGGCAGGCCAGTTGTCTTCAACTGGCTAGCTGGGTTGGTTCCCTCTCCTTCCCCGGTTAGTGTGCTTATGGCTGTTCTGGTAGTTTCCACCTTTTGTTCCTGTGGGTTTGTTGGGTTTGGGTCTCGGATATAGGTGTATGTCTATGTTGGTCTCTGGTTGTGAGTTGGGTACGTCTTTTCTTGACGGAGTGCTTTGGTGTGGTATCAATTTCTGCGGTGCACGCTTAGGTGAGTGGTCTTTTGGCCTTACGCTCTGAATGACCGGGTTTTGTGGATTTAGCTCCTGAGGCTTGTTCCTTATTTTGAATCGGTGGCACCCAGTTACGGTTTTGTTTCTTTTGGTTTTCTCCCCCTTTGTTTGGTGTTTCTCTCCGTCACTAGTTGTAGTCCCTCTCCGCTGCTCTGTTTGTCCTAGTGTATTGTCTGATGTTTTCTCCTGTTTTGCTCCCGATCTTTGGTAGGCATGGGACTCCTGTATGTCGTGCTGGGTGCTTTAGCTGATGTGGCGGTGGGTAGGTTTCGCTTTGAGTCTCAGTTTGTCTTTCCTCGTGGTTTCTTTTGTTTGTGGTGGTTTTCCGGAGGGGGATACTCCTGTGCTCTACGCTTGTTGGGGTGTGGTTTGTTGCGGTCTTACGCATGCCGCGTTGGCGTTGGTCTGCAGTTTTCCTGTGGACGGGGAGTGGTTGCGTTTTCTCTGCTTTGGTTTCCTCGGGGCTCGCTAGGTGCCCCTGTTCCGGTCCTTGCTGGTTTACTGTAAGTTCCGCATGGAATATGGTTCTGGGCGGAGTTTTTTCCTGCAGGTTGTCTTTGGCCGCCGAGGGTGTCTGGTATTTGGGCCCCCCGCATATGTGCCCCTGGTACGCTTTGGGCTGACATTTCGGTTGGTTGGGGTTTTTTCAAGGGTCATGCGGTGGCCTGGCCTGCTTTCAGTTCCCTGCACAGGGAGCTCGCTTTGTTCTCGGATGTGGCTGGTTTGGTCGGTTGTTGGTGTGGTGTTTGGTTTTCCAGTGGTGCTGTGGGGTGGTTTACCCCTGGGTCTTGGTAGTCAGTGGGTTTCTGCCATGCTTGGGGTTTTTGTTTGTGCTTCTCCCTTGGTGTTGGTTGTGGGACTTTGGGTGCTTGCTTCGGCAGCTCATGTTCTAGGCTTGTAACGTTACTGTGTGGGTTGCAAGTCCCCTGCGCTTGGTTGCGCGCTAATTTTGTGATGCTTTTCTTCTTTTCTAGTGTGTGATTTGAGTGATCACGGGGCGTGTTTTTCTTCCTGTGCTCTGTCTGTTGCATCTAGTGCTTCGCTGTTTGGAGTTACAATTTCTTTCAGGGCTATGCTCCCTGGGTCGGTATTGGGTGTTGACGCTTTGTCCTGTTTTCTCTGGCTGTAGTTCCGGAGGGTTGCTTGTGTGGCCGGCCCGTGGGTCATCGGGGAGAGTGGTGTAATTTGTGGTCCGCTTTGGTGGCTCCTGCGACTTGGTCGCACTCACGGTACGGTACTTGCGAGTGGTTGGTGTTGGTGTGGAGGCCGGGATGTCTATTTACAGTCGTGGGGGGTCCCGGAGGTTCTAAAGGGTCTGTGGACAGGGGATAAAAACATAAAAAAAAAAAAAAAAGTAATAAATAAATATTGGTTTCGGTACCTGGAATGCCCTTTGCAGTGACCTTACGAGGCTAATGTTTGATTTCCTGTTTCGTTTTAATAGGATGTGATAACGGAAGTTATCTGCTGTGTCACCTCTCCAAGGAGGTTCGAGATTTGGGCAGTGTTCTCAGTGTATCCAAATAACATTCTGAGTATGTGATGTGGGATCTTCACCTGTTCATGTGAATCAGCTAAAAATAAAAATAAAATAAAAATAATAAATAATCTAAAAAAATAAATAAATAAAAAGTTGGGTGGCTTTCCCGCTGTGCTGCATGGCACATGGCAGGGGGTGATTTTCTTTCTGCTTTGCGGGTGGTGTATACATAGGGGCTGGGCCCGCGAGTGGGTGGCCTTGCTGTCGGCGACCGGTTTTTACTATCTGTTTTTGGGTCGCTTAGTGGCGGCTGCAGGTTTTTTGGTTGTCGCTTTTGCGTTGTTTTTCTGATCCGAGTTTTTGCGCTAGCTTTTTTCAGGGCTATGTGGATGGGGCACTTTTTCTTTCTCCTCGTCTCCTTCCATGGGACTTGGGTGTCTGTGTTTTTGGGTGCCTATTTTGTGCGTTTCATGGTAAAAGTTTAAAAAAATAAAATGAAAAATAAAACTAATAAAGGCCCGTCGGTCCGAGACTGTTTAGGCGATCCGTGACACGCAGCTCGTGCTCCATGAGGGTCCGCGAATTACTGTTTTGTGAGTTCTGGATTTGCTCTCTTTTTGTATCGGGGCCGGCGGAGGTGGCTGGGTTTCCGGAGAGGGTAGCGCTGCACGACGGCCGCGGGCGATCTGCATGTTGTGTTGCTATATTCGCCCAGTTTGATGTTTCCCAGGTGTGTTTTTGTTTTGAGAGCGGCTTTCGAGGTGGTGCGAGTGCTGCAGCACCCTTCGGTGTATGGGCGAGTCTGAGAGATGAGTTCACACGGGTTATAAAAAAAAAAAAAAAATAAATAAATAAATAAATAAAAAAATAAAAAAATAAAAAAAATAAAAAATATAGAAATAAATAAATAAATAAATTTAAAAAATTGGTCCTGGTGGCAGGTACCCGGATTTCCTGGAGAGGAAAAGTGTTGAGCGGATTTCCTGGAGAGGAAAAGTGTTGAGCGGATTTCCTGGAGAGGAAAAGTGTTGAGCGGATTTCCTGGAGAGGAAAAGCGCTGAGCGGATTTCCTGGAGAGGAAATGTGTTGGGTGTGCTGGGGGGCTGGAGGTGGCCCCAGGTGTTGGCTATCCACTATCTCTTGGGTGGGGGTCGGAGCCCAGTGTAGGGCTAACTGGTCTCCTCCGTGGCGGTAAGAAGACGGTGAAAGCGGGGTCAACCCGGGGTAGACCTCCACACAGGACGGTGTGGCAGCACCTCTCGGGTTGGTAAGAAGCCAATCGGTGTCTTTGTTACAGTTAAATTGTTATTTATATAAGTAATTTTATAAATAAAGCTGTGGCCGATCCCCACCCACGGAAAAGTTAAATTGTTGTTGTGTCAGTTATTATTTAATTAATTATTGTAGTAAGGGGGAGGGGTAGTTATAGCCTGCTCGGAGCTAATTGTGTCTCAGCAGTCTGGAGGGGCAAGCTGTGCATAACTGGCTTGCCCCCTGACTGGTGAGCAGTAAGAGGTTAAGAAATATACAGGCAAGGTTTTTAGCCCCCTCCCCCGCCTGTAAAACTTGCAAATGGCTACAGTGGTATGTCCCATGGGTGGGGGGGGAAGGAGTGCACCAATCAGGGGTTTAATAGTTTCCTGGGCTTTCAGAGGCCCTCCCCTGGGTATTTATAGCTGTGGTGCCTCCCTTCCCCCCTCAATCTGCCCAGGACCCGGAGTTTTGCCCTCCCTCCCTCCCTTTTTGTATCTTTGTTTATTGTAAGTCACAGCTTGGCGGTAAGAAGACGGTGAAAGCGGGGTCAACCCGGGGTAGACCTCCACACAGGACGGTGTGGCAGCACCTCTCGGGTTGGTAAGAAGCCAATCGGTGTCTTTGTTACAGTTAAATTGTTATTTATATAAGTAATTTTATAAATAAAGCTGTGGCCGATCCCCACCCACGGAAAAGTTAAATTGTTGTTGTGTCAGTTATTATTTAAATATTTATTGTAGTAAGGGGGAGGGGTAGTTATAGCCTGCTAGGAGCTAATTGTGTCTCAGCAGTCTGCAGTAAAGTTTCAACAAGTTTTCAGCTAAGCACTGGTTGTGGACAATCCGTTATTCTGCTCTCACCTATCGCTCTTGGGAAGGGTGGCGATAGGACCAGCATTACCTCAGCATTTAACCCTCACCCTGGCGTCACAAGTGACAAGGGTTAATAAACCCCTGATACCTGCTCAGCACCACCCCAGCTACCCTACACCCCCCGAGGCTTACCACAGTGCCAAATTGTAATATTTTAATCCCTAGTTACCATGAAACAGATTATTCAGATCTCTGAGCCACAATAAAAGGAGGAAGCAGGAAATTGTTGTGTCGGAGTTACAGTAATTTACAGAAGAGCCGGAGAATTTGCAGATGTGACACTTTTTTCTCTTCTGAATTCTTTTCATATGCAAAACACAATAATTCAAATCACTGGAATTAACTGCAGATCCAAGAGGCTGTGTAAAAAATAACAATGGGAAAATATATAATAAATAAAATAAGACCCATGCAAGGAAGGAGAAAAGGAAAGGAAAAAAAAAGTCTTCTGTCGTTCAGGAAAAACATTTATAAATAAGATTATGAAAAATTTACAACAATAAATACATGAAATAGGTTTTCTCTCTTCACTGTGAGACCGCAGGAGCAAATGACCACATGATGCCAAAACTCTTCCGTCATACAGTGGCCAATGATCACATGATTGTTCCAGGAGCCAAAGATTTCCATTAGGAAAAATTCAGCTTTTCAAAAGTTCAGTTGTCAATGAGCAAGTTCTATGTGATCCGGCAATGCAATAACCCTGTATTTAAGTAGTTTTAAAGTGGTATTAAGACTATGTTTAGGTAAAAGTTACAGCGATATGCTGTTACCTATGGAAACTATCAGCTTGTTTAATGTGGTAGCGGACTTTGTAGGGTTAACAGTAAAATAAAGCGGCATAAAGTATCCTTGGTTGTTGGCAGATGCCTGCAGGTGTTAAAAAGTATTTCATAAATTATCCCTTTTGGGAGTTACAACAGAATGGTTTTCTCAAAAAAGTGAAGAAATAATAGCTTTTGTATGAAAAGCCCAAAAATGATCCAATTATCCAATTTTTGAGGGATCATGGGTTTGTGGCCTGACTGGTAGAAGCGGTAGCAGCAAGCGTAGCAGACTGGTGGGAGTTGTAGTAGCCAGCGGACAACAGGCTGTGGTAGACTAGTGATTGTTGTAGCTAGCGTACAGCATCAGAAGGTGGCTGACTGGTGTTACCTGTAGTAGCCAGCGTACAGCAGGAGATGGCGGACTGGTGTTACTTGGTCATCATGGTCCTAATCCTCGTCATTAATATCATCATCATCACCTTGTGTAGGTTCCTTGTCTCCTATCCCTTCAACAGATTTAATCTCTAAATGTTCCTCTCCCACTGCCTCATTCAACTCCTGCCAGCGTCCATACTGCTGACAGCCAGATGTTAACCTTCCTCCATCCCTCCTTTCTCAATCATAACCATGAGCGTTTGTTCCAGACAGAGTATCAGCAGCATAACATCACTAATTCCACTGTTGTCCTTGTTGACAAATCTTGTTACCTCTTCAAAAGGCCTGAGCACACAATAGGTGTCTCTGATTAGCTGCAAATGCCTCAGCTGAAAGTCACACTGGTTCCAAAAGCTGTCTGTCTGCTTTAATAGGTAGTCTGTCACCATTTTGCACTGCTGGTACAGGTGTTCAAACAAGCTGAGTTACACCATGTTGGAACGTTGCAAATGAGTCCTGGTATAGGGACAGTCTACCAGCCGAGCTCTGTGTAATACTGTGGGACATCATTGTCCCAGACCTGTTGGAGCTGTATAGGGAGGTTGTGATGGGGGAGACAGAATTCCTCTATTATTTGATTTGATAAGTGTCACCTCATCTCTCTCCTGAACATGGGCCATAAGGTCCTTGTACAAGTACATGATTGTTTAGTAGGTGCTGTTACTCCCCCTGGTAAAACTTTGTTAGTACTCCCAGAATATGACGGCCCAGGTGAAAGAGTCATCCTCTATTTCTTAGAAGAGTACCTAGGGCAGCGTTTCTCAAGCGCAGTCCTCAAGACCCCCCAAAAGGTCATGTTTTCAGGATGTCCTTAGTCTTTCACAGGTGATTTAACTGTGGTGATGCCTGATTCACTGACTATAATTATATCACCTGTAAAAGACTAAGAAAATCTAGAAAACACTTGAGAAACACCGACCTAGGATATGGGCTGATCAATTGACCCAAAAACCTGCTGTAATTTATGGTGAAAACTAATAGGAAGTCTTTAATTTCCCTGCAACACCCCCACAGGAGAAATTGAGTATTGCACAGTTTCTATTAAAATGAATAGACTATCTGTGTAAAGTAGAACTAGATCCCCCAGAAGCAAGAGGTAACCACTTCCTACTCTAGTTGACAGATGAGGTCCTGCTTTTTATACATGGAATCCTCCGCGTCACTAGAGGGTTAACAATGTCTAGACCGACGGCCTTAATCTGTGCGGTTAAATTGCGCTTTAAGAGCTGGCACGAAGATGCAAATGATGCATTGCCCAAGTCAAATCATTACATCTCTTATTAATTTCCATGCCATAATCTCTTTAGAAAAATGATTAACCAAGTGTAAATTCTGTTTTACACAAAGCCGCTCCGGCATTATGGGAAAACTAATTGGACGTACAATGAAAAGGGGGCAAATTTACTTTTTTTTTTTTTTTTAAGCAGGACTACAATTTAATTAAATCAAACAGAAAAGTATTAATCTTCCCAGCTATGTACATATATAATCACGGTGCGCCTATTTAAGTACAAAGGATTGAATTTGCTGAAGTCCTTCTGTCTCCATGTTGTCATGGTAACCGCAATGCGCGATCAAAAAAAAAAAACCTCACATCTCGCAGAACAAAGAAGGTAATGAGAAAATACCTGAATGGAATTTGCGTTCTATGGTGATAAGTTGCTGATAGTGTCGCTCTGTTGTCTTCTCATTTAGACAACAAGCATCGGAAGGAAGAATGGTAAAAACTTGTTGATAATTTTTTTTTATTCTTTGCAATATAAAAATAGACAAAATAAATCAACAAAGTAACGGGAGCACGAGGCTGAGAAGCCAGGATGGCAGAGCCAGACACTGTACTTTCTACTTTTTTTCTGTAATGCATATCTGAAAGACATATGGGAGCAAGGACTCCTATCTTTGACAGGAGCCACTGCTCCTGTCTGTACTTTTGTACCTATAGGTGTAGCACATCACAGCAGGGACTCCTTTTAAAGAAATGAAAACAAAAAAAAAAACAAAAATATGAAAAAAAAATATGTATCATTAATTTTAAATGATTACTAGGGATTAGAGATGTTGCGAATTGTTCGCCGGCGAACGGTTCCTGGCGAACTTCACTTGTTCGCGTTCGCCTCGCCGGGCAAACATATGTGAAGTTCGATCCGCCCCCTATTCATTAACATTGCGGTAAACTTTGACCCTGTGTGTCACAGTCAGCAGACACATTACAGCCAATCAGCAGCAGACCCGCCCTTCCAGACCCTCCTACCTCCTGCACGGACGCCATTTTACTTTAATTTGGCATGCTGCAGGCTTAGAGAGAGGAGGGATAGTGAAGCTGCTCCTGCTGTAATAGGGAAAGCGATAGTTAGGTGGTTCATTCAGGGTCCACTACACTCCTAAACCACTAATATAACATCTGCTTTAAGGACAGTACCCAAAAAAGCCCTTTTTAGGGCTCAAATATCAGTCCGTGTGTTTTGCAACATCTGGAGGCACCCTGGTTGGCTAACCACTGTTTAAAAGGGGTACTCCGCTGGCAAACTTTTTTTCAGTCCAGCAACTACAGTATTAAAAGGGCTCAAACATCAGTCCGTGTGTTTTGCAACAGCTGGAGGCACCCTGGTTGGCTAACCACTGTTTAAAAGGGGTACTCCGCTGGCAAACTCTTTTTTTCTTTCCAGCAACTAGTGCAAATCGTCTTTGGGGTGACCGTAGTGTAAATTTGAAAAAAAAAAAAAACTTTATTGGTTGTGAAATAAAATCAGTCAGTTCACTTCACACTTGGGAGTCTTTTGGCCTTCAGGGCTCATTGTCACACTAGTGCAAATCATCTTTTTATTTAGAAAATAATTTATTTTTGTGGTCCACCGTCCTGCATTATGTGATGCCTAATATGGGGGAATCTATGTGCTGCCTAAAGGGGGGCTCTAACTATGTGCTGCCTAATATGGGGGAATCTATGTGCTGCCTAAAGGGGGGCTCTAACTATGTGCTGCCTAACATGGGGGAATCTATGTGATGCCAAAAGGGGGGATCTAACTATGTGCTGCCTAACATGGGGGAATCTATGTGATGCCTAAAGGGGGGATCTAACTATGTGCTGCCTAAAGGGGGGATCTAACTATGTGCTGCCTAATATGGGGGAATCTAACTATGTGCTGCCTAATATGGGGGAATCTATGTGATGCCTAAAGAGGGGATCTAACTATGTGCTGCCTAAAGGGGGGATCTAACTATGTGCTGCCTAACATGGGGGAATCTATGTGATGCCTAAAGAGGGGATCTAACTATGTGCTGCCTAAAGGGGGGAATCTTACTATGTGCTGCCTAATATGGGGGAATCTATGTGCTGCCTAAAGGGGGGATCTAACTATGTGATGCCTAAAGGGGGGCTCTATGTGCTGCCTAAAGGGGGCTAAAGCACGTTATTCCAAAGAATTTAGGAATAATAGGTGATTTATGCCCTTTATGGATTGAAACCAGACTCTTTATCAACTATGTAATTTTCCATGGGAGTTTTTTTCCATGGATCCCGCTCCGGCACGCCACAGTCCAGGTGTTAGTCCCCTTGAAAAAACTTTTAAATCACTATTGTGGCCAGAAAGAGTCCCTGTGGGTTTTAAAATTCGCCTGCCCATTGAAGTCAATGGCGGTTCGCCGGTTCGCAAACTTTTGCAGACTACTAGGGATGTCCCGATACCATTTTTTTAAGACCGAGTATGAGTACCGATACTTTAATTGAAGTACTCGCCGATACCGTGCTGATATGTAGGTTCCTTTTTGTGTACAATGGAGGCGGCTGCTGTAGTATGAGCCAAGATTTCTCTCTTCTCCATTGGGCAGAACAGGGAATTTGCATTGGTGGTGAGACCGATGTCTCTGGATCGATTGTGATGATGACCACATGGTGAGCAGCGGTAGAAACCGGGTCATCTGCACTATCTACCTATAAATTCAAGTTAGTGCAGGTGACTGCTGTAAGATTGCCTTTGATAGTAGGTAGTATCCCCTTGTAGACATTAGCAGCAGCCCCCCGATAGTCATTAGTAGCAGCATCCCCCCTGTAGACAGCAGCCCCCATTGTAGACAGCAGGCCTCCTTGTAGACAGCAGCCCCCCTATAGACTGCAGGCCCCCCCTTGTAGACATTAGCCCCCCTGTAGACCACAGCTCCCCTTTAGGCAGTGGGCCCCCATTTGAACAGCAGCAGACCCCCCCCCCCCCGTTTAGACAGCAGCAGCCCCACATTTAGACAGCAGCAGGGCCCCCCATTTAGACAGCAGCAGGCCCCCTGTAGACATTAGTAGCAGCTTACCTGCGGCTGTCCTCTGTCGGGTGCTGCCGCTCCACTGCCCCGTTCTCCCGTCTGCATCATGGCGTCCTATGGAGGAGCATGTGACATATACGTCACTCTCCGTAGCGTTATGCTGGGCGCAGGGGAGAAGGTGGAGTGACGTGTGTGTCACATGCTCCTCCATGGAACACTATGATGCGGATGGGAGGATGGGAGAATTGGGCAGCGGAGCGGCAGCAGGTATCGGATATGGTATCAGGGACATTAAACGAGTCCCCGATACCATGCAGTATACAGGGATATTATATGTATGCTCCTTTTACTAACATCTATTCATATAGTCTCTTGTGTACATTTTTCAGACAGCGTACCTAAGCTAGTTATATCTCTAGTCTTTTTACATAAGATATGGGGTCCAATAATACACAAGCATAGATATACCTTCATTAGTTATTATTCACATATTATTTCTGTATTATATGTTGGTATTATTCACCTCCGTGTATTATTTTCCCCTTTTAACCGACTGTCAGTCTGAATGAGATCTGTTTTCAACATTATGGTTCTATAAATATGAACAAATATATTTTTTTATTGGTTTTGTATATATATTTTTTGATTATATGACGTGGTATCCATATTCCATATTGTTATACTGCTCCATTCCGTGCTACTGCGCTACTTGCAAAGTATATGGTGCTGCTGCACCTGCATGGTAATTGAGCGGTAGGTGTGCACTGCACGGTACAGACCAGGTGATTGGCTGATCCGGTGCAGCGCTCCCTATTTAAGATTTGTACGCTTGCTTTTACTTTGTATGACTAAGGCTCTACGTACGGGCCGAAACGCGTCACTCTGTGTGTTTTCCATGTGCTGAAGCTTTGTTCAATAAGGAGTTTGTTTGATCTACCTGCACTGGACATCTTCTTCATTCACATTACCGTGCTATAGGCGTTGCCCACGCCAGTCCGCGCGCTACGGGCTTGGGAGAGAGCTGGACTTTTACCTGTTTGCTCATGCAAATGGATAATATCGGCCCCGATACCAGTATCGGCATCGGGACATTCCTAATTACTACTTTGGCCAAAGATCAGTTTCTATTTTCTGATTGTAATTTTTTTAATATTATTTTTAGTAAATTATTATGGAGGCAGCCATCTTACCTAAGCTGTTTTAACAGCATTTAGAAAATATGCTTTATGGACATAGGCCACAAGAGACAGGAACTGCCCCATTGATATGAATGGGAAATATTAATGGACATTCTCTGTGACCTTTGTAGA
Organism: Hyla sarda; assembly: GCF_029499605.1. Classification (NCBI taxonomy): domain Eukaryota; kingdom Metazoa; phylum Chordata; class Amphibia; order Anura; family Hylidae; genus Hyla; species Hyla sarda. Next base: position 378,952,282 of record NC_079193.1, read on the forward strand.
GGTCATTTTTCAGTAAGGGGGAGGAGTCCACTGTGAGCTTCATCTATTGTCTTCTCTGTCTACTTGTGTCACCTCTCACCGTAATTCTGTACAGATCACTTTCCCGCAGCATCCTCCTTATCATAGACACAACAGGAAGCTTAGGTTAAAAGAGTATTCTGGGATTTTTTTAATTTGACTACAGGGGCTGTACAGGGGCTATAAAGTTTGTGTAGTTCATAATATAGTGTCTGTTCCTGTGTTTGATGGCTCGTTTTGCAATTCTTATGTGATCTTTGCCCCAATGTTAATTTTTAGCAGCATACAAAATGAGAGTTCTTTCAGCTTTTCCCAGGTTGCAATGCAGCCCGAGACATTACATCACTAGTCTAGTGTTGAAAGGGAGAATGGCAGTGCTACAATGAGTAGAGTAACCACTGAGTGGGAGGGAGATCATTCTCCACTATGCTGCAGGGAAATGTAGATTCAACCACAGCACAGCATGGAAGGGAGCTTAGATGTGCTTCAATGGGTGGGTGGCTGTGGTGTGAGAGGGAGAAAACTAACCTCACACTTACAATCAAGGGATCCTGGGACTTGTAGTAGGAGGGAGCAAACTCGAACAGGAAATAGCCATTTCACAAAAAGAAAGCAGCAGCATTTTGTGGACTTATAACATAGCCCTAAGACAAGCACAAATCCTTCCTAAGCATGTCCATTACTGTCTGGCCGGAAAGTACTAAAGTCACCTTATGGTGGATCATCTCTCCAAAAATTCTTTAAAATATGTATAATATAAACAACTTGATTTAAACAATAGGCCAGTTTTAAAGACGCATTCCTTTTAAAGTGTTAACAACAACTTTTGACAGGTCACACAGATATGGGAACCCAACACGCTAGAAGATCACATGGGCAGGAAAAAAATTGTCACGTGACATTTTAGATGATAAATATTTTTGCACATTATTCTACTTTATAAAAGAAAAGTTAATAAAATCAAAAGCAGCTAAATAGATTATTACATGCCATCTTATCACTAAAAGTGGTTGTGTATAAAGTTTTATTTTTATTTTTTTGCGTTTTTTTCCCCGAAAAACAAAACAAAAAAACACCCACTTCTCATAAACAGCTCCAAATGGGCCAAATGCATTGAAATAAAAACCTGATATGAAGTCCAAACAATGTGAAAAACTTGTGTAATGGCGTTAAAGGGGTACTCCGGCCCTGAGACATCTTATGCCCTATCCTTCGGATAGGGGATAAGATGTCTTAGGGCCGGAGTACCCTTTTATGTGCTTCTTTATCATTGTAGATAGAAATACGTCGGCAATCACAGATAAATAGACCTGAAAGTCTTTGTGTTGTAGAACATTCCTCCTGAAACGCTTGATAACGAAGCTTTTAAATCTGAAGTTTAATGGAAAAAATATATATAAACTCAATAAAAAAGAGTTACAGGAAATAAAACTCGTCCACAATAAAATGATTTCTCTTAGTCTGAAGGTATCAGAAAGTTTAAACTAGAAAAAAATGATGAATATTCCATCGGCTTATGGTTATATGATCTGAAAATACTAAATGAAAAGGTAAAACTCTCAAAACAACAATATAATAAAATCGTTTTATACAGGTTTTTGTAAAATTTACAGGCATAATTGGTTGGACATATGTCTAGATTTAGGATCTTTAAGATTTTAGACTAGAACCATCAGTAAAGAATTACTGTTGTTCCATTGGTTTTCTGTAATACGATAATCTAATAAAAAATACACAAAAAAATACTCAATGAAACATTACAATAAAATTTGTCTACAAGGGTTTTATTATATTTATATACAACACAAAGAGAAAAATAGCCGCACATCCACCATTTGTATTTTGATCTAATTGCTTCTCAGCATAATTAAAAAACTAACAGGTTGTTATTATACATTTTGATCAAAAAGTACAAGTCCACTCGCCACGTCAAGGCCACTTAGTCAGAGTGGGTCCCTAACCTAACACTGGCGTAGCGCCGGGCGGCGACCACCACCTCCGAAACACCATGTCCATAGAGACACCATGCCCATAGGGGGAAGGTCCAACCAAGCCCCTGACTCTGGGCCGCACCACCCCACAGACAAAGCATCACAGAAACAATGGCCGCCACAGAGAACCACACCAGTATGGATACCTACCAAGTGCTCCCAACTAGAGGGCTGGGAGAATGCTAGGAGGAAAGCCTTAAGCAGTCTCCTGCTAATTAAAAACGCCTGGGCCCAATGGGTGGAGTGGAGTGGTGGCAATGGAAGAAGGCCCGCAGCCTCCTGACCAAGCCATTGGCTCTGGGACGCACCACCCCACAGACAAAGCATTACAGAAACAATGACCACCATTGGAGACTGCATAAGGGATTCCTCATGGCATTCTCCCAGCCCTCTGACAGGGAGCACTTGGTAGGTATTCACCCTGGTGTGGTTCTCTGTGGCGGCCATTGTTACTGTGATGCTTTGTCTGTGGGATGGAGTGGCCATGGGCTTGGTTGGGCAGCAGTGGGGCTTCCTGGCCATTGAGTCGCTCCCCCTGTGGGCTTGGTGTTGCGGTGGCGGTGGTCGCCGCCCGGCGCTACGCCAATGTTAGGTTAGGGACCCACTCTAACGAGGTGGCCTTGAAGTGGCGAGTGGGCTTGTACTTTTTGATCAAAATTTATAATAACAACCTGTTAGTGTTTGAATTTATGCTGAGAAGCAAATAGATCAAAATACAAATTGTGGATGTGCGGCTGTGTTTCTCTTTTCTCTATTTTTGCTTTTATTATATTTATCTGCACAATTGTTTGAGCATACTTTTAGAATATTTTAAATGTCAAAGTAGACATCATGGGCAGAATGTCAATTATTTAAAAAAACTTTTTATTTTTATTAGAATTAGAATGTTCCAGAATTCAGTGTCCGTAGAAAACCAGAAGACCACATACTGAGTGGCCATTGTAAAAATAAAAATTGGAATAGTTCTGACTTATTCCAGCCCCTAAAATGATATCCCCAGTAAGTGTCTGAGAGATCTAAGATAACAGGTCAGATTTGGGATTCTTAAAGGTTAATTACTGCCCCTAAAATGTATCCCCTATCCACAGATCTCCAGAATTGGGCCCCAACTCTCCTGCATCATGGAGCGGTGAATCGGCCTGTGCTCAATACGATGTCTATGGGAGTGCCGGAGAACTGAGCGCTGTACATTAGTATCTCCGGCATTCCCATAGACAATGCATGTGCCAATCACAGGCTGCACTGCTGTCTATGGTAGAGAGAAACACTAACAGTGATCACAGACTGCACTGCTGTCTATGGGAGAGAAACACTAACAGTGATCACAGGCTGCACTGCTGTCTATGGGAGAGAGAAACACTAACAGTGATCACAGGCTGCACTACTGTCTATGGGAGAGAGAAACACTAACAGTGATCACAGGCTGCACTGCTGTATATGGGAGAGAGAAACACTAACAGTGATCACAGGCTGCGCTGCTGTCTATGGGAGAAAGAAACACTAACAGTGATCACAGTCTGCACTGCTGTCTATGAGAGAGAGAAACACTAACAGTGATCACAGGCTGCACTGCTGTATATGGGAGAGAGAAACACTAACAGTGATCACAGGCTGCGCTGCTGTCTATGGGAGAAAGAAACACTAACAGTTATCACGGGCTGCACTGCTGTCTATGGGAGAGAGGAACACTTACAGTGATCACAGGCTGCACTGCTGTCTATGGGAGAGAGAAACACTAACAGTGATCACAGGCTGCACTGCTGTCTATGGGAGAGAAACACTAACAGTGATCACAGGCTGCACTGCTGTCTATGGTAGAGAGAAACACTAACAGTGATCACAGGCTGCGCTGCTGTCTATGGGAGAAAGAAACACTAACAGTTATCACGGGCTGCACTGCTGTCTATGGGAGAGAGAAACACTTACAGTGATCACAGGCTGCACTGCTGTCTATGGGAGAAAGAAACACTAACAGTTATCACGGGCTGCACTGCTGTCTATGGGAGAGAGAAACACTTACAGTGATCACAGGCTGCACTGCTGTCTATGGGAGAAAGAAACACTAACAGTGATCACAGGCTGCACTGCTGTCTATGGGAGAGAAACACTAACAGTGATCACAGGCTGCACTGCTGTCTATGGGAGAGAGAAACACTAACAGTGATCACAGGCTGCACTGCTGTTTATGGGAGAGAAACACTAACAGTGATCACAGGCTGCACTGCTGTCTATGGGAGGGAGAAATACTAACAGTGATCACAGACTGCACTGCTGTCTATGGGAGAGAGAAATACTAACAGTGATCACAGACTGCACTGCTGTCTATGGGAGAGAGAAACACTAACAGTGATCACAGGCTGCACTGCTGTCTATGGGAGAGAGAAACACTAACAGTGATCACTGGCTGCACTGCTGTCTATGGGAGAGAGAAACACTAACAGTGATCACAGGCTGCACTGCTGTCTATGGAGGAAGAAAGACTAACAATGATCACAGGCTGCACTGCTGTCTATGGGAGAGAGAAACACTAACAGTGATCACAGGCTGCACTGCTGTCTATGGGAGAGAGAAACACTAACAGTGATCACAGGCTGCACTGCTGTCTTTAGGAGAGAGAAACACTAACAGTGATCACAGGCTGCACTGCTGTCTATGGTAGAGAGAAACACTAACAGTGATCACAGGCTGCACTGCTGTCTATGGAGGAAGAAATACTAACAGTGATCACAGGCTGCACTGCTGTCTATGGGAGACAGAAACACTGACAGTGATCACAGGCTGCACTGCTGTCTATGGGAGAGAGAAACACTAACAGTGATCACTGGCTGCACTGCTGTCTATGGGAGAGAGAAACACTAACAGTGATCACAGGCTGCACTGCTGTCTATGGGAGAGAGAGAAACACTAACAGTGATCACAGGCTGCACTGCTTTCTATGGGAGAGAGAAATACTAACAGTGATCACAGGCTGCACTGCTGTCTATGGGAGAGAGAAACACTAACAGTGATCACAGGCTGCACTGCTGTCTATGGGGGTGAGAAACACTTAACAGTGATCACAGGCTGCACTGCTGTCTATGGGGGTGAGAAACACTAACAGTGATCACAGGCTGCACTGCTGTCTATGGTAGAGAGAGAAACACTAACAGTGATCACAGGCTGCACTGCTGTCTATGGTAGAGAGAGAAACACTTACAGTGATCACAGGCTGCACTGCTGTCTATGGGAGAGAAACACTAACAGTGATCACAGGCTGCACTGCTGTCTATGGGAGAGAGAAACACTAACAGTGATCACAGGCTGCACTGCTGTCTATGGTAGAGAGAGAAACACTAACAGTGATCACAGGCTGCACTGCTGTCTATGGTAGAGAGAGAAACACTAACAGTGATCACAGACTGCACTGCTGTCTTTAGGAGAGAGAAACACTAACAGTGATCACAGGCTGCACTGCTGTCTATGGTAGAGAGAAACACTAACAGTGATCACAGGCTGCACTGCTGTCTATGGAGGAAGAAATACTAACAGTGATCACAGGCTGCACTGCTGTCTATGGGAGACAGAAACACTGACAGTGATCACAGGCTGCACTGCTGTCTATGGGAGAGAGAAACACTAACAGTGATCACTGGCTGCACTGCTGTCTATGGGAGAGAGAAACACTAACAGTGATCACAGGCTGCACTGCTGTCTATGGGGGTGAGAAACACTTAACAGTGATCACAGGCTGCACTGCTGTCTATGGGGGTGAGAAACACTAACAGTGATCACAGGCTGCACTGCTGTCTATGGTAGAGAGAGAAACACTAACAGTGATCACAGGCTGCACTGCTGTCTATGGTAGAGAGAGAAACACTAACAGTGATCACAGGCTGCACTGCTGTCTATGGGAGAGAGAAACACTAACAGTGATCACAGGCTGCACTGCTGTCTATGGAGGAAGAAAGACTAACAGTGATCATAGGCTGCACTGCTGTCTATGGGAGAGAGAAACATTAACAGTGATCACAGGCTGCACTGCTGTCTATGGTAGAGAGAGAAACACTAACAGTGATCACAGGCTGCACTGCCGTCTATAGGAGAGAGAAACACTAACAGTGATCACAGGCTGCACTGATGTCTATGGTAGAGAGAAACACTAACAGTGATCACAGGCTGCACTACTGTCTATGGAGGAAGAAATACTAACAGTGATCACAGGCTGCACTGCTGTCTATGGGAGAGAGAAACACTAACAGTGATCACAGGCTGCACTGCTGTCTATGGAAGAAGAAAGACTAACAGTGATCATAGACTGCACTGCTGTCTATGGGAGAGAGAAACACTAACAGTGATCACAGGCTGCACTGCTGTCTATGGTAGAGAGAAACACTAACAGTGATCACAGGCTGCACTGCTGTCTATGGTATAGAGAAAGACTAACAGTGATCACAGGCTGCACTGCTGTCTATGGTAGAGAGAGAAACACTAACAGTGATCACAGGCTGCACTGCTGTCTATAGGAGAGAGAAACACTAACAGTGATCACAGGCTGCACTGCTGTCTATGGAGGAAGAAATACTAACAGTGATCATAGGCTGCACTGCTGTCTATGGGAGAGAGAAACACTAACAGTGATCACAGGCTGCACTGCTGTCTATGGTAGAGAGAAACACTAACAGTGATCACAGGCTGCACTGCTGTCTATGGTAGAGAGAAAGACTAACAGTGATCACAGGCTGCACTGCTGTCTATGGTAGAGAGAGAAACACTAACAGTGATCACAGGCTGCACTGCTGTCTATAGGAGAGAGAAACACTAACAGTGATCACAGGCTGCACTGCTGTCTATGGAAGAAGAAAGACTAACAGTGATCATAGGCTGCACTGCTGTCTATGGGAGAGAGAAACACTAACAGTGATCACAGGCTGCACTGCTGTATATGGGAGAGAGAAACACTAACAGTGATCACAGGCTGCGCTGCTGTCTATGGGAGAAAGAAACACTAACAGTTATCACGGGCTGCACTGCTGTCTATGGGAGAGAGGAACACTTACAGTGATCACAGGCTGCACTGCTGTCTATGGGAGAGAGAAACACTAACAGTGATCACAGGCTGCACTGCTGTCTATGGGAGAGAAACACTAACAGTGATCACAGGCTGCACTGCTGTCTATGGTAGAGAGAAACACTAACAGTGATCACAGGCTGCGCTGCTGTCTATGGGAGAAAGAAACACTAACAGTTATCACGGGCTGCACTGCTGTCTATGGGAGAGAGAAACACTTACAGTGATCACAGGCTGCACTGCTGTCTATGGGAGAAAGAAACACTAACAGTTATCACGGGCTGCACTGCTGTCTATGGGAGAGAGAAACACTTACAGTGATCACAGGCTGCACTGCTGTCTATGGGAGAAAGAAACACTAACAGTGATCACAGGCTGCACTGCTGTCTATGGGAGAGAAACACTAACAGTGATCACAGGCTGCACTGCTGTCTATGGGAGAGAGAAACACTAACAGTGATCACAGGCTGCACTGCTGTTTATGGGAGAGAAACACTAACAGTGATCACAGGCTGCACTGCTGTCTATGGGAGGGAGAAATACTAACAGTGATCACAGACTGCACTGCTGTCTATGGGAGAGAGAAATACTAACAGTGATCACAGACTGCACTGCTGTCTATGGGAGAGAGAAACACTAACAGTGATCACAGGCTGCACTGCTGTCTATGGGAGAGAGAAACACTAACAGTGATCACTGGCTGCACTGCTGTCTATGGGAGAGAGAAACACTAACAGTGATCACAGGCTGCACTGCTGTCTATGGAGGAAGAAAGACTAACAATGATCACAGGCTGCACTGCTGTCTATGGGAGAGAGAAACACTAACAGTGATCACAGGCTGCACTGCTGTCTATGGGAGAGAGAAACACTAACAGTGATCACAGGCTGCACTGCTGTCTTTAGGAGAGAGAAACACTAACAGTGATCACAGGCTGCACTGCTGTCTATGGTAGAGAGAAACACTAACAGTGATCACAGGCTGCACTGCTGTCTATGGAGGAAGAAATACTAACAGTGATCACAGGCTGCACTGCTGTCTATGGGAGACAGAAACACTGACAGTGATCACAGGCTGCACTGCTGTCTATGGGAGAGAGAAACACTAACAGTGATCACTGGCTGCACTGCTGTCTATGGGAGAGAGAAACACTAACAGTGATCACAGGCTGCACTGCTGTCTATGGGAGAGAGAGAAACACTAACAGTGATCACAGGCTGCACTGCTTTCTATGGGAGAGAGAAATACTAACAGTGATCACAGGCTGCACTGCTGTCTATGGGAGAGAGAAACACTAACAGTGATCACAGGCTGCACTGCTGTCTATGGGGGTGAGAAACACTTAACAGTGATCACAGGCTGCACTGCTGTCTATGGGGGTGAGAAACACTAACAGTGATCACAGGCTGCACTGCTGTCTATGGTAGAGAGAGAAACACTAACAGTGATCACAGGCTGCACTGCTGTCTATGGTAGAGAGAGAAACACTTACAGTGATCACAGGCTGCACTGCTGTCTATGGGAGAGAAACACTAACAGTGATCACAGGCTGCACTGCTGTCTATGGGAGAGAGAAACACTAACAGTGATCACAGGCTGCACTGCTGTCTATGGTAGAGAGAGAAACACTAACAGTGATCACAGGCTGCACTGCTGTCTATGGTAGAGAGAGAAACACTAACAGTGATCACAGGCTGCACTGCTGTCTTTAGGAGAGAGAAACACTAACAGTGATCACAGGCTGCACTGCTGTCTATGGTAGAGAGAAACACTAACAGTGATCACAGGCTGCACTGCTGTCTATGGGAGAGAAACACTAACAGTGATCAAAGGCTGCACTGCTGTCTATGGTAGAGAGAAACACTAACAGTGATCACAGGCTGCGCTGCTGTCTATGGGAGAAAGAAACACTAACAGTTATCACGGGCTGCACTGCTGTCTATGGGAGAGAAACACTAACAGTGATCACAGGCTGCACTGCTGTCTATGGGAGAAAGAAACACTAACAGTTATCACGGGCTGCACTGCTGTCTATGGGAGAGAGAAACACTTACAGTGATCACAGGCTGCACTGCTGTCTATGGGAGAAAGAAACACTAACAGTGATCACAGGCTGCACTGCTGTCTATGGGAGAGAAACACTAACAGTGATCACAGGCTGCACTGCTGTCTATGGGAGAGAGAAACACTAACAGTGATCACAGGCTGCACTGCTGTTTATGGGAGAGAAACACTAACAGTGATCACAGGCTGCACTGCTGTCTATGGGAGGGAGAAATACTAACAGTGATCACAGACTGCACTGCTGTCTATGGGAGAGAGAAATACTAACAGTGATCACAGACTGCACTGCTGTCTATGGGAGAGAGAAACACTAACAGTGATCACAGGCTGCACTGCTGTCTATGGGAGAGAGAAACACTAACAGTGATCACTGGCTGCACTGCTGTCTATGGGAGAGAGAAACACTAACAGTGATCACAGGCTGCACTGCTGTCTATGGAGGAAGAAAGACTAACAATGATCACAGGCTGCACTGCTGTCTATGGGAGAGAGAAACACTAACAGTGATCACAGGCTGCACTGCTGTCTATGGGAGAGAGAAACACTAACAGTGATCACAGGCTGCACTGCTGTCTTTAGGAGAGAGAAACACTAACAGTGATCACAGGCTGCACTGCTGTCTATGGAGGAAGAAAGACTAACAATGATCACAGGCTGCACTGCTGTCTATGGGAGAGAGAAACACTAACAGTGATCACAGGCTGCACTGCTGTCTATGGGAGAGAGAAACACTAACAGTGATCACAGGCTGCACTGCTGTCTATGGTAGAGAGAAACACTAACAGTGATCACAGGCTGCACTGCTGTCTATGGAGGAAGAAATACTAACAGTGATCACAGGCTGCACTGCTGTCTATGGGAGACAGAAACACTGACAGTGATCACAGGCTGCACTGCTGTCTATGGGAGAGAGAAACACTAACAGTGATCACTGGCTGCACTGCTGTCTATGGGAGAGAGAAACACTAACAGTGATCACAGGCTGCACTGCTGTCTATGGGAGAGAGAGAAACACTAACAGTGATCACAGGCTGCACTGCTTTCTATGGGAGAGAGAAATACTAACAGTGATCACAGGCTGCACTGCTGTCTATGGGAGAGAGAAACACTAACAGTGATCACAGGCTGCACTGCTGTCTATGGGGGTGAGAAACACTTAACAGTGATCACAGGCTGCACTGCTGTCTATGGGGGTGAGAAACACTAACAGTGATCACAGGCTGCACTGCTGTCTATGGTAGAGAGAGAAACACTAACAGTGATCACAGGCTGCACTGCTGTCTATGGTAGAGAGAGAAACACTTACAGTGATCACAGGCTGCACTGCTGTCTATGGGAGAGAAACACTAACAGTGATCACAGGCTGCACTGCTGTCTATGGGAGAGAGAAACACTAACAGTGATCACAGGCTGCACTGCTGTCTATGGTAGAGAGAGAAACACTAACAGTGATCACAGGCTGCACTGCTGTCTATGGTAGAGAGAGAAACACTAACAGTGATCACAGGCTGCACTGCTGTCTTTAGGAGAGAGAAACACTAACAGTGATCACAGGCTGCACTGCTGTCTATGGTAGAGAGAAACACTAACAGTGATCACAGGCTGCACTGCTGTCTATGGAGGAAGAAATACTAACAGTGATCACAGGCTGCACTGCTGTCTATGGGAGACAGAAACACTGACAGTGATCACAGGCTGCACTGCTGTCTATGGGAGAGAGAAACACTAACAGTGATCACTGGCTGCACTGCTGTCTATGGGAGAGAGAAACACTAACAGTGATCACAGGCTGCACTGCTGTCTATGGGGGTGAGAAACACTTAACAGTGATCACAGGCTGCACTGCTGTCTATGGGGGTGAGAAACACTAACAGTGATCACAGGCTGCACTGCTGTCTATGGTAGAGAGAGAAACACTAACAGTGATCACAGGCTGCACTGCTGTCTATGGTAGAGAGAGAAACACTAACAGTGATCACAGGCTGCACTGCTGTCTATGGGAGAGAGAAACACTAACAGTGATCACAGGCTGCACTGCTGTCTATGGAGGAAGAAAGACTAACAGTGATCATAGGCTGCACTGCTGTCTATGGGAGAGAGAAACATTAACAGTGATCACAGGCTGCACTGCTGTCTATGGTAGAGAGAGAAACACTAACAGTGATCACAGGCTGCACTGCCGTCTATAGGAGAGAGAAACACTAACAGTGATCACAGGCTGCACTGATGTCTATGGTAGAGAGAAACACTAACAGTGATCACAGGCTGCACTACTGTCTATGGAGGAAGAAATACTAACAGTGATCACAGGCTGCACTGCTGTCTATGGGAGAGAGAAACACTAACAGTGATCACAGGCTGCACTGCTGTCTATGGAAGAAGAAAGACTAACAGTGATCATAGACTGCACTGCTGTCTATGGGAGAGAGAAACACTAACAGTGATCACAGGCTGCACTGCTGTCTATGGTAGAGAGAAACACTAACAGTGATCACAGGCTGCACTGCTGTCTATGGTATAGAGAAAGACTAACAGTGATCACAGGCTGCACTGCTGTCTATGGTAGAGAGAGAAACACTAACAGTGATCACAGGCTGCACTGCTGTCTATAGGAGAGAGAAACACTAACAGTGATCACAGGCTGCACTGCTGTCTATGGAGGAAGAAATACTAACAGTGATCATAGGCTGCACTGCTGTCTATGGGAGAGAGAAACACTAACAGTGATCACAGGCTGCACTGCTGTCTATGGTAGAGAGAAACACTAACAGTGATCACAGGCTGCACTGCTGTCTATGGTAGAGAGAAAGACTAACAGTGATCACAGGCTGCACTGCTGTCTATGGTAGAGAGAGAAACACTAACAGTGATCACAGGCTGCACTGCTGTCTATAGGAGAGAGAAACACTAACAGTGATCACAGGCTGCACTGCTGTCTATGGAAGAAGAAAGACTAACAGTGATCATAGGCTGCACTGCTGTCTATGGGAGAGAGAAACACTAACAGTGATCACAGGCTGCACTGCTGTCTATGGGAGAGAGAAACACTAACAGTGATAACAGGCTGCACTGCTGTCTATGGGAGAGAGAAATACTAACAGTGATCACAGGCTGCACTGCTGTCTATGGAGGAAGAAAGACTAACAGTGATCATAGGCTGCACTGCTGTTTATGGGAGAGAGAAACACTAACAGTGATCATAGGCTGCACTGCCGTCTATGGGAGAGAGAAACACTAACAGTGATCACAGGCTGCGCTGCTGTCTATGGTAGAGAGAAACACTAACAGTGATCACAGGCTGCACTGCTGTCTATGGTAGAGAGAAACACTAACAGTGATCACAGGCTGCACTGCTGTCTATGGGAGAGAAACACTAACAGTGATCACAGGCTGCACTGCTGTCTATGGGAGAGAGAAACACTAACAGTGATCACAGGCTGCACTGCTGTTTATGGGAGAGAAACACTAACAGTGATCACAGGCTGCACTGCTGTCTATGGGAGAGAGAAATACTAACAGTGATCACAGACTGCACTGCTGTCTATGGGAGAGAGAAACACTAACAGTGATCACAGGCTGCACTGCTGTCTATGGGAGAGAGAAACACTAACAGTGATCACTGGCTGCACTGCTGTCTATGGGAGAGAGAAACACTAACAGTGATCACAGGCTGCACTGCTGTCTATGGAGGAAGAAAGACTAACAATGATCACAGGCTGCACTGCTGTCTATGGGAGAGAGAAACACTAACAGTGATCACAGGCTGCACTGCTGTCTATGGGAGAGAGAAACACTAACAGTGATCACAGGCTGCACTGCTGTCTTTAGGAGAGAGAAACACTAACAGTGATCACAGGCTGCACTGCTGTCTATGGTAGAGAGAAACACTAACAGTGATCACAGGCTGCACTGCTGTCTATGGAGGAAGAAATACTAACAGTGATCACAGGCTGCACTGCTGTCTATGGGAGAGAGAAATACTAACAGTGATCACAGGCTGCACTGCTGTCTATGGAGGAAGAAAGACTAACAGTGATCACAGGCTGCACTGCTGTCTATGGTAGAGAGAAACACTAACAGTGATCACAGGCTGCACTGCTGTCTATGGGAGAGAGAAACACTAACAGTGATAACAGGCTGCACTGCTGTCTATGGGAGAGAGAAATACTAACAGTGATCACAGGCTGCACTGCTGTCTATGGAGGAAGAAAGACTAACAGTGATCATAGGCTGCACTGCTGTCTATGGGAGAGAGAAACACTAACAGTGATCACAGGCTGCACTGCTGTCTATGGTAGAGAGAAACACTAACAGTGATCACAGGCTGCACTGCTGTCTATGGGAGAGAGAAACACTAACAGTGATAACAGGCTGCACTGCTGTCTATGGGAGAGAGAAACACTAACAGTGATCACAGGCTGCACTGCTGTCTATGGTAGAGAGAAACACTAACAGTGATCACAGGCTGCACTGCTGTCTATGGGAGAGAGAAACACTAACAGTGATCACAGGCTGCACTGATGTCTATGGTAGAGAGAAACACTAACAGTGATCACAGGCTGCACTACTGTCTATGGAGGAAGAAATACTAACAGTGATCACAGGCTGCACTGCTGTCTATGGGAGAGAGAAACACTAACAGTGATCACAGGCTGCACTGCTGTCTATGGAAGAAGAAAGACTAACAGTGATCATAGACTGCACTGCTGTCTATGGGAGAGAGAAACACTAACAGTGATCACAGGCTGCACTGCTGTCTATGGTAGAGAGAAACACTAACAGTGATCACAGGCTGCACTGCTGTCTATGGTATAGAGAAAGACTAACAGTGATCACAGGCTGCACTGCTGTCTATGGTAGAGAGAGAAACACTAACAGTGATCACAGGCTGCACTGCTGTCTATGGGAGAGAAACACTAACAGTGATCACAGGCTGCACTGCTGTCTATGGGAGAGAGAAACACTAACAGTGATCACAGGCTGCACTGCTGTCTATGGTAGAGAGAGAAACACTAACAGTGATCACAGGCTGCACTGCTGTCTATGGTAGAGAGAGAAACACTAACAGTGATCACAGGCTGCACTGCTGTCTTTAGGAGAGAGAAACACTAACAGTGATCACAGGCTGCACTGCTGTCTATGGTAGAGAGAAACACTAACAGTGATCACAGGCTGCACTGCTGTCTATGGGAGAGAAACACTAACAGTGATCAAAGGCTGCACTGCTGTCTATGGTAGAGAGAAACACTAACAGTGATCACAGGCTGCGCTGCTGTCTATGGGAGAAAGAAACACTAACAGTTATCACGGGCTGCACTGCTGTCTATGGGAGAGAGAAACACTTACAGTGATCACAGGCTGCACTGCTGTCTATGGGAGAAAGAAACACTAACAGTTATCACGGGCTGCACTGCTGTCTATGGGAGAGAGAAACACTTACAGTGATCACAGGCTGCACTGCTGTCTATGGGAGAAAGAAACACTAACAGTGATCACAGGCTGCACTGCTGTCTATGGGAGAGAAACACTAACAGTGATCACAGGCTGCACTGCTGTCTATGGGAGAGAGAAACACTAACAGTGATCACAGGCTGCACTGCTGTTTATGGGAGAGAAACACTAACAGTGATCACAGGCTGCACTGCTGTCTATGGGAGGGAGAAATACTAACAGTGATCACAGACTGCACTGCTGTCTATGGGAGAGAGAAATACTAACAGTGATCACAGACTGCACTGCTGTCTATGGGAGAGAGAAACACTAACAGTGATCACAGGCTGCACTGCTGTCTATGGGAGAGAGAAACACTAACAGTGATCACTGGCTGCACTGCTGTCTATGGGAGAGAGAAACACTAACAGTGATCACAGGCTGCACTGCTGTCTATGGAGGAAGAAAGACTAACAATGATCACAGGCTGCACTGCTGTCTATGGGAGAGAGAAACACTAACAGTGATCACAGGCTGCACTGCTGTCTATGGGAGAGAGAAACACTAACAGTGATCACAGGCTGCACTGCTGTCTTTAGGAGAGAGAAACACTAACAGTGATCACAGGCTGCACTGCTGTCTATGGAGGAAGAAAGACTAACAATGATCACAGGCTGCACTGCTGTCTATGGGAGAGAGAAACACTAACAGTGATCACAGGCTGCACTGCTGTCTATGGGAGAGAGAAACACTAACAGTGATCACAGGCTGCACTGCTGTCTATGGTAGAGAGAAACACTAACAGTGATCACAGGCTGCACTGCTGTCTATGGAGGAAGAAATACTAACAGTGATCACAGGCTGCACTGCTGTCTATGGGAGACAGAAACACTGACAGTGATCACAGGCTGCACTGCTGTCTATGGGAGAGAGAAACACTAACAGTGATCACTGGCTGCACTGCTGTCTATGGGAGAGAGAAACACTAACAGTGATCACAGGCTGCACTGCTGTCTATGGGAGAGAGAGAAACACTAACAGTGATCACAGGCTGCACTGCTTTCTATGGGAGAGAGAAATACTAACAGTGATCACAGGCTGCACTGCTGTCTATGGGAGAGAGAAACACTAACAGTGATCACAGGCTGCACTGCTGTCTATGGGGGTGAGAAACACTTAACAGTGATCACAGGCTGCACTGCTGTCTATGGGGGTGAGAAACACTAACAGTGATCACAGGCTGCACTGCTGTCTATGGTAGAGAGAGAAACACTAACAGTGATCACAGGCTGCACTGCTGTCTATGGTAGAGAGAGAAACACTTACAGTGATCACAGGCTGCACTGCTGTCTATGGGAGAGAAACACTAACAGTGATCACAGGCTGCACTGCTGTCTATGGGAGAGAGAAACACTAACAGTGATCACAGGCTGCACTGCTGTCTATGGTAGAGAGAGAAACACTAACAGTGATCACAGGCTGCACTGCTGTCTATGGTAGAGAGAGAAACACTAACAGTGATCACAGGCTGCACTGCTGTCTTTAGGAGAGAGAAACACTAACAGTGATCACAGGCTGCACTGCTGTCTATGGTAGAGAGAAACACTAACAGTGATCACAGGCTGCACTGCTGTCTATGGAGGAAGAAATACTAACAGTGATCACAGGCTGCACTGCTGTCTATGGGAGACAGAAACACTGACAGTGATCACAGGCTGCACTGCTGTCTATGGGAGAGAGAAACACTAACAGTGATCACAGGCTGCACTGCTGTCTATAGGAGAGAGAAACACTAACAGTGATCACAGGCTGCACTGCTGTCTATGGAGGAAGAAATACTAACAGTGATCATAGGCTGCACTGCTGTCTATGGGAGAGAGAAACACTAACAGTGATCACAGGCTGCACTGCTGTCTATGGTAGAGAGAAACACTAACAGTGATCACAGGCTGCACTGCTGTCTATGGTAGAGAGAAAGACTAACAGTGATCACAGGCTGCACTGCTGTCTATGGTAGAGAGAGAAACACTAACAGTGATCACAGGCTGCACTGCTGTCTATAGGAGAGAGAAACACTAACAGTGATCACAGGCTGCACTGCTGTCTATGGAAGAAGAAAGACTAACAGTGATCATAGGCTGCACTGCTGTCTATGGGAGAGAGAAACACTAACAGTGATCACAGGCTGCACTGCTGTCTATGGGAGAGAGAAACACTAACAGTGATAACAGGCTGCACTGCTGTCTATGGGAGAGAGAAATACTAACAGTGATCACAGGCTGCACTGCTGTCTATGGAGGAAGAAAGACTAACAGTGATCATAGGCTGCACTGCTGTTTATGGGAGAGAGAAACACTAACAGTGATCATAGGCTGCACTGCCGTCTATGGGAGAGAGAAACACTAACAGTGATCACAGGCTGCGCTGCTGTCTATGGTAGAGAGAAACACTAACAGTGATCACAGGCTGCACTGCTGTCTATGGTAGAGAGAAACACTAACAGTGATCACAGGCTGCACTGCTGTCTATGGGAGAGAAACACTAACAGTGATCACAGGCTGCACTGCTGTCTATGGGAGAGAGAAACACTAACAGTGATCACAGGCTGCACTGCTGTTTATGGGAGAGAAACACTAACAGTGATCACAGGCTGCACTGCTGTCTATGGGAGAGAGAAATACTAACAGTGATCACAGACTGCACTGCTGTCTATGGGAGAGAGAAACACTAACAGTGATCACAGGCTGCACTGCTGTCTATGGGAGAGAGAAACACTAACAGTGATCACTGGCTGCACTGCTGTCTATGGGAGAGAGAAACACTAACAGTGATCACAGGCTGCACTGCTGTCTATGGAGGAAGAAAGACTAACAATGATCACAGGCTGCACTGCTGTCTATGGGAGAGAGAAACACTAACAGTGATCACAGGCTGCACTGCTGTCTATGGGAGAGAGAAACACTAACAGTGATCACAGGCTGCACTGCTGTCTTTAGGAGAGAGAAACACTAACAGTGATCACAGGCTGCACTGCTGTCTATGGTAGAGAGAAACACTAACAGTGATCACAGGCTGCACTGCTGTCTATGGAGGAAGAAATACTAACAGTGATCACAGGCTGCACTGCTGTCTATGGGAGAGAGAAATACTAACAGTGATCACAGGCTGCACTGCTGTCTATGGGAGAGAAACACTAACAGTGATCACAGGCTGCACTGCTGTCTATGGAGGAAGAAAGACTAACAGTGATCACAGGCTGCACTGCTGTCTATGGTAGAGAGAAACACTAACAGTGATCACAGGCTGCACTGCTGTCTATGGGAGAGAGAAACACTAACAGTGATAACAGGCTGCACTGCTGTCTATGGGAGAGAGAAATACTAACAGTGATCACAGGCTGCACTGCTGTCTATGGAGGAAGAAAGACTAACAGTGATCATAGGCTGCACTGCTGTCTATGGGAGAGAGAAACACTAACAGTGATCACAGGCTGCACTGCTGTCTATGGTAGAGAGAAACACTAACAGTGATCACAGGCTGCACTGCTGTCTATGGGAGAGAGAAACACTAACAGTGATAACAGGCTGCACTGCTGTCTATGGGAGAGAGAAACACTAACAGTGATCACAGGCTGCACTGCTGTCTATGGTAGAGAGAAACACTAACAGTGATCACAGGCTGCACTGCTGTCTATGGGAGAGAGAAACACTAACAGTGATCACAGGCTGCACTGATGTCTATGGTAGAGAGAAACACTAACAGTGATCACAGGCTGCACTACTGTCTATGGAGGAAGAAATACTAACAGTGATCACAGGCTGCACTGCTGTCTATGGGAGAGAGAAACACTAACAGTGATCACAGGCTGCACTGCTGTCTATGGAAGAAGAAAGACTAACAGTGATCATAGACTGCACTGCTGTCTATGGGAGAGAGAAACACTAACAGTGATCACAGGCTGCACTGCTGTCTATGGTAGAGAGAAACACTAACAGTGATCACAGGCTGCACTGCTGTCTATGGTATAGAGAAAGACTAACAGTGATCACAGGCTGCACTGCTGTCTATGGTAGAGAGAGAAACACTAACAGTGATCACAGGCTGCACTGCTGTCTATAGGAGAGAGAAACACTAACAGTGATCACAGGCTGCACTGCTGTCTATGGAGGAAGAAATACTAACAGTGATCATAGGCTGCACTGCTGTCTATGGGAGAGAGAAACACTAACAGTGATCACAGGCTGCACTGCTGTCTATGGTAGAGAGAAACACTAACAGTGATCACAGGCTGCACTGCTGTCTATGGTAGAGAGAAAGACTAACAGTGATCACAGGCTGCACTGCTGTCTATGGTAGAGAGAGAAACACTAACAGTGATCACAGGCTGCACTGCTGTCTATAGGAGAGAGAAACACTAACAGTGATCACAGGCTGCACTGCTGTCTATGGAAGAAGAAAGACTAACAGTGATCATAGGCTGCACTGCTGTCTATGGGAGAGAGAAACACTAACAGTGATCACAGGCTGCACTGCTGTATATGGGAGAGAGAAACACTAACAGTGATCACAGGCTGCGCTGCTGTCTATGGGAGAAAGAAACACTAACAGTTATCACGGGCTGCACTGCTGTCTATGGGAGAGAGGAACACTTACAGTGATCACAGGCTGCACTGCTGTCTATGGGAGAGAGAAACACTAACAGTGATCACAGGCTGCACTGCTGTCTATGGGAGAGAAACACTAACAGTGATCACAGGCTGCACTGCTGTCTATGGTAGAGAGAAACACTAACAGTGATCACAGGCTGCGCTGCTGTCTATGGGAGAAAGAAACACTAACAGTTATCACGGGCTGCACTGCTGTCTATGGGAGAGAGAAACACTTACAGTGATCACAGGCTGCACTGCTGTCTATGGGAGAAAGAAACACTAACAGTTATCACGGGCTGCACTGCTGTCTATGGGAGAGAGAAACACTTACAGTGATCACAGGCTGCACTGCTGTCTATGGGAGAAAGAAACACTAACAGTGATCACAGGCTGCACTGCTGTCTATGGGAGAGAAACACTAACAGTGATCACAGGCTGCACTGCTGTCTATGGGAGAGAGAAACACTAACAGTGATCACAGGCTGCACTGCTGTTTATGGGAGAGAAACACTAACAGTGATCACAGGCTGCACTGCTGTCTATGGGAGGGAGAAATACTAACAGTGATCACAGACTGCACTGCTGTCTATGGGAGAGAGAAATACTAACAGTGATCACAGACTGCACTGCTGTCTATGGGAGAGAGAAACACTAACAGTGATCACAGGCTGCACTGCTGTCTATGGGAGAGAGAAACACTAACAGTGATCACTGGCTGCACTGCTGTCTATGGGAGAGAGAAACACTAACAGTGATCACAGGCTGCACTGCTGTCTATGGAGGAAGAAAGACTAACAATGATCACAGGCTGCACTGCTGTCTATGGGAGAGAGAAACACTAACAGTGATCACAGGCTGCACTGCTGTCTATGGGAGAGAGAAACACTAACAGTGATCACAGGCTGCACTGCTGTCTTTAGGAGAGAGAAACACTAACAGTGATCACAGGCTGCACTGCTGTCTATGGTAGAGAGAAACACTAACAGTGATCACAGGCTGCACTGCTGTCTATGGAGGAAGAAATACTAACAGTGATCACAGGCTGCACTGCTGTCTATGGGAGACAGAAACACTGACAGTGATCACAGGCTGCACTGCTGTCTATGGGAGAGAGAAACACTAACAGTGATCACTGGCTGCACTGCTGTCTATGGGAGAGAGAAACACTAACAGTGATCACAGGCTGCACTGCTGTCTATGGGAGAGAGAGAAACACTAACAGTGATCACAGGCTGCACTGCTTTCTATGGGAGAGAGAAATACTAACAGTGATCACAGGCTGCACTGCTGTCTATGGGAGAGAGAAACACTAACAGTGATCACAGGCTGCACTGCTGTCTATGGGGGTGAGAAACACTTAACAGTGATCACAGGCTGCACTGCTGTCTATGGGGGTGAGAAACACTAACAGTGATCACAGGCTGCACTGCTGTCTATGGTAGAGAGAGAAACACTAACAGTGATCACAGGCTGCACTGCTGTCTATGGTAGAGAGAGAAACACTTACAGTGATCACAGGCTGCACTGCTGTCTATGGGAGAGAAACACTAACAGTGATCACAGGCTGCACTGCTGTCTATGGGAGAGAGAAACACTAACAGTGATCACAGGCTGCACTGCTGTCTATGGTAGAGAGAGAAACACTAACAGTGATCACAGGCTGCACTGCTGTCTATGGTAGAGAGAGAAACACTAACAGTGATCACAGGCTGCACTGCTGTCTTTAGGAGAGAGAAACACTAACAGTGATCACAGGCTGCACTGCTGTCTATGGTAGAGAGAAACACTAACAGTGATCACAGGCTGCACTGCTGTCTATGGGAGAGAAACACTAACAGTGATCAAAGGCTGCACTGCTGTCTATGGTAGAGAGAAACACTAACAGTGATCACAGGCTGCGCTGCTGTCTATGGGAGAAAGAAACACTAACAGTTATCACGGGCTGCACTGCTGTCTATGGGAGAGAGAAACACTTACAGTGATCACAGGCTGCACTGCTGTCTATGGGAGAAAGAAACACTAACAGTTATCACGGGCTGCACTGCTGTCTATGGGAGAGAGAAACACTTACAGTGATCACAGGCTGCACTGCTGTCTATGGGAGAAAGAAACACTAACAGTGATCACAGGCTGCACTGCTGTCTATGGGAGAGAAACACTAACAGTGATCACAGGCTGCACTGCTGTCTATGGGAGAGAGAAACACTAACAGTGATCACAGGCTGCACTGCTGTTTATGGGAGAGAAACACTAACAGTGATCACAGGCTGCACTGCTGTCTATGGGAGGGAGAAATACTAACAGTGATCACAGACTGCACTGCTGTCTATGGGAGAGAGAAATACTAACAGTGATCACAGACTGCACTGCTGTCTATGGGAGAGAGAAACACTAACAGTGATCACAGGCTGCACTGCTGTCTATGGGAGAGAGAAACACTAACAGTGATCACTGGCTGCACTGCTGTCTATGGGAGAGAGAAACACTAACAGTGATCACAGGCTGCACTGCTGTCTATGGAGGAAGAAAGACTAACAATGATCACAGGCTGCACTGCTGTCTATGGGAGAGAGAAACACTAACAGTGATCACAGGCTGCACTGCTGTCTATGGGAGAGAGAAACACTAACAGTGATCACAGGCTGCACTGCTGTCTTTAGGAGAGAGAAACACTAACAGTGATCACAGGCTGCACTGCTGTCTATGGAGGAAGAAAGACTAACAATGATCACAGGCTGCACTGCTGTCTATGGGAGAGAGAAACACTAACAGTGATCACAGGCTGCACTGCTGTCTATGGGAGAGAGAAACACTAACAGTGATCACAGGCTGCACTGCTGTCTATGGTAGAGAGAAACACTAACAGTGATCACAGGCTGCACTGCTGTCTATGGAGGAAGAAATACTAACAGTGATCACAGGCTGCACTGCTGTCTATGGGAGACAGAAACACTGACAGTGATCACAGGCTGCACTGCTGTCTATGGGAGAGAGAAACACTAACAGTGATCACTGGCTGCACTGCTGTCTATGGGAGAGAGAAACACTAACAGTGATCACAGGCTGCACTGCTGTCTATGGGAGAGAGAGAAACACTAACAGTGATCACAGGCTGCACTGCTTTCTATGGGAGAGAGAAATACTAACAGTGATCACAGGCTGCACTGCTGTCTATGGGAGAGAGAAACACTAACAGTGATCACAGGCTGCACTGCTGTCTATGGGGGTGAGAAACACTTAACAGTGATCACAGGCTGCACTGCTGTCTATGGGGGTGAGAAACACTAACAGTGATCACAGGCTGCACTGCTGTCTATGGTAGAGAGAGAAACACTAACAGTGATCACAGGCTGCACTGCTGTCTATGGTAGAGAGAGAAACACTTACAGTGATCACAGGCTGCACTGCTGTCTATGGGAGAGAAACACTAACAGTGATCACAGGCTGCACTGCTGTCTATGGGAGAGAGAAACACTAACAGTGATCACAGGCTGCACTGCTGTCTATGGTAGAGAGAGAAACACTAACAGTGATCACAGGCTGCACTGCTGTCTATGGTAGAGAGAGAAACACTAACAGTGATCACAGGCTGCACTGCTGTCTTTAGGAGAGAGAAACACTAACAGTGATCACAGGCTGCACTGCTGTCTATGGTAGAGAGAAACACTAACAGTGATCACAGGCTGCACTGCTGTCTATGGAGGAAGAAATACTAACAGTGATCACAGGCTGCACTGCTGTCTATGGGAGACAGAAACACTGACAGTGATCACAGGCTGCACTGCTGTCTATGGGAGAGAGAAACACTAACAGTGATCACTGGCTGCACTGCTGTCTATGGGAGAGAGAAACACTAACAGTGATCACAGGCTGCACTGCTGTCTATGGGGGTGAGAAACACTTAACAGTGATCACAGGCTGCACTGCTGTCTATGGGGGTGAGAAACACTAACAGTGATCACAGGCTGCACTGCTGTCTATGGTAGAGAGAGAAACACTAACAGTGATCACAGGCTGCACTGCTGTCTATGGTAGAGAGAGAAACACTAACAGTGATCACAGGCTGCACTGCTGTCTATGGGAGAGAGAAACACTTACAGTGATCACAGGCTGCACTGCTGTCTATGGAGGAAGAAAGACTAACAGTGATCATAGGCTGCACTGCTGTCTATGGGAGAGAGAAACATTAACAGTGATCACAGGCTGCACTGCTGTCTATGGTAGAGAGAGAAACACTAACAGTGATCACAGGCTGCACTGCCGTCTATAGGAGAGAGAAACACTAACAGTGATCACAGGCTGCACTGATGTCTATGGTAGAGAGAAACACTAACAGTGATCACAGGCTGCACTACTGTCTATGGAGGAAGAAATACTAACAGTGATCACAGGCTGCACTGCTGTCTATGGGAGAGAGAAACACTAACAGTGATCACAGGCTGCACTGCTGTCTATGGAAGAAGAAAGACTAACAGTGATCATAGACTGCACTGCTGTCTATGGGAGAGAGAAACACTAACAGTGATCACAGGCTGCACTGCTGTCTATGGTAGAGAGAAACACTAACAGTGATCACAGGCTGCACTGCTGTCTATGGTATAGAGAAAGACTAACAGTGATCACAGGCTGCACTGCTGTCTATGGTAGAGAGAGAAACACTAACAGTGATCACAGGCTGCACTGCTGTCTATAGGAGAGAGAAACACTAACAGTGATCACAGGCTGCACTGCTGTCTATGGAGGAAGAAATACTAACAGTGATCATAGGCTGCACTGCTGTCTATGGGAGAGAGAAACACTAACAGTGATCACAGGCTGCACTGCTGTCTATGGTAGAGAGAAACACTAACAGTGATCACAGGCTGCACTGCTGTCTATGGTAGAGAGAAAGACTAACAGTGATCACAGGCTGCACTGCTGTCTATGGTAGAGAGAGAAACACTAACAGTGATCACAGGCTGCACTGCTGTCTATAGGAGAGAGAAACACTAACAGTGATCACAGGCTGCACTGCTGTCTATGGAAGAAGAAAGACTAACAGTGATCATAGGCTGCACTGCTGTCTATGGGAGAGAGAAACACTAACAGTGATCACAGGCTGCACTGCTGTCTATGGGAGAGAGAAACACTAACAGTGATAACAGGCTGCACTGCTGTCTATGGGAGAGAGAAATACTAACAGTGATCACAGGCTGCACTGCTGTCTATGGAGGAAGAAAGACTAACAGTGATCATAGGCTGCACTGCTGTTTATGGGAGAGAGAAACACTAACAGTGATCATAGGCTGCACTGCCGTCTATGGGAGAGAGAAACACTAACAGTGATCACAGGCTGCGCTGCTGTCTATGGTAGAGAGAAACACTAACAGTGATCACAGGCTGCACTGCTGTCTATGGTAGAGAGAAACACTAACAGTGATCACAGGCTGCACTGCTGTCTATGGGAGAGAAACACTAACAGTGATCACAGGCTGCACTGCTGTCTATGGGAGAGAGAAACACTAACAGTGATCACAGGCTGCACTGCTGTTTATGGGAGAGAAACACTAACAGTGATCACAGGCTGCACTGCTGTCTATGGGAGAGAGAAATACTAACAGTGATCACAGACTGCACTGCTGTCTATGGGAGAGAGAAACACTAACAGTGATCACAGGCTGCACTGCTGTCTATGGGAGAGAGAAACACTAACAGTGATCACTGGCTGCACTGCTGTCTATGGGAGAGAGAAACACTAACAGTGATCACAGGCTGCACTGCTGTCTATGGAGGAAGAAAGACTAACAATGATCACAGGCTGCACTGCTGTCTATGGGAGAGAGAAACACTAACAGTGATCACAGGCTGCACTGCTGTCTATGGGAGAGAGAAACACTAACAGTGATCACAGGCTGCACTGCTGTCTTTAGGAGAGAGAAACACTAACAGTGATCACAGGCTGCACTGCTGTCTATGGTAGAGAGAAACACTAACAGTGATCACAGGCTGCACTGCTGTCTATGGAGGAAGAAATACTAACAGTGATCACAGGCTGCACTGCTGTCTATGGGAGAGAGAAATACTAACAGTGATCACAGGCTGCACTGCTGTCTATGGAGGAAGAAAGACTAACAGTGATCACAGGCTGCACTGCTGTCTATGGTAGAGAGAAACACTAACAGTGATCACAGGCTGCACTGCTGTCTATGGGAGAGAGAAACACTAACAGTGATAACAGGCTGCACTGCTGTCTATGGGAGAGAGAAATACTAACAGTGATCACAGGCTGCACTGCTGTCTATGGAGGAAGAAAGACTAACAGTGATCATAGGCTGCACTGCTGTCTATGGGAGAGAGAAACACTAACAGTGATCACAGGCTGCACTGCTGTCTATGGTAGAGAGAAACACTAACAGTGATCACAGGCTGCACTGCTGTCTATGGGAGAGAGAAACACTAACAGTGATAACAGGCTGCACTGCTGTCTATGGGAGAGAGAAATACTAACAGTGATCATAGGCTACACTGCTGTCTATGGAGGAAGAAAGACTGACAGTGATCATAGGCTGCACTGCTGTCTATGGGAGAGAGAAACACTAACAGTGATCACAGGCTGCACTGCTGTCTATGGTAGAGAGAAACACTAACAGTGATCACAGGCTGCACTGCTGTCTATGGTAGAGGGAAACACTAACAGTGATCACAGGCTGCACTGCTGTCTATGGGAGAGAGAAACACTAACAGTGATCACAGGCTGCACTGCTGTCTATGGGAGAGAGAAACACTAACAGTGATCACAGGCTGCACTGCTGTCTTTAGGAGAGTGAAACACTAACAGTGATCACAGGCTGCACTGCTGTCTATGGTAGAGAGAAACACTAACAGTGATCACAGGCTGCACTGCTGTCTATGGGAGAGAGAAACACTAACAGTGATCACAGGCTGCACTGCTGTCTATGGAGGAAGAAATACTAACAGTGATCACAGGCTGCACTGCTGTCTATGGGAGACAGAAACACTGACAGTGATCACAGGCTGCACTGCTGTCTATGGGAGAGAGAAACACTAACAGTGATCACTGGCTGCACTGCTGTCTATGGGAGAGAGAAACACTAACAGTGATCACAGGCTGCACTGCTGTCTATGGGAGAGAGAAACACTAACAGTGATCACAGGCTGCACTGCTGTCTATGGGGGTGAGAAACACTTAACAGTGATCACAGGCTGCACTGCTGTCTATGGGGGTGAGAAACACTAACAGTGATCACAGGCTGCACTGCTGTCTATGGTAGAGAGAGAAACACTAACAGTGATCACAGGCTGCACTGCTGTCTATGGTAGAGAGAGAAACACTTACAGTGATCACAGGCTGCACTGCTGTCTATGGGAGAGAAACACTAACAGTGATCACAGGCTGCACTGCTGTCTATGGGAGAGAGAAACACTAACAGTGATCACAGGCTGCACTGCTGTCTATGATAGAGAGAGAAACACTAACAGTGATCACAGGCTGCACTGCTGTCTATGGTAGAGAGAGAAACACTAACAGTGATCACAGGCTGCACTGCTGTCTATGGTAGAGAGAGAAACACTAACAGTGATCACAGGCTGCACTGCTGTCTATGGGAGAGGGAAACACTAAAAGTGATCACAGGCTGCACTGCTGTCTATGGAGGAAGAAAGACTAACAGTGATCATAGGCTGCACTGCTGTCTATGGGAGAGAGAAACACTAACAGTGATCACAGGCTGCACTGCTGTCTATGGTAAAGAGAGAAACACTAACAGTGATCACAGGCTGCACTGCCGTCTATAGGAGAGAGAAACACTAACAGTGATCACAGGCTGCACTGCTGTCTATGGTAGAGAGAGAAACACTAACAGTGATCACAGGCTGCACTGCTGTCTATGGAGGAAGAAATACTAACAGTGATCACAGGCTGCACTGCTGTCTATGGGAGAGAGAAACACTAACAGTGATCACAGGCTGCACTGCTGTCTATGGAAGAAGAAAGACTAACAGTGATCATAGACTGCACTGCTGTCTATGGGAGAGAGAAACACTAACAGTGATCACAGGCTGCACTGCTGTCTATGGAGGAAGAAATACTAACAGTGATCATAGGCTGCACTGCTGTCTATGGGAGAGAGAAACACTAACAGTGATCACAGGCTGCACTGCTGTCTATGGTAGAGAGAAACACTAACAGTGATCACAGGCTGCACTGCTGT
Organism: Hyla sarda; assembly: GCF_029499605.1. NCBI lineage: Eukaryota > Metazoa > Chordata > Amphibia > Anura > Hylidae > Hyla > Hyla sarda. The sequence continues at coordinate 378,979,691 of NC_079193.1, forward strand.
CTATAGAGGAAGAAATACTAACAGTGATCATAGGCTGCACTGCTGTCTTTGGGAGAGAGAAACACTAACAGTGATCACAGGCTGCACTGCTGTCTATGGTAGAGAGAAACACTAACAGTGATCACAGGCTGCACTGCTGTCTATGGTAGAGAGAAACACTACCAGTGATCACAGGCTGCACTGCTGTCTATGGAGGAAGAAAGACTAACAGTGATCATTGGCTGCACTGCTGTCTATGGGAGAGAAACACTAACGGTGATCACAGGCTGCACTGCTGTCTATAAGAGAGAGAAACAGAACAAATTTCCATCCAAAATGTAGAAAAGGAGGTAAAGTTCTAGGGGTCAGACCCTCTAATCCCAATGGTAAATTCCAGGAAACAGATGAGAAGCAGTGATCCTCCTCTCCAATTAGATGTTGAATAAATATTTTCAGCCATAAGTGTAAAAGCAAAGCTTCAGGTCTTCAGCAGAGAAAGGTTTTATTTAAGAACTGAAATGTCGCTGTCACACTGATGTGCGAAGACATTTCTCCATGTTTTAATTAAGAGATGAAGTGCTGCTTTTTATCTGTTTGCTAGTGAATATATATATATATACAGGATCAGTATTTTCCTCGGGGAGAGGACGCCACTCCTGACGTGAGACGGAGATTTAAGTAGGCACTCCGCGGGCACCTGGGTAAAAAAATATTCAAATGAGCTCACCACACTCCCTATACAGGTAGTGTGTCCTGCAACCAGCTCCGACTCCAGTTAAGAAGTCTCAGAACTGATTGGGATTTTATGCACAGCCAGAACTCTCTCCAGAAGGAAAGAGAACCCATCTGCAGAACGGTTCTCTTTCCTTCTGGAGAGAGTTCTGGCTTGGCATAAAATCCCAATCAGTTCTGAGACTTCTTAACTGGAGTCGGAGCTGGTTGCAGGACACACTACCTGTATAGGGGGCGTGGTGAGCTCATTTGAATATATATATATATATATATATATATATATATATATTCAAATGGAAAAGGGGATAAGTATTCTCCTTAGGGAGGAGCATCACTGCTATTGTATGGAGATTCCAAAAAGGGCATTAGCATTCCACGGACTAATGGCCTTTTTTTTTTTAAGCTTAATTTAACTTTCCTGTAATTTTTCTACCTATAATGAACTGGTATACCAATACATTATAGATAGAAAAATTACAGGAAAGTCACATTTTGTATATGCAAATAAATGACAGCACAAAAACATTAGCAAAATAAAGCATTTAAAAAAAAAAAATTTACTAAACAAAACATAACAGGGGATATTCATGAAAAGCGGAGTAAGTGAACGTCTTTTTCTCCATGAATTCATTTGGTGGAAGCTGTTTACCTGCACAAAATGTGCGACATGGTGCAGGGCGTGTGATCAATCTGGTGCTGATCACATTTTCATACATCAGTAATCCACTTTGTATTGTGTTTTTGTGCGACTTTTAACCCGTGTGACAATTACGGTCATCATGGCTGTAAATGTTGGCACCCCTGAAATTTTTCAAGTAAAATGAAGTATTTATCACAGGAAAGGATTGCAGTAACACATGTTTTGCTATACACATGTTTATTCCCTTTGTGTGTATTGGAACTAAACCAAAAAAGGGAGGAAAAAAAGCTAAATTTTCAAAATTTTCAAAATTGTGGAAAAATAAGATTGTTTCAAGCATGTGATGCTCCTTTAACCCCTTAAGGACTAATCCCTTTTTGGCAATTCTGACCACTGTCACTTTATGCATTAATAACTCTGGGATGCTTTTACGAGATTTTTTTTCGAGACATATTCTACTTTAACATAGTGGTAAATTTTCGTTGTTACTTGCATCCTTTCTTGGTGAAAAATCCCAAAATGTTTGCATTTTTCTAACTTTGAAACTCTTTACCTGTAAGGAATATGGATATTTCAAATACATCATATATTGATTCACATATACAATATGTCTACTTTATATTTGCATCATAAAGTTGACAAGTTTTTACTTTTGGAAGACATCAGAGGGCTTCAAAGTTCAGAAGCAATTTTCCAATTTTCCACAAAATTTTCAAAATCTTAATTTTTCAGGGACCAGTTCAGGTTTGAAGTGGATTTGAGGGGGTCTTCATATTAGAAATACCTCATAAATGATTCCATTATAAAAACTGCACCCCCCCCCAAAATATTCAAAATGACATTCAAAAGGTTTGTTAACCCTTCAGGTGTTTCACAGGAATAGCAGCAAGGTAAAGAAGAAAATTCTAAATATTCGTTTTTACACTCGCATGTTCTTGTAGACCCAGTTTTTGAAATTTTACAAGGGTTAAAAGGAGAAAAAGCCCCCCAAAATTTGTAACCCAATTTCTCTCGAGTAAGAAAATACCTCATATGTGGATGTAAAGTGTTCGGCGGGCGCAGTAGAGGGCTCAGAAGGGAAGGAGCAACAATGGGATTTTGGAGAGTGAGTTTTTCTGAAATGGCTATTGGGGGGCATGTCCCATTTAGGAAACCCCTATGGTGTCAGAACAGGGAAAAAAAAAAAACAACATGGCATACTATTTAGGTAACTACACCCCTCAAGGAACGTAACAAGGGGTCCGCTGAGCCTTAACACCTCACAGGTGTTTGACGACTTTTCATTAAATTCGGATGTGTAAATGAAAATCTTTTTTTTTTTTTCACTAAAATGCTGCTTTTACAAGGGGTTATTCGAGAAAATGCCCCCAAAATTTGTAACCCCATCTCTTCTGAGTATGGAAATACCCCATGTGTGGACGTCAAGTGCACTGCGGGGGCACTCTAATGCTCAGAAGAGAAGGAGTTACATTTGGCTTTTGGAAAGCAAATTTTGCTGAAATGGTTTTTGGGGGGCATGTCACATTTAGGAAGCCCCAATGATGCCAGGACAAAAAAAATAAACACATGGCATTGTATTTTAGAAACTACACCCCTCAAGGAACGTAACAAGGGGGACAATGAACCTTAACACCCCACTTGTGTTTGACCACTTTTCGTTAAAGTTGGATGTGTAAATGATTTTTTTTTCACTAAAATGCGGGTTTTCCCCCAAATTTTACATGTTTACAAGGGGTAATAGAATAAAATGCCCCCCAAAATGTGTCACCCCATCTCATCTGAGTATGGAAATACCTCGTGTGTGGACGTCAAGTGCACTGCGGGCGCACTACAATGCTCAGAAGAGAAGAAGTCACATCTGGCTTTTGGAAAGCAAATTTTGCTGAAACAGTATTTTGGGGACATGTCGCATTTCGGAAGCCCCTATGGTGCCAGAACAGCAAAAAAAAACATGGCATACTATTTTGGAAACTACACCCCTCAAGGAACGTAACAAGGGGTACAGTGAGCCTTAACACCCCACAGGTGCTTGACAAATGGACGTGAAAATTTTTACTAAAATGCTGGTTTTTCCCAAAATTTTTCATTTTCACAAGGCGTAATAGGAGAAAAAGCTTCCCAGAATTTGTAACCCCATTTCTTCTGAGTATGGAAATACCCCATATGTGGATGTAAAATGCTTTGCGGGCACACTACAATGCTCAGAAGAGAAGGAGCGACTTTGAGCTTTTGGTGAGAGAATTTGGTTGGAATGGAAGTCAGGGGCCATGTGCATTTACAAAGCCCCCCGTGGTGCCAGAACAGTAAACCCCCCAGATGTGACCCCATTTTGGAAACTACACACCTAACGGAATGTAATAAGGGGTGCAGTGAGTATTTACACCCCACTGGCGTTTGACATATCTTTGGAACAGTGGGCTGTGCAAATAGGCAAACCTCCAGCTGTAGCAAAACTACAACTCCCAGCATGTACTGACAGACCATACATTCTGAGACAACAGAAAGAGGAGAAGAGAACTGTCTCAGGACTTGAGAACCAAAATTGTGGAAAAATATCAACAATCTCAAGGTTACAAGTCCATCTCCAGAGATCTAGATTTGCCTTTGTCCACAGTGCGCAACATTATCAAGAAGTTTGCAACCCATGGTAATCTCCATGGGCGTAGATGAAAGAGAAAAATTGATGAAAGGTGTCAACGCAGGATAGTCCGGATGGTGGGTAAGCAGCACCAAACAAGTTCCAAAGATATTCAAGCTGTCCTGCAGGCTCAGGGAGCATCAGTGTCAGCGCAAACTATCTGACGACATTTAAATGAAATGAAACGCTATGGAGGAGACCAAGGAGGACCCCACTATGGAGGAGACCCAGGAGGACCCCACTATGGAGGAGACCCAGGAGGACCCCACTATGGAGGAGACCCAGGAGGACCCCACTATGGAGGAGACCCAGGAGGACCCCACTATGGAGGAGACCCAGGAGGACCCCACTATGGAGGAGACCCAGGACCCCACTATGGAGGAGACCCAGGAGGACCCCACTGCTGACACACAGACATAAAAAAGCAAGACTACATTTTACCAAAATGAACTTGAGTAACCAAAATCCTTCTGGGAAAACGTCTTGTGGACAGATGAGACCAAGATAGAGCTTTTTGGTAAAGCCCATCATTCTACTGTTTACCGAAAACAGAATGAGGCCTACAAAGAAAAGAGCACAGAACCTACAGTGACATATGGTGGAGGTCAGTGATGTTTTGGGTTGTTTTGCTGCCTCTGGCACTGGGGGCCTTGAATGTGTACAAGACATCATGAAATCTGAGGATTACCAACGGATTTTGGGTCACACTGTACAGCCCAGTGTCAGAAAGCTGGGTTTGCGTCCAAGATCTTGGGTCTTCCAGCAGGACAATGACCCCAAACATACATCAAAAAGCACCAGAAATGGACGGCAACAAAGCGCTGGAGAGTTCTGAAGTGTCAGCAATGAGTCCAGATCTAAATCCCATTGATCACCTGTGGAGAGATCTTATAATTACTGTTGGGAAAAGGCGCCTTCCAATAAGAGAGACCTGGAGCAGTTTGTAAAGGAAGAGTCCAACATTCCGGCTGAGAGGTGTAAGAAGCTTATTGATGGTTATAGAAAGAGTTATCCAACATTCCGGCTGAGAGGTGTAAGAAGCTTATTGATGGTTATTGGAAGCCACTGATTTCACTTATTTTTTTCCAAAGGGTGCGCAACCAAATATTAAGTTAAGGGTGCAAATAATTTTGTCCAGCCCATTTTTGGAGTTTGGTGACATTATGTCCAATTTGCTTTTTTTCCTCTTTTTTTTTGGTTTAGTTCAAATACACACAAAGGGAATAAACATGTGTATAGCAAAACGTGTTACTGCAATCCTTTCCTGTGAGAAATACTTCATTTCTTGAAAAATTTCAGAGGTTCAAACATTTATGGCCATGACTGTATGCTACATTTTAATCATGCTGTCCACAGTTAGTTTGCATGCATTTTTTTTTTCTTTTTTGTGGTGATTTGTACCCTTCTTGGGTGCTTTGTGCCAAAGTATGCAACTTTATTAAAAAGTCGCAGTTTCATAAATCCCTGACCACTGCAAAAAGTCAACTTAAAACAAAAAACACTTAAAGGGGTATTCCAGGCCAAAACTTTTTTTTATATATCAACTAGCTCCGGAAAGTTAAACAGATTTGTAAATTACTTCTATTAAAAAATCTTAATCCTTCCAATAGTTATCAGCTTCTGAACTTGAGTTGTTGTTTTCTGTCTAACTGCTCTCTGATGACTCACGTCCCGGGAGCTGTGCAGTTCCTATGGGGATATTCTCCCATCATGCACAGCTCCCGGGACGTGACATCATCATTGAGCAGTTAGACCGAAAACTTCAGAAGCTAATAACTATTGGAAGGATTAAGATTTTAATTTACAAATCTGTTTAACTTTCCAGAGCCAGTTGATATATATAAAAAAAGTTTTTTCCTGGAATACCCCTTTAAATGAAAAGTCACACAAAAAAAGCCAAAATATTGCGACAAATTTACCCAGGAAAACCTGAGTAAAAAGGCTTCATAAATACCCCCCAGCAAATATACTGGTGCAGAGAGTCCAAGAGAGCGGCTGCTCTTACCAGACGTAGTGAAGGCTCTATAAAAGTCACTGCATGGATCCCTATAATGTCCTGTATTACTTTGATTACCTCCTGATGAAGGTTGCATACCGAAACTCACGTCGTGGTGGCATTATTCCAGACCTCACATCTTTTTGATGGGTGTATGTTGATTATTTGCACTTTTCTTGTATTTTTATCCTCTTGTATTGGTCAAGCTATTGCTACTTATTGCATTAAGAACTTTATGTAGAAATAAAGATTGTATTTCCATTGTACAGTGGTCCCTCAACATACGATGGTAATTCGTTCCAAACGAGCCATCGTTTGTCGAATCCATCGTATGTTGAGGGATTCGTGCAATGTAAAGTATAGGAAGCTGTACTCACCTGTCCCCACCGCTCCCAATGGTGACCCCGGGCCTCCGCTGGCCTCTCCTGGTCTTCTCCGGTCCTCTGCTGTCTTCTCCTGTCCTCTGCTGTCTTCTCCGGTCCTCTGCTGTCTTCTCCGGTCCTCTGCTGTCTTCTCCGGTCCTCTGCTGTCTTCTCCGGTCCTCCGCTCCTCTGCTGTCTTCTGCAAGGCCTTACTGGGCCTGCGTAGCGACGTCATTACGCCGCTGCGTACGCCATTCCTATTGGATGACGTGCGCAGCAGCGTATTGACGTCATCGGAGAGGGCCGAGAAGACACCGGAAGACCAGCGCTGGATCCGGAGGGCACCCCGGAGCATCGTGGAGGGGTAAGTAATACTTACCGCACCACACAGGGAACATTAAGCTGCTATTCGGCAGCAGCTTAAGCATTTATGCTATACTTATGCTATACTGCCGGATAGCACTTAATGCGATGGCCCCGACATAAAAAAGCATCGTATGTCGATTTCATCATATGTCGGGGCCATCGTAGGTCGGGGGGGTCACTGTATTACTGATGTTACCTGCATGAAATACTGATAGTAAACCGTATACTCTTTTCTATTGACTATTTCCTGTCTGGTGGGGCCAGTGATGCTGCACTATTTTTCCTTGTTATGCAGCCAGATGGCTTTACTGTCCATAATATGGTGCCCTGTGGAGGATTAGGTTACCATAATGTCCCTCAACCTTCACCACTGCACTAGTTTCTTGCAATGCATAACTATGGAGGAGGCTGAGCGACATCATGGTCCCACAGACCCGGGAGAGCCATCTAGCCACACAGCAAGGACAGGTGACCAACATGGGCCAGAATGAGCCAAAGCTCTTATATTGGACAGTACTTAAGTGACATAACATTATCAATTATACAAGTTTCATTAAAGTGACAGAAGTAGTCATCCCCTTTAAAGACAAGCTCTTTTTAAAGGGATATTCTGCTGCCCCAAAGTTCAGAACATTTTGTTCTGAATGCTTGGACGGGTGGCAAGGGTCGTGATTACAGATAGGCACATTTTTCACAAATTCGATTCGGGCGATTTGCTGAATTTTCCGAAAAAATCTGTTAGATACAAATAAATTTTCAGCAAATTGCTATTAAAAACATCTATTTCTGGGCTACAGAGAGCCTCAATAGTAGTGTTGAGCGGCATAGGCCATATTCGAATTTGCGATATTTCGCGAATATATGGATGAATATTCGTCATATATTCGCTAAATTCGCATATTCGTAATATTCACATTTTATTTTCGCATATGCGAAAATTTGCGTATGCGAAAATTACCATATGCAAAAATTTACACAGACAAAAATTTGCACGCCAGTCTCACACAGTAGTATTAGAGTCTTCTTTACACCACACAAGCTGGAAGCAAAGAGGGATGATCACTGTCATGTGTACTGTGAAAAAAAAAAAAAAAAATTAATATTCGTAATTACGAATATATAGTGCTATATTCGCGAATATTCGCGAATTCACGAATATGCGATATTCGCATGCAACGCTACTCAATAGGAGTGTAGAGTCTGGATGTGGCAGCAGGGTCAGGAGACCATATGGCGTCACAATGGTTGCTTGCAGTCTTTGAATGGGGAGTGCTTCCTGTGATGATCTCAATTGGCAGTGTTATGCCGAGCGCTCCGGGTCCCCGCTCCTCCCCGGAGCGCTCGCTTCTCTCTCGCTACCGCAGCGCTCCGGGCAGCTCCACTGACCCGGTGCGCTGCGATACCGTCTCCAGCAGGGATGCGATTCGCGATGCGGGTAGCGCCCGCTCGCGATGCGCATCCCGGCTCCCGTACCTGACTCGCTCTCCGTCTGTCCTGTCCCGGCGCGCGCGGCCCCGCTCCCTAGGGCGCGCGCGCGCCGGGTCTCTGCGATTTAAAGGGCCACTGCGCCGCTGATTGGCGCAGTGGTTCCAATTAGTGTGTTCACCTGTGCACTCCCTATTTATACCTCACTTCCCCTTCACTCCCTCGCCGGATCTTGTTGCCATTGTGCCAGTGAAAGCGTTTCCTTGTGTGTTCCTAGCCTGTGTTCCAGACCTCCTGCCGTTGCCCCCGACTACGATCCTTGCTGCCTGCCCCGACCTTCTGCTACGTCCGACCTTGCTTCTGTCTACTCCCTTGTACCGCGCCTATCTTCAGCAGTCAGAGAGGTTGAGCCGTTGCTAGTGGATACGACCTGGTCACTACCGCCGCAGCAAGACCATCCCGCTTTGCGGCGGGCTCTGGTGAAAACCAGTAGTGACTTAGAACCGATCCACTAGCACGGTCCACGCCAATCCCTCTCTGGCACAGAGGATCCACTACCTGCCAGCCGGCATCGTGACAGTAGATCCGGCCATGGATCCCGCTGAAGTTCCTCTGCCAGTTGTCGCCGACCTCACCACGGTGGTCGCCCAGCAGTCACAACAGATAGCGCAACAAGGCCAACAGCTGTCTCAATTGACCGTGATGCTACAGCAGCTACTACCACAGCTTCAGCAATCATCTCCTCCGCCAGCTCCTGCACCTCCTCCGCAGCGAGTGGCCGCTTCTGGTCTACGACTATCCTTGCCGGATAAATTTGATGGGGACTCTAAATTCTGCCGTGGCTTTCTTTCCCAATGTTCCCTGCACTTGGAGATGATGTCGGACCAGTTCCCTACTGAAAGGTCTAAGGTGGCTTTCGTAGTCAGCCTTCTGTCTGGAAAAGCTCTGTCATGGGCCACACCGCTCTGGGACCGCAATGACCCCGTCACTGCCTCTATACACTCCTTCTTCTCGGAAATTCGAAGTGTCTTTGAGGAACCTGCCCGAGCCTCTTCTGCTGAGACTGCCCTGTTGAACCTGGTCCAGGGTAATTCTTCCGTTGGCGAGTACGCCGTACAATTCCGTACTCTTGCTTCAGAATTATCCTGGAATAATGAGGCCCTCTGCGCGACCTTTAAAAAAGGCCTATCCAGCAACATTAAAGATGTTCTGGCCGCACGAGAAATCCCTGCTAACCTACATGAACTCATCCATCTTGCCACTCGCATTGACATGCGTTTTTCCGAAAGGCGTCAGGAGCTCCGCCAGGATATGGACTTTGTTCGCACAAGGCGTTTTTTCTCCCCGGCTCCTCTCTCCTCTGGTCCCCTGCAATCCGTTCCTGTGCCTCCCGCCGTGGAGGCTATGCAGGTCGACCGGTCTCGCCTGACACCTCAAGAGAGGACACGACGCCGCATGGAGAATCTCTGCCTGTACTGTGCCAGTACCGAACACTTCCTGAAGGATTGTCCTATCCGTCCTCCCCGCCTGGAAAGACGTACGCTGACTCCGCACAAAGGTGAGACAGTCCTTGATGTCTACTCTGCTTCTCCACGTCTTACTGTGCCTGTGCGGATATCTGCCTCTGCCTTCTCCTTCTCTACTATGGCCTTCCTGGATTCCGGATCTGCAGGAAATTTTATTTTGGCCTCTCTCGTCAACAGGTTCAACATCCCAGTGACCAGTCTCGCCAGACCCCTCTACATCAATTGTGTAAACAATGAAAGATTGGACTGTACCATACGTTTCCGCACGGAGCCCCTTCTAATGTGCATCGGACCTCATCACGAGAAGATTGAATTTTTGGTCCTCCCCAATTGCACTTCCGAAATCCTCCTTGGACTACCCTGGCTTCAACTCCATTCCCCAACCCTGGATTGGTCCTCTGGGGAGATCAAGAGTTGGGGGCCCTCTTGTTTAAAGGACTGCCTAAAACCGGTTCCCAGTACCCCTTGCCGTGACTCTGTGGTTCCCCCTGTAACCGGTCTCCCTAAGGCCTATATGGACTTTGCGGATGTTTTTTGCAAAAAACAAGCTGAGACTCTACCTCCTCACAGGCCTTATGATTGTCCTATTGACCTCCTCCCGGGCACTACTCCACCCCGGGGCAGAATCTATCCTCTGTCCGCCCCAGAGACTCTTGCTATGTCGGAGTACATCCAGGAAAATTTAAAAAAAGGCTTTATCCGTAAATCCTCCTCTCCTGCCGGAGCCGGATTTTTCTTTGTGTCCAAAAAAGATGGCTCTCTACGTCCTTGCATTGACTACCGCGGTCTTAATAAAATCACGGTAAAGAACCGCTACCCCCTACCCCTCATCTCTGAACTCTTTGATCGCCTCCAAGGTGCCCACATCTTTACCAAACTGGACTTAAGAGGTGCTTATAATCTCATCCGCATCAGAGAGGGGGATGAATGGAAAACGGCATTTAACACTAGAGATGGACACTTTGAGTATCTGGTCATGCCCTTTGGCCTGTGCAACGCCCCTGCCGTCTTCCAAGACTTTGTTAATGAAATTTTTCGTGATCTCTTATACTCCTGTGTTGTTGTATATCTGGACGATATCCTGATTTTTTCTGCCAATCTAGAAGAACACCGCCAGCATGTCCGTATGGTTCTTCAGAGACTTCGTGACAATCAACTTTATGCCAAGATAGAGAAATGTCTGTTTGAATGCCAATCTCTTCCTTTCCTAGGATACTTGGTCTCTGGCCAGGGACTACAAATGGATCCTGACAAACTCTCTGCCGTCTTAGATTGGCCACGCCCCTCCGGACTCCGTGCTATCCAACGTTTTTTGGGGTTCGCCAATTATTACAGGCAATTTATTCCACATTTTTCTACCGTTGTGGCCCCTATCGTGGCTTTAACCAAAAAAAATGCCAATCCCAAGTCTTGGCCTCCTCAAGCGGAAGACGCCTTTAAACGGCTCAAGTCTGCCTTTTCTTCGACTCCCGTGCTCTCCAGACCTGACCCATCTAAACCCTTCCTATTGGAGGTTGATGCCTCCTCTGTAGGAGCTGGAGCGGTCCTTCTACAAAAAAATTCTTCCGGGCATGCTGTTACTTGTGGTTTTTTTTCTAGGACCTTCTCTCCGGCGGAGAGGAACTACTCCATCGGGGATCGAGAGCTTCTAGCCTTTAAATTAGCACTTGAGGAATGGAGGCATCTGCTGGAGGGATCAAGATTTCCAGTTATTATTTACACCGATCACAAGAACCTCTCCTATCTCCAGTCTGCCCAACGGCTGAATCCTCGCCAGGCCAGGTGGTCTCTGTTCTTTGCCCGATTTAACTTTGAAATTCACTTTCGGCCTGCCGATAAGAACATTAGGGCCGATGCTCTCTCTCGTTCCTCGGATGCCTCGGAAGTTGAACTCTCTCCGCAACACATCATTCCTCCTGACTGCCTGATTTCCACTTCTCCAGCCTCCATCAGGCAAACTCCTCCAGGAAAGACCTTCGTCTCTCCACGCCAACGCCTCGGAATCCTCAAATGGGGTCACTCCTCCCATCTCGCAGGTCATGCAGGCATCAAGAAATCTGTGCAACTCATCTCTCGCTTCTATTGGTGGCCGACTCTGGAGACGGATGTCGTGGACTTTGTGCGAGCCTGCACTGTCTGTGCCCGGGATAAGACTCCTCGCCAGAAGCCCGCTGGTTTTCTTCATCCTCTGCCTGTCCCTGAACAGCCTTGGTCTCTGATTGGTATGGATTTTATTACAGACCTACCCCCATCCCGTGGCAACACTGTTGTTTGGGTGGTCGTTGATCGATTCTCCAAGATGGCACATTTCATCCCTCTTCCTGGTCTTCCTTCAGCGCCTCAGTTGGCTAAACAATTTTTTGTACACATTTTTCGTCTTCACGGGTTGCCCACACAGATAGTCTCGGATAGAGGCGTCCAATTCGTGTCAAAATTCTGGAGGGCTCTCTGTAAACAACTCAAGATTAAATTAAACTTTTCTTCTGCATATCATCCTCAATCCAATGGACAAGTAGAAAGAATTAACCAGGTCTTGGGTGATTATTTACGACATTTTGTTTCCTCCCGCCAGAATGATTGGGCAGATCTTCTACCATGGGCCGAATTCTCGTATAACTTTAGAGTCTCTGAATCTTCCTCCAAATCCCCATTTTTCGTGGTGTACGGCCGTCACCCTCTTCCCCCCCTCCCTACTCCCTTGCCCTCTGGTTTGCCCGCTGTAGATGAAGTGACTCGTGATCTTTCCACCATATGGAAAGAGACCCAAGATTCTCTTTTACAGGCTTCATCTCGCATGAAAAAGTTTGCCGATAAGAAAAGAAGAGCTCCCCCCATTTTTGCTCCCGGAGACAAGGTATGGCTCTCCGCTAAATATGTCCGCTTTCGTGTCCCCAGTTACAAACTGGGTCCACGCTATCTTGGTCCTTTCAAAGTCTTGTGCCAAATTAATCCCGTCTCTTACAAACTTCTTCTTCCTCCTTCTCTCCGTATTCCTAATGCCTTTCATGTCTCTCTTCTTAAACCACTCATCATCAACCGTTTCTCTCCCAAATTAGTTTCTCCCACTCCTGTCTCCGGTTCTTCTGACGTCTTCTCAGTGAAAGAGATACTGGCCTCCAAGACGGTCAGAGGAAAAAGGTTCTTTTTGGTGGATTGGGAGGGCTGTGGACCTGAAGAGAGATCCTGGGAACCTGAGGACAACATCCTAGACAAAAGTCTGCTCCTCAGGTTCTCAGGCTCTAAGAAGAGGGGGAGACCCAAGGGGGGGGGTACTGTTACGCCGAGCGCTCCGGGTCCCCACTCCTCCCCGGAGCGCTCGCTTCTCTCTCGCTACCGCAGCGCTCCGGGCAGCTCCACTGACCCGGTGCGCTGCGATACCGTCTCCAGCCGGGATGCGATTCGCGATGCGGGTAGCGCCCGCTCGCGATGCGCATCCCGGCTCCCGTACCTGACTCGCTCTCCGTCTGTCCTGTTCCGGCGCGCGCGGCCCCGCTCCCTAGGGCGCGCGCGCGCCGGGTCTCTGCGATTTAAAGGGCCACTGCGCCGCTGATTGGCGCAGTGGTTCCAATTAGTGTGTTCACCTGTGCACTCCCTATTTATACCTCACTTCCCCTTCACTCCCTCGCCGGATCTTGTTGCCATTGTGCCAGTGAAAGCGTTTCCTTGTGTGTTCCTAGCCTGTGTTCCAGACCTCCTGCCGTTGCCCCCGACTACGATCCTTGCTGCCTGCCCCGACCTTCTGCTACGTCCGACCTTGCTTCTGTCTACTCCCTTGTACCGCGCCTATCTTCAGCAGTCAGAGAGGTTGAGCCGTTGCTAGTGGATACGACCTGGTCACTACCGCCGCAGCAAGACCATCCCGCTTTGCGGCGGGCTCTGGTGAAAACCAGTAGTGACTTAGAACCGATCCACTAGCACGGTCCACGCCAATCCCTCTCTGGCACAGAGGATCCACTACCTGCCAGCCGGCATCGTGACAGGCAGACTATGAAACAACTTCTAAACTCTCCCTGCCTGCCTGCCTGCAGTGATGCGGGCTTGAGGTCAATGGATTATGAATTGTCAGTAACGGTGATTAGTGTGCACACACAGTCTCTGCTCTCCAACACTTATGGGATACAGATGGATAGCTGAGGGCAAGGCGATCCAGTGTCTAGTACTACTGTATGGTCTTTTTCAAAACAGATTCAATTAGTGAATAACATTTTAAGTATAAGCGAGACATTTTAAAAGCAATTTGCCATTCCTCTGTGGTAAAAGAAGTGTTACGCCGAGCGCTCCAGGTCCCTGCTCCTCCCTGGAGCGCTCACGGCGCCTCTCTCCCTGCAGCGCCCCGGTCGGTCCCGCTGACCGGGAGCGCTGCACTGACATGGCCGTCGGGGATGCGATTCACACAGCGGGACGCGCCCGCTCGCGAATCGCATCCCAAGTCACTTACCCGTCCCGGTCCCCTGCTGTCATGTGCTGGCGCGCGCGGCTCCGCTCTCTAGGGCGCGCGCGCGCCAGCTCTCTGAGACTTAAAGGGCCAGTGCACCAATGATTGGTGCCTGGCCCAATTAGCTTAATTGGCTTCCACCTGCTCCCTGGCTATATCTGCTCACTGCCCCTGCACTCCCTTGCCGGATCTTGTTGCCTTGTGCCAGTGAAAGCGTTTAGTGTTGTCCAAAGCCTGTGTTACCTGAACTCCTGCTATCCATCTTGACTACGAACCTTGCCGCCTGCCCCGACCTTCTGCTACGTCTGACCTTGCCTCTGCCTAGTCCTTCTGTCCCACGCCTTCTCAGCAGTCAGCGAGGTTGAGCCGTTGCTAGTGGATACGACCTGGTTGCTACCGCCGCAGCAAGACCATCCCGCTTTGCGGCGGGCTCTGGTGAACACCAGTAGCCTCTTAGAACCGGTCCACCAGCACGGTCCACGCCAATCCCTCGCTGACACAGAGGATCCACTACCTGTAAGCCGAATCGTGACAAGAAGATTGCAAGTCCCTGTACCCAACTGCGTAGTGGATGGGATTTCACAAAGTTGGTGTGTTGAAGTAGGGCAGTATAGAAAGGTTTCAAACCCTTACAGGCATTAGATATGTGGAGGAGAGCAAATTTATTAAGCTTGAGTCCTGAGAGCACCGTTCCCTTCAGCAGGTGACAAACTTTTAAATATTAAAAAAAAAATCAATGGTAGGCAGTGAAAATTTGGTACATATATCTTGGAAAGGTAGAAGTGAGTTAGAAAAGATGTCCTCTATTGAGTTTACACCACTCGCTATCCTCCCACTCAAGTCAGTTTGTGGTTGCAATGCTTGAAGGAGAGTAGTTGAGAGACATGAGATATTGGGTGGAGCGCCTGAATATGATATCTTATGAAATGTCGACCATGCCTTAAGTGAAGGTGTGATGTCCCTGTACAGGACATGGTACTGTATAACCCTAAGGTCCTGTCAGGTTGAGTCCCTCAGTGACCTGGGGGCTCCCCTGCAAGGTCTCCCCCTGCTGTTCCATAATGTTGTGTATATCACTTTGATGCCCAGACAGTCTCCTAATGTATAGGTAGTACAAAGGACCTGTGAGACAGTCATATGTTATGTTGTCACATGATTTGTTGTCTCGTGTTCTCCCTGAGGGCACCAACTTGACCTGTGACCCACAGCTTGACCAATGGGCTTCTCTTAGGAGATTCCATCTGTTACTGAGCACAGGGCAAAACTGTCAGATAATCCACCATTTACAAAGGTCCTAGCATTGGGGTTACGATATAACGATTGAATGGTAGTGACCATTGAGCCCTCAAATCCCATGCACCGGAGAACGGAGAAGGCGAACGACCACCGGAGGTGGTCAAACGCCTTCTCCACATCCAAGGTCAAAGCCAACATGGGTGTCCAGTGGACAGAGACATGATGAAAAACCCCCAACATCCTTCTCGTGTTGAAGTATGTTTGTCTGGATGGGACAAAACCAACATGGTCCATGTGGACCAGGTGAGGGAGTATCTTAGCTATGCGGGATGCCAATATTTTGGCATATATTTTGATGTCTTGGTTAAGCAGCCAGATGGGCTTAAAATTTTGGGGAACATCTGGGGACTTACAAGGCTTGGGGAGTGTAATGTTTAGAGCCTGAGAGTTCTCCTCAGGGAAGGAGCCTGTCTCTAGAGCTGTTTGAAAAAGAAAATTCTTAGAGGGGTACACCTCTGTCTGTGTCAGGAACTGTGCAGAGTAGCATAGGTTTGCAATGGGAATTTTCTTTGGCTCTGGACGGGCATCAGGTGTCAGCAGAGAGCACTGTGGACAAGACAAAAAAAGAATTAAAAAAGAAAAGCATTTCCTCTGTAGCATACAGCTGCTAAAAAGTACTGGAAGGGTAAAGATTTTTTTTAATAGAAGTCATTTACATTTCTGTTTAACTTTCTGGCACCAGTTGATTTAAAAAAAAAAATGTTTTGCACCGGAGTACCCCTTTAAGGATGGAGAAAGGATTGACCTAAACTGCTTATAATAGTGACTAGCAAAGCCGTCGGGCCCGGCGCTTTGTCTCTCGGGAGGGATTTTATTGTCATCTCCACTTCGGAGTTTGTTATAGGGGAGTTAAGTTCTTGCAAACTTGTGAGTTGTGGGTTCTTGTGAGTTAAGTTCGTACAATGCAAACTTTTTGGATAGTATGCAGAGTTACTGAAGATGATCCTGTGTGCAGAAGTGCTGGCGTGGCCACGTGAGGACTTCTGCACACAGGATCATCTCCAGCAACTCTTCATACTATCCAAGAAGTTTGAATTGTTCGTTTTGGACCTGAGGAAGGCACTTTGTATGTGCTGAAACGCGTTGTCCGCTTTTTTTTTACAAAATAAACAAGCTTGTCCTGTGCTGGTCTGAGTCTCTCTATTCTTTCACTTATGCGAGCAGCGCCTCCTAAAGACCGGTTTTTGTAGCTCCTAGTTGCCTATCTTGAAAAGTGTGAATAGTACAATTGAAACTCATTTGCTATATCTGTGGGTGCTTGGAGTTTAAGATTAGTAGATGGTGGATAAGGTACGAAATTCTACTTTTTAAGTGTTGGGTTTTGAGGCGGGCTGCCAGTAATTTTCCTGCTTTGTTATTTTGTGAATAATAGGTCGCTTTAGTTTTGTGAAAAACTCGTTCGTAGGAGTCCAAAAGAAGTCCTCTAAGTTCCAAGTGGAGATTCCTAAGTGAATCCGCTAAAATGGGGGAAGGAGAGGATTTATTTTGTGATTTCACCTGTTGGATACTGTGTAACAGTTCCATAATCCTTCTGTCTTTTTGTCTTTTTAGTATCGCACCCTGCTTAATGAAGGATCCTCTGCTGCTAGCTTTGTGTGCATTCCACAGGGTCAGGAGAGGAAGGAGCGTTGAAAAGGAAAAAATCCTTAAAAGGGTACTCCGCTGCTCAGCGTTTGGAACAAACTGTTCCGAACGCTGGAGCCGGGAGCTCGTGGCGTCATAGCACCGCCTCCTCATGATGTCACGCCCCGCCCCCTCAATGCAAGTCTATGGGAGGGATCGTAGCTGGAAGCCCCACTTATAGGGTATCTTCGCTTGTCGTTGAGCACTGGTGATAGAGGATAAGTCCCGGCTTAGTTGCAAAGTCACTGCCGACAAATCTGCAAACAATAACACCCCACGGTAGGGGGCAGGGAGACCTCCATTCTTCCTGGAGAAAGTCATGAGGGCTTCTTTCACCCTAAAGAAGGGTACTCTAGCTAATATGTCGTGAGGGACTGTATCAGCCAGATGTCTGGGACGGGGTACCCGATGTGCTCGGTCTATTTCAAGGTCACTTTCAGAGCACTCTGGTAAAGGGGTTTTGATTAGTGCACGGACATAGGCATGGATGTCTTGAGGCAGATGGTCACAGGGACTTCATGTAGGTTGGAGTCCCTGGTCGGCCATTTTTGCTCTGAGATAGGTCACTTCATCTTCCAGAGTATTGTGTGCATCAATTAGAGTATTATGGGAATTTGCAAAGTCCCCAAATTTTCTTTCCATGTGGTCAACTCTGCTCCCCAAATTAGTTATATCTGCACGCATGGGGTTAATCGGGCTGGCATGTCCAGCAACATGGAGGGGTGTTGCAGGAGCAGCAGATCTTCCATAGCTGTGTCCGTTGGAGTGACAATTGATACTGATAGGGCTAGAAGAGCTGCTTCTCCTGAAGTATCGGAGATTTGTCGGTCAGCTCGGGACGGGGAGAAATGCGCCGTCACTAATGAATCTAGACGCAACCTCTGCTTAAGCGGGCTTTGAGATGGAGTGGAGGCAGATGAATGCGAAGCCTCCTTGCGGCAGGGCAAGGCTCCACTCACCGCTAAGTCTCTGGACATGGAGAAAGCCAAAGGGTATGTTGGTCTTCCGATGTAATTTTCCCGTGCAGTCCCTGTCGGCAAGGTAGGGTCCGAGGTTGATATGCGCAGTGATGCTGCTTGGGAGCTGCGAGGTGAGTCTGAGGAAGGAGTGCGGCTGAGAGACTCCTTGTGGCCCTGCCCAGCGCCATCTTGAAAATTCTTCGCTCTTCTTGTGAAGTATAATTTGGATAGTTTTGCTTGCTACAAGCTTCTTTTTTCTAGTTGTTGGAATTCCAGAAGTGTTCCGACACCCCGGGGTGTGAAAATCTTGGTGCTGGTCGCTGAATAAGTCGCTTATTGTCGGTGCTGAAACTGGAGCTCAGCGCTCATGCATACAGCTAGGCAGACAGACCCCCCCTGCCTTTATTTTTTTATTATTTTTTAGTTTTCTACCTTGATATTGCTCTGTATTTTCTGCTCAGTCTCAGTCACATTCACAGACTGGGAAGGGGCGTTCCCCAGCAGATGTGACATCATTTGAAGCCATACAGGGGAGAACTTCCTCCCTCACTCTGCTACACACAGCCCAGAGCAGTTCAGTGTGAGATGAGCTATGATTGGCTAAGGCTGCACACACACCCCTCAGCATTTCCTTATTTTGGACTTCTGCCAGGCCAGCAGGAGTCCAAAGTCTGTGCAAAAATGGGGGGAAATATTCCTGTTCCTGCTCTGAGAGAGAGAATCACATGATCGTCTTTATGTCCTGTGATAGGGAATCGTAATACCGGTATAATGATCGTGCCTGGCCAGGCTGTGCATGTTGCCCCTTGGTCAGGTAAGAGTTACAGTCCTTGTCCAATCAGCCGTGGTTGCTGCTGATCTTAATTGACTTTATGTTTCACTTTACGCTCTGTCTTTGTCCACATGTATCCTTTTTTTAAGCATGGCCTCTGTAGTTCACCTGTTTGAGTTGCTTTTGCCTTGTCCAGCTTTCCAGATATCCGTCTGCACAATGGTCGGTGTTTTTATATCTAGCTTTGTATCTGTTTTGTGAACCTGTGTCTAGGTTAGTGTTCAGACCTGTTTTGTACTTTGTATTCCTCCATGTTTGAAGTTTGGTTTTGAAGTTAAAAGGGTACTCCGGTAAAAAAACATTATTTTCTTTTTTTAAATCAACTGGTGCCAGAAAGTTAAACAGAATTGTAATTCACTTCTATTTAAAAATCTTAATCCTTCCAGTACTTATCAGCTGCTTTATGCTCCACAGGAAGTTCTTTTCTTTCTAAATGTCTTTTTGTCTGACCACAGTGCTCTCTGCTGACACCTCTGTCTTTCTCAGGAACTCTCTAGAGTAGGAGCAGATCCTCAAAGCAAACTTCTCCTGCTTTGGACAGTTCCTGAGACAGACAGAGGTGTCAGCAGAGAGCCCTGTGGTCAGACAGAAAATACATTTAGAAAGAAAATAACTTTCTGTGGAACATACAGCAGCTGATAAGTGCTGGAAGGATTAAGATTTTTAAATAGAAGTGAATTACAAATCTGTTTAACTTTCTGGCACCAGTTGATTTAAAAAAAATAGTTTTTCACTAGAGTACCCCTTTAATCCTGTTCCTCCTATGGTTAGTAGTGTTGCTCGCGAATATTCGCAATTCGAATATTATTCGCGAATATCGCATATTCGCGAATTCGCGAATTTCGCGAATATAGCGCTATATATTCGTAATTACGAATATTCGTTTATTTTTTTTATTTTTTTTCACAGTACACATCACAGTGATCACCCCTCTCTGCTTCCAGCTTGTGTGGTGTAAAGAAGGCTCTAATACTACTGCGTGAGACTGCCGAACAAACATTCGCATATGCGAAAATTAGCATATGCTAATTTTCGCATAAGCGAATTCTCACGTATGATAATTTTGTATATGATAATTTTCGCATATGCGAATTTACGCATATGCGAAAATAAAACGAGAATATTACGACTATGCGAATATTCGCGAATATATGACGAATATTCGCCCATATATTCGCGAATATTCGCGAATTCGAATATGGCCTATGCCGCTCAACACTAATGGTTAGTTCAGTGCTTGAGCTTTGCCAGTTTTCTAACCTAGGAGTCAGTTTGGCCCTTGTTCAGACCTGTTGGTGTTTGTGCGTTTTTGTATCTGTTGTTATTATCTAGTATTTTCCTATCCTTGATCTATATAGTGTCTGACTGTTTGCCTGTTCATCCCCTGCATTCCTGGTTATTTTCCCCGTTATATCTTTTGGTATCTTGTCTTGTTTATATTCTCATGTCTGCTGGTTAATCTTGCTTTGGTTCTTAGGCTGTTGTCTGTTCGCTATATACCTGCCACTATGTTTCTCTAATATCTGTTTGCAACTACTTTGCATCCCTGCCGCTATTTAGCATCCTGGTTCCTTGTCTGTGTTATATTGTTACGTTTTGTATCCTGACTTGTTTTGCCGACCGAGTACAGTTCCTGTGTATTATTTTGACCATGATGCCCCTGCACTTCTGTCCAGCGTATGGACTGTCTTCAAGTTGTAGAGCCACTATTTAGGGTGACTATGCAAGTAAGCAGAGAAAGGGGGCACACTCTTCCTCTACCCTGCCCTATGTGACGCTATCGTGATGACTAGTAACCATAAGTAAACATTTTCATGTATACTCACCATTAGGCAGACCTTCCTCAGTAGAAATTATGGTTTTTGGACTGTGTATATCTCCCTTAGCAACGTTTAAGTGTTAATAACATCTTCAAATACTTTTCTTCTAAATTTCTGCTCTTAAAGGGGTACTCCGGCCCTAGACATCTTATCCCGTATACAAAGGATAGGGGATAAGATGTCTGATCGCGTGGGACCCCCACGATCTCCCTGCGGCACCCGGCGATTGTTTAGAATGTCAGGTGCAGCGCTGGAGGCTCGTGACATCACGGCCATGTCCCTCGTGACATCACGGCCACGCCCCCTCAATGCAAGTCTATGGAAGGGGGCATGATGGCTGTCACGAGCAGGGGCATGACCATGATGTCACGAGCCTCTGCCCCGCATTGCCAGTCATCCAGAATGGAGCGAAATTCGCTCCGTGCACCAGATGTCTGGGGTGCCGCAGCCGAGATCGTGGGGGTCCCCAGCGGAGGGATCCCTGCAATGGTAAGATGTCTAGGGGCAGATTACCCTTTTAAGTATATCTGAACGTTCACATAATATTTGCCATATCCTAGAGACGTACCAGAAGTTATGATTGGTGGGGGGTCCAGTCTGGTGCTCCCCCGACTATAGCGCCAAAGGTGATCAGGTGACCAGAGCATTTAAGAGACACATTTTGTAACAAGTTGACAATTAATTTGGTTCTCATTGGACTCAATGTGATCATCTTCCCTTGAATTCCCATAATTCCCTTTGTTTACCCAGATGAGCCGCTGTAAGACGGAGATTATTATTATATTGTATTCTCTGTGTGTATAATTTGTGTGTTTGCGTTGCTGGAGGATATTGTTCTCCTGCTTTCCTTAATCCTATCATTTATTTTCTCAGTGTGTTTTCACGCAGCTTATTTGTCTGTTGTCGGCGCCGTAGAAGCCGCGTCTTCCGCCTGCTCTTTACTCTCGCCGATAAGCCTTAAAACATCCTTCAACTTCTTCCTTTTTTAGTTTAACTTTTCCTTTTCTTCTCGCAACACTTTATATTTTTTTAAAGGATTTAACTTTTTGCCACTTAAAAATTAAGAAAGTTATGCATGTTGAGAGCTAATATCGTACTTTGTAGCCCTGCAGGATACGGAAAATATCAGATACAAAAGGCTTGCAGCTGCTATGAGATACAGCGTGGATGTGGGGCGGCAGGATAAGCTGCTGAAGGTTAACACATGTTAATATCTGGGCCCAGCCAGAAGATCTAATCTTGGAATCTTAATTGGAGCCAGCGGGGGCGCTATTCTAGGTGGAGATGTCTAATCAGATGGCGGAAGTTTTAGTTTTGTTTCTGTATGGGCGGCATAAGAAAATAAAGAGTGGAGGAGATAGCATGACATAGCGGAGATAGCGTGTCATTATACCGTGGTGCCAGCGCCTGAGGGAAGTCTACTGGAGAAAGAATGGGGGAGGGATCGCGCAAAACATATGTACAGGAACTTACATACTGTAAGTGAATCCACTATATATATATATATATATATATATATATATATATATATATATAACCAAAGAATAAGTTGGCCAGCACTATTAATTCCAAACTATTGTAAAAACCTGGCTTGCAGGTGCAGGCTGCATTACAGCTGTATAGCTTTTCATGTTCTATCTATATACTCATGTTTTATCTATATACTCATGTTTCATCTATATCTTTGTGCTAGCAGTGTGCTGCTGTATTCTCCTGTTGCTGTATATTTAGCCCAGCAGCCTGCACCTGCAAGTCAGGTCTTTACAATCGTTTGGAATTAATAGTGCTGTCCAACTTATTCTTTGGTTATATTACACATACGGGGGAGTGGCTACCTCCATGTTGGCTCCTGCACCCCACCCACCTCTATTAGGTGTATATAAGGTGCCTTGGATGTCTCAGACCTTGCATGCCTGTTGTACTGTTCACACAGAGGCATATTCATAGTGTAGGGTTGGTCCCAGAGTGAGGTCACCTTACCGTGGTGGGACGGTCCACACTATTTGGTGCCAAATTTGCAAGCTAAGTACCTCAAAATTTCATAGTTTCATATCTTCATTTATTGCATTACAGCTGTATAGCTTTTCATGTTTTATCTATATACTCATGTTTTACCTATATACTCATGTTTCATCTATATCTTTGTGCTAGCAGTGAGCTGCTGTATTCTCCTGTTGCTGTATATATATATACATACACACAGTATATTCCATAAGTCAATCCACCCCATACATACATATATATATATATATATATATATATATATATATATGTATATATATATATATGCAGTATCTCCCATAAGTAACTCCACCCCTCACATTTTTGTAAATTTCATCTTTTTCATATGACAACATTAAAGAAATGCTCCTCTGCTACAAGGTGACGTAGTGAGTGCACGGCCTGTATGACAGGGGCGAATGTTGTGTCCCCTCAAAATAACTCAGCACAGCTATTAATGTCTAAACCTTGGCAACAAAAGTGGAAATGTCCAAATTTGGCCCAAAGTGTCTATTATATTTTGTGTGGATGCCATTATTTCCCAGCACTGCCTTAAAGGGGTACTCCGGTGCTGAGCGTTCGAAACAAATAGTACCCAAAGCTGTAAGCCAGCGTTGGGGCTCGTGATGTCACAGCCCCGCCCCTCGATATGTTGTGCCCCGCCCTTAATGTAAGTCTATGGGAGGGGGCATGGCGACCGCCACACCCCCCTCCCATAGACTTACATTGAGGGGGCAGGGCATGATGTCACGAAGGGGCAGGGCCGTGACATCACGAGCCCCGACACCAGCTCACAGCTTTGGGAACTATTTGTTTCGAACGCTCAGCCTCGGAGTACCCCTTTAAGCCTCTTGGACATGTAGTTCACCAGATCTTCACAGGTTGTCCCTGGAGTCCTCTTCCCTCCTCCATGATGACATTATAGAGCTGGTGGATGTTAGAGACCTTGGAACCCCCCCCCCCCCCTACTTCCAGTTGAGGATGTCCCACAGATGCAGAATAAGGTTTAGGTCTGGAGAAATGCTTGGCCCGTCCGTCACCTTTACCCTCAGCTTCTGTGTTAACCGTTTGTATCTGCTTGAATTCTCTATTGTTTAGTTAATAAACCATAAAACATTTTTTTCTTTTTTTGTTCTGAGCATGCTCAGAAGTAAAAACAGATTAAAAAAATGGATTGAAAAAAACGGATGCAAACAGATGACATTAAAGGTTCATCCGTTTTCCATGGACTTCAATGTTAAATTTACTGTATCCGTTTTTTCTTGTGCATGTGCCGGAAATGAGTGCAGACCGGTACAAACAGATGTAAATGGATTGCAAACAAATCCCATTGACATGAATAATTAAAATCGTTTTTAATCCGTTTACAGCCTGCAAGAACGGAACCGAAACGGGGATAAAAAAAACGGGGACAGACGGCCGTGTGAATGCACCATAACCCTCAAAATGATGTTAAAATTTAGACTTTATCCAGTATGTCCGTATATCAGTATAATTGCCCACTGGCCCCTGGTATTGCCCATACGGCACAGGTAGGTTTAGGTCCCGTGCCACTTGAGAAACCTTAGTATGTAGGGGAGAAAAAAGACAGATGTAGCGCTAATATAGTGCCGGTTATCCGTGGTTAACGGATGGTTGGTAGATAGATAAGAGCCTGCTCACCTTTAGGTGTTGTGCTAATTTCAGGTGCAACACTGATGTAAGCCTTGAGCAGGTGTCTGTCCGCAGGTACGTCGGGAGCACCTGGCTGTCCGTCCCGTCGGAGACGGTGGATAGGATACTGTAGCAGATGTGGGACGTAGGAATCCCGGCACGGGTCTCCTAAACCTTCCTGTGAGAGAGACCCTCTCCGATTGCTAATTTTACCCCGCCGGTGTAGCGCTGCAGCGCCGAAGTGGTCACCCACGGGAAGGTTTAGGAGACCCGTGCCGGGATTCCTACCTCCCACATCTGCTACAGTAACTTGAGAAACCTTGGAGTAGGTGTGCGGGCTCAGGTATGTCCTTCATATAAGGATATACTGGGTAATGTCACTGTTTACATCTACCCCAGTAGTGCACCTAAATGTATGTATTATTCTGCTTCAGTATGTCAGTATGTCACAGTGGCATTCATGGTTCCCTCAATGAACTGTAGCCCCCAGTACCAGCGGCATCATACAGCCCCAGACCATGACACTCCCAACACTATGTATGACTATAGACAGGATACACTCGCCTTTGTCCTCCTCATCTGGTTGTCACCACACACGCCTAACACCACCTGAACCAAATAAGTTTATCTTGGTCTCATTGGACCTCAGGAGATGGTCCCAGTAATCCATGTCCTTATTCTGCTTGTCTTCATTAAACTGTTTTTGGGTTTTCTTGTGCTTCATCTTTAGACCAGTTTGATGCAGTGTGCGGCGTATGGTCTGAGCACTGACAGGCTGACTCTCTCCACCTCTTCAACCTCTGCAGTAATGCTGGCAGCACTCATATGTCTATTACCCAAACACAACCTCTGGATATGATGCTGAGCATGTACACTCAACTTCTTTGGATGATCATGGCGAGGCCTGTTCTGAGTGGAACCTGTCCTGTGAAACCACTGTATGATCTTGCCCACCATGCTGCAGCTTAATTTTAGGGTCTTTACATTCTTATTATAGCCTAGCACCAAATTCATGACACCTGCTCACCATTCACACCTAAAACTTTGTAACACCAATGAGTCACATGACACACACACAATAGGGTGGATTCACTTATGTCAGATACTCAGATACTGTATATTGAGGACATGTATTGAGGGGGCCAAGGTCAACTAGTCTGTTCTACACTACACACATTTTCGTACACTTTTGTAATATGTCAAAGACATAGATACCCCACCAGGGCCTTATCCTCTGAGATCTCCTGCCACAGAGATGGCTCTCACATGACTGTATTACATGTATCTATACACACTACCGTAGTCTTAGATTTCCTAAAAATAGTTGTCATGGATAATAACCCCCCATCCCCCTGCCCAGACATGTATGAAATTGATTCTCACAGATGTTCCCATACAAGGCTCCAGTTTGATTCTCCTCATAGTATTTGCCATTGATGCCCTTCCCAAAGTGAAACACATATATAAACCCATACAGTGTAAAGTGTCAGATGTCTTCCAGAATGCCTGCCACTGATATCCCTAGAATGCCTGCCACTGATATCCCTAGAATGCCTGCCACTGATATCCCTAGAGTGCCTGCCACTGATGTCCCTAGAGTGCCTGCCACTGATGTCCCTAGAGTGCCTGCCACTGATATCCCTAGAATGTCTGCCACTGATGGCCTTAGAATGCCTGCCACTGATGTCCCTAGAGTGCCTGCCACTGATGTCCCTAGAATGCCTGCTACTGATGTCCCTAGAATGCCTGCCACTGATATCCTTAGAATGCCTGCTTCTGATGTCCCTAGAATGCCTGCTACTGATGTCCCTAGAATGCCTGCTACTGATGTCCCTAGACTGCCTGCTACTGATGTCCCTAGATTGCCTGCTACTGATGTCCCTAGAATGCCTGCTACTGACGTCCCTAGACTGCCTGCCACTGTTATCCCTAAATGCATGCCACTGATATCCCTAGAATGCCTGCTACTGATATCGCTAAATGCCTGCCACTGATATCCCTAGAATGCCTGCTACTGATATCGCTAAATGCCTGCCACTGATATCCCTAGAATGCCTGCCACTGATGGCCTTAAAATGTCTACTACTGATGTCCCTAGAATGCCTACTACTGATGTCCCTAGAATGCCTGCTACTGATGTCCCTAGACTGCCTGCCACTGTTATCCCTAAATGCCTGCCACTGATATCCCTAGAATGCCTGCCACTGATATCCCTAAATGCCTGCCACTGATATCCCTAGAATGTCTGCCACTGATGGCCTTAGAATGCCTGCCACTGATGTCCCTAGAATGCCTGCTTCTGATGTCCCTAGAATGCCTGCTACTGATGTCCCTAGAATGCCTGCTTCTGATGTCCCTAGAATGCCTGCTACTGATGTCCCTAGAATGCCTGCTACTGATTTCCCTAGAATGCCTGCTACTGATGTCCCTAGATTGCCTGCTACTGATGTCCCTAGAATGCCTGCCACTGATATCCCTAGAATGCCTGCTACTGATGTCCCTAGACTGCCTGCCACTGTTATCCCTAAATGCCTGCCACTGATATCCCTAGAATGCCTGCCACTGATGGCCTTTGAATGCCTGTGTTACATCGAGCCCTCCGGGTCCCTGCTCCTCCCAGGAGCGCTCGCGGCGTTCTCCTCTCTGCAGCACCCCGATCAGACCCGCTGACCGGGAGCGCTGCACTAACACTCACGACGGGGATGCGATTCGCATAGCGGGACGCGCCCGCTCGCCAATCGCATCCCAAGCCACTTATCTGTCCCGGTCCCCGGCTGTCACGTTCTGGCGCGTGCGGCTCCGCTCTCCAGGGCGCGCGCGCGCCAGCTCTCTAAGATTTAATGGGCCAGTGCACCAATGATTGGTGCCTGGCCCAATCAGTCTAATTAGCCTCCACCTGCTCATATAACCTCACTTCCCCCTTCACTGCTTTGCCGGATCTTGTTGCAATTGTGCCAGTGAAAGCGTTCCTTGTATGTCCCAAGCCAGTGTTCCAGACCTCTTGCCGTTGCCCCTGACTACGATTCTTGCTGCCTGCCCTGACCTTCTGCTACGTCCGACCTTGCTCTTGCCTAATCCCTTGTACCGCGCCTATCTCAGCAGTCAGAGAGGTTGAGCCGTTGCCGGTGGATACGACCTGGTTGCTACCGCCGCTGCAAGACCATCCCGCTTTGCGTCGGGCTCTGGTGAATACAAGTAGCAACTTAGAACCGGTCCGCCGGCACGGTCCACACCAATTCCTCTCTAACACAGAGGATCCACCTCCAGCCTGCCGAATCCTGACAGCCTGCTACTGATGTCCCTAGAATGCCTGCTACTGATGTCCCTAGAATGCCTGCTACTGATGTCCCTAGAATGCCTGCTACTGATGTCCCTAGAATGCCTGCTACTGATGTCCCTAGACTGCCTGCCGCTGTTATCCCTAAATGCCTGCCACTGATATCCCTAGAATGCCTGCCACTGATATCCCTAGAATGCCTGCCACTGATGTCCCTAGAATGCCTGCTACTGATGTCCCTAGAATGCCTGCCACTGATGTCCCTAGAATGCCTGCTACTGATGTCCCTAGAATGCCTGCCACTGATGTCCCTAGAATGCCTGCTACTGATGTCCCTAGAATGCCTGCTACTGATGTCCCTAGAATGCCTGCCACTGATGTCCCTAGAATGCCTGCTACTGATGTCCCTAGACTGCCTGCCACTGTTATCCCTAAATGCCTACCACTGATGTCCCTAGACTGCCTGTCACTGATATCCCTAGAATGCCTGCCATTGATGGCCTTAGAATGCCTGCTACTGATGTCCCTAGAATGCCTGCTACTGATGTCCCTAGAATGCCTACCACTGATATCCCTAGAATGCCTGCCACTGATATCCCTAGAATGCCTACCACTGATATCCCTAGAATGCCTGCCACTGTTATCCCTAAATGCCTGCCACTGATATCCCTAGAATGCCTGCCACCGATGTCCCTAGAATGCCTGCCACCGATCTCCCTAGTAGACATGTGCACAACCAAAAATGTTGCTTTGTTTCGTTTTTTTTTCCGGTTCTGTTAAACCTTCGGGATACAGTAATTTGTTTTCTTCTGTTTTCGGATGCATTCGTATATTTTTTTTTCGGTTCTATTCGAATGAATTTGTTATTTTGTATCTATTCGTTATACACGTCGTTAGTTTTATTTTAGTTTTCGGACAATTTCATTATTCATTTTTATGGTTATAGGAGATGGAGATTCCTTAATAAAATTTCATAGGGTACCATTAAAAAACTAAAATAAAAAAGATTCAGTAGTGAAGGAAAAAAATATATCTAACGAAATTTATCTTTTTCATAACAAATTTTTTATTCATTTTTCAACAAGGATCAATTTATGTGGGCGAGCAGGGCACTAACAATGTAGCCAACAATAATAAAAATGTAGTGTGTGTGTTTTTCACTTATTTTTTCAATTTTTTTTTAGGTAGAACTACTACTCCCAGCATGGAACACACTGTTCCATTATGGGAGTAGTAGTACCTGTACTAATTGACAGATTGCCAGGGTTCGTTGCGATCCCCCTGTATAATGTATAGATGCGGCGGCCGCTCTTCTATTGTCCTCTACACTGACATATATATAAACCTATTCATATTTCCCGCAGAGCTGTGATTGGCCAGATGGTTCCAGCCAATCACAACTCTCTGCGGGCAATATGAATATATCTATATATACGTCAGTGCAAGGGACCATAGAAGAGCGCCGGCCGCATCTATACATTATACAGGAGGATCACAGCGGGTGTCAGGAGTGACATCCACTGTGATCTTTCCTTAACTGCAGGTAATACTACACCCAACATGGAGCACACTCTTCTCCATGCTAGGAGCTTTAGTACCTGCATTAATAGATTGTAACAGGTGTCAGAAGTTACACTCGCTGCGATCTGTCTATTAATGCAGGTACTACAGCTCCCAGCATGGAGAAGAGTGTGCTCCATGTTGGGAGTAGTAGTACCTGCAGGTAAGAACAGATCACAGCGGATCTCTGCACTATACTCTGTGCAGTTATGTGAATAAAAAACCACTCATTCATATTTCCCTCAGAGCTGTGATTGGCTGCAACCATCCGTCCAATCACAGCTCTGGGTGGAAAATATAAATTAATGATGTTCAATTCACATCACTAGCCGGAGTACAGAGCAGATATGGGGAGCGCTGTATAGAGCCGCTCTGCATCTCTACTATATTATGGACGATCGTATTAGTACAGGTACTACTACACCCATCATGGAACAGTCTGTACCGTGCTGAGAGTAGTAGTACTACCTAAAAATTTTTTAAAAATAGAGCAAAAAAGTGAAACACACACACTTTATTAAATGGTCCCCTGCTTCTAAATGAAAACAAATTTTGCTTTAACAAAAATAAAAAATAAAATCACAATTTCGTAGGCATGTACAATTCGTTTAGTTACGAATTCGGATTCATTCAGATGTAAATATTTCGTACATTTGGATCAATCCGAATGTACAAAATATGAACAATTCGGACAAAAACTAATTACGTCCGAAACGATTTGCACAAGCCTACTCTCTAGAATATCTGCCACTTAAGTCCCTAGAGTTCCTGCCACTGATATCCCAAGAATGCCTGCCACTGATGTCTCTAGAATGCCTGCCACTGATGTCCCCATAATGCCTGCCACTGATGTCCCTTGAATGCCTGCCACTGATGTCCCTAGAATGCCTGTCACCGATGTCCCTAGAATGCCTGCCACTGATATCCCTAGAATGCCTGCCACTATGCGCTTGTTCTTACACAAAGGTATTTCTTTAAAAAATTTCTAACATTTTGTTGTTTTTTGGAGGGGATTGTGAAGCCCGGGTGTGTACTGGTGCATCAGCCAACTCCAGGCTGTGTCCTTCAGGCAATATATGAGTTCCTGGTGCCGCAGAGGTGGGCCGACATGGCCAATTGCCAAAAGATCGGACCTTCGGGTTGCAGGCACCTTTCAACAATTTCCCGCAGGTTTCCCAAGGTTGGGTGTCAGAGCATCTGTCACGATCCCGGCTGGTAGGAGGTGGATCCTCTGTGCCAGAGAGGGATTGGCGTGGACCGTGCTAGTGGACCGGTTCTAAGTCACTACTGGTTTTCACCAGAGCCCGCCGCAAGGCGGGATGGTCTTGCTGCGGCGGTAGTGACCAGGTCGTATCCACTAGCAACGGCTCAACCTCTCTGGCTGCTGAAGATAGGCACGGTACAAGGGAGTAGACAGAAGCAAGGTCGGACGTAGCAGAAGGTCGGGGCAGGCAGCAAGGTTCGTAGTCAGGGTGGATAGCAGAAGTTCTGGTACACAGGCTTTGGACACACAAAACGCTTTCACTAGGCACAAGGGCAACAAGATCCGGCAAGGGAGTGCATGGGAGGAGGTCAGATATAGTCAGGGACCAGGTGGAAGCCAATTAAGCTAATTGGGCCAGGCACCAATCATTGGTGCACTGGCCCTTTAAGTCTCAGGGAGCTGGCGCGCGCGCGCCCTAGAGAGCGGAGCCGCGCGCGCCAGCACATGACAGCAGGGGACGGGAACGGGTAAGTGACCTGGGATGCGATTCGCGAGCGGGCGCGTCCCGCTGTGCGAATCGCATCCCCGACGGCCATGACAGTGCAGCGCTCCCGGTCAGCGGGACCGACCGGGGCGCTGCGGAGAGAGAGACGCAGTACGCGCTCCGGGGAGGAGCGGGGACCCGGAGCGCTAGGCGTAACAGCATCAACAAAGAATAGAGGAGGCCAAGGACATTGTTGAGAAGAAAATGGGTGAAGTTCATGAGCGCCAGCAGAAAGATTATAATCGACATGCTTCGGCTCAGCCCTTACAGCTTGGAGATAAGGTGTGGCTCCGAAAGTTCCCTAGAACCCATAAATTGGACTCATTGTGGGAAGCGGAACCATATACCATTACTGCAGTCCCTTACCCTGAAAGATGTATATGAGATACAGAAATAAGGGTTCGAGCCGCAGGTGGTCCACAGAAACAGAATAAAAGTGTGCCTGAAAGAAGACATGCTTGGCCCACCTCCTTCTGCTCCACCTCCAGCAAGGCCAGTGAGAGAATACGTGCCAGGAGAAGGAATTCATCCCACTATGGACGTTCCTTTGTTCCCATCTCAGCAGCCTACCATGTATTGGGGTATACCGTTTCCAGCTCCATCCAGCCAGCCGCCATTTGTTGCTCCGCCCAGTCAAGTGCCAGTAGCCGTTCCACCCAGCCAGTTACCAATAGCTGTTACTCCCCATCAACCACCATTGGTTGTTACACCAAACATCAGTACTGCTCCTGTGGCTGCTCCAAGTCTTGATGCGCCTCTCCCCCTGACTTCAGGGAACCTCCCAGTCCAACCGAAGATGTTGCTTCCGTTTCCAGCCCTCCAGCTGGTCCCTCGGGAACTGAAGTTCTTGCAGAATCGCCAAGTGAAGAGACTCCTGATGACTCAGAGGTGGTGTTGCGGTGGTCTCAAAGGACTACACAGGGTAAACTACCCTTAAGGTACCAAGATTAACATTCAGTAACTGCACACATAGTACCTTTGATAACCCACTTCAATGCCCTACCTATAACTTTTCAGTACTCTAGACTACTCACTTAAATGTACTACTTCAGTCTACTTCCGTACATACACAAAAACAAAATATATCTCACATTTAAAAAAAAACATTGTAGCCTATTGATACCCAATTCCTGCCACTGTTAGGTACACTCATATTTCTCTTCTCTGTAGTATGTGTGTGAGATGCTCTACCTGGCCAGTAGGTGCTCTTGCGAGTATAGAATTAAAAACGTAGCTCTAAAGGTAACCTAGGAAGCTTATTTTGAAGTGCTCTAGGGGTAAGTAGCGTGTAGCCGATAGACCCTTGCAGCCAATCTTACTGTGACCTAGCTTCCGGCTAGCCAGTATACCTTTCATGTACTAACAGGTAACTCATTGTTGGCAAAAAAGAAAAATGGTGTAAGATTTCAAAATGTTTAGACAGCTTGAGACTCAAGGATATAGGGAGCTGTACTAATGTCTAGTTAGCCTCATAAAATGTGTAAGAGAGCTAAAACAAAATGTCTTAGGAGCTAGCTACTAAATGTCAGATAGCTGTCTAATTGTTTAGTAAGCTTAGAATGTATAGTAAGCTTAATTAAAATGTCTTAGAAGCTAGAAACTAAAGGTCTAGATAGCTTCATAATTGTCCAGGAAGCCTTTATAATTGTCTAGTAGGATTACTAGTCTAAAAATGTTTAAAATGCCTAGAAAAATATCTAGTAGGTTTAAGTATCTAATGTGTATGAAAGTTTTGTCAGGAGATAGATTCTGTCTAGTTAGCAATCCTGTTCTACCTGCCCTAGTCCCTCTGACTTAGGGGACAGGTGTCGGGGTCAGCTTGTTTTAAGTAAGGGGGTTTGTGGTGTCCCGGTACCGGATTGCATCCGTTACCTTGTGGTGAGGTCCCCAAAGTCAGAGTCCCTAGGTACCGGTGGGGTCTTCATCAATAGTTAGCCCCTTGTCACCCCTTTAATAGTTAAAATTATTCAAATTCAATGGTGAATATGTAAATAAAGTGTACTTACCTTGTTGTTGCGTCGCAGGACCTGCGGGTCAAGTGATGCGTTCCAAAAACTCTATGGTTTCTGGTTCAAGGACCTTTGGAGGAAGTCAGGTGATCGCCCACCATGCATTTTAACGGTGAGTGACAGCTGGCACGGACCGATCCAAAACGGCCCTGCCCATATAAGGGAGCGGCGGCCATTAATCTCTCTCTTTCCTCGTGGGCTGCTGATAGAGGAGGATCTGCGCAGCTGTCATCAGCAGTGACTAGGCCCAAGCCTTGCGGCAACGGCCATCATTACAAAACTGTAAGTTATCTCAATCCCTATTAACTTCGCAAGATCACCGGACATAAATAGACCCCTAAATCCGGACGGATCTCTGCATCAATCCTAATTCTAATAATCCTTTGGATAAATCAATGGTCCGCGGCATCTGTCAATCACTGCCGTGCTATATAGAGACTGTATTGCTAAGACTGTTGCTGTTAATTGGATGTACCGCAAGTACCTCAGTAAAGTTTATACAAGTTCAAGTTCATCCCTATTGTGGACCTTCATTCATTTAAAGGGGTACTCCGGTGAAAACCTTTTTTTCTTTTAAATCAACTGGTGGCAGAAAGTTAAACATATTTGTAAATTACTTCTATTAAAAAATCTTAATCCTTCCTGTACTTATTAGCTGCTGAATACTACAGAGGAAATTCTTTTATTTTTGGAACGCTCTCTGATGACATCACGAGCACAGTGCTCTCTGCTGATGTTACTATAATAATAATAACGCTTTATTTATTGTTGTCCTTAGTGGGATTTGAACCCAAGTCCCCAGCACTGCAAGGCAGCAGTGCTAACCACTAAGCCACCATGATGCCCTTAGCATTAATCTGCTATGCACGGTTGCTAAAATGGACAGAGATGTCAGCAGAGAGCACTGTGCTCGTGATGTCATCAGTGTTCCAAAAAGAAAGGAATTTCCTCTGTAGCATTCAGCAGCTAATAAGTTCTGGAAGGATTAAGATTTTTTAATAGAAGTAATTTACAAATATGTTTAACTTTCTGCCAACAGTTGATTTAAAAGAAAAAAGGTTTTCACCGGAGTACCCCTTTAAGCACGCACCTATCGTTTTTGGGAAGGGTGGCGATAGGCCGAAGATTTACCTCAGCGTATTAACCCTCACCCTGGCATCACGAATGACAGGGGTTAAATTAACCCCTCACATACCGAAGCAACACCCCAACTACACTACACCCCAAGGCAGTTACCACAGATAGATAGATAGATAGATAGATAGATAGGAGATAGAGAGATAGATAGGAGATAGAGAGATATATAGATATGAGATAGAAAGATGCGATAGATAGATAGATAGATAGATAGATATGAGATAGATGTATAGATATGAGATAGATAGAGATATAGATAGATAGATAGATAGATAGATAGATAGATAGATAGATAGATAGATAGATGGATAGGAGATAGATAGATGTGAGAAAGATATGCGATAGATAGATATGAGATAGATATGAGATAGATAGATATAGATAGACAGATAGGTATGAGATAGATAGATAGATAGATAGATAGATAGATAGATAGATACAACCAAAGAATAAGTTGGTCAGCACTATTGATTCCAAACTATTGTAAAGACCTGGCTTACAGGTGCAGGCTGCTGGGCTAAATATACAGCAACAGGAGAATACAGAAGCACACTGCTAGCACAAAGATATAGATA
The DNA here is from genome assembly GCF_029499605.1 of Hyla sarda. Classification (NCBI taxonomy): domain Eukaryota; kingdom Metazoa; phylum Chordata; class Amphibia; order Anura; family Hylidae; genus Hyla; species Hyla sarda. The sequence goes on from NC_079193.1 coordinate 379,014,280, forward strand.
AAACATGAGTATATAGATAAAACATGAGTATATAGATAGAACATGAAAAGCTATACAGCTGTAGTGCAATAAATGAAAATATGAAACTATGAAATTATGAGGTACTTAGCTTGCAAATTTGTCGCCAAATAGCGTGGACCGTCCCACCACGGTAAGGTGACCTCATTCTGGGACGGACCCTACACTGTGTATATGCCTCTGTGTGAACAGTACAGCAGGCATTGCAGGATCTGAAACATCCAAGGCACCTTATATACACCTAATAGAGGTGGGTGGGGTGCAAGAGCCAACATGGAGGTGGCCACTCCCCCGTATGTGTAATACAACCAAAGAATAAGTTGGCCAGCACTATTAATTCCAAACTATTGTAAAGACCTGACTTGCAGGTGCAGGCTGCTGGGCTAAATATACAGCAACAGGAGAATACAGCAGCACACTGCTAGCACAAAGATATAGATGAAACATGAGTATATAGATAAAAAATTTGTATATAGATAGAACATGAAAAGCTATACAGCTGTAGTGCAATAAATGAAAATATGAAACTAGATATATAGATAGATATGAGATAGATAGATAGATAGATAGATATGAGATAGATAGATAGATAGATAGATATGAGATAGATAGATAGATAGATAGATATGAGATAGATAGATAGATAGATAGATATGATATAGATAGATATGAGATAGATAGATATGAGATAGATAGATAGATAGATATGAGATAGATAGATAGATAGATAGATAAATAGATAGATAGATAGATAGATATGAGATAGATAGATATGAGATAGATAGATAGATAGATATGAGATAGATAGATAGATAGATAGATAGATTGATATGAGATAGATAGATATGATATAGATAGATATGAGATAGATAGATAGATAGATAGATAGATAGATAGATATGAGATAGATAGATAGATAGATAGATATGAGATAGATAGATATGAGATAGATAGATAGATAGATAGATATGAGATAGATAGATAGATAGATAGATAGATAGATAGATAGATATGAGATAGATATGAGATAGATAGATGGATAGGAGATAGAAAGATATGCGATAGATAGATATGAGATAGATAGATATGAGATAGATAGATATGAAATAGATAGATATGAGATAGATAGATAGATAGATATGAGATAGATATGAGATAGATAGATAGATAGATAGATAGATATGAGATAGATAGATATGAGATAGATAGATATGAGATAGATAGATATGAGATAGATAGATATGAGATAGATAGATATGAGATACATAGATATGAGATAGATAGATATGAGATAGATAGATAGATATGAGATAGATAGATAGATAGATATGAGATAGATAGGTGGATATATATACTCATCCCTCTGTATTACATCCTCAGGGGACCTGGTTACATTTCTGCTCGCTCTGGACCGTGTACATGAAGACTGATATAATTGCATTGTAAAAATTGACATAAATAAAATATATTATTAAAAAAAGAAATAAGAAATGTGAATGATAAATGAAGACGCGTTGATCAGTGAGCGGAGCGGCCGCGGTGTAGGTGTTAGACAAGTGCCGCACGCAAGGGACCGAAAATTAGTTGCTATGGAAAAAAAGTCAGAGGCAAAGCACAAATGAGGCTCACGTGTCTGGAAATTCTCTAATAAAGAGAAAAAACAAACGCTGAGGCTCTGAGTCTATAGAAATCCGTCTTTTCGGCGGCGCTGTCCCCTGGGTCCGGGGGTAATTTTCACTTTATGATTATATGATTGTGAGTCATAATTTATTTGACAGTCTCCGTGGATTGTTGCGGAGCTGCCGATCTCTCCGCCTGCATTTTAAGTGATGACTAATACAGATGTGAATAGCGCTGATGTGCGGTGGCGACAATTTGTCACCGTGGAGTCCGATCGTTTGGTCTTACGGAGTTTAGATTCAGACGTTGATGTGAGGAAATTACATTTAAGAGGGGACATCATGTTTGATGAAAAGGCTTTGGACATGAGTTTTTTTTTTTATTTAATTTTTTTTACAAAGATCTTAAAGGGGTACTCCGGCACCATAGCGAGTTGAGCACTTTTGTAATTCACATTTTATACGTGTCTGTTTTTTACTGACCTATTTTCTGTGACGGAAGTTTAGTCGTTTTCCTGGTTGCTTTTGATTGTCGTCCGCACTTGCGGCCATGTTTGTTCACTCTCGTGGACAAGACGTCGGTGCTGCAGGCGTTGCCGTTTTTTTTTCTCCTGAAATGGTTCCGCCCCTTTTACACCCCCGTAATGAATATTCATTGAATTGTTGTTGTTCCGTGATTGGTTGGGAGTTCCGTTCTCTCCCTTCCTTTTTCACACAGTATAAGATGACAGCGGGAGGATGGATGTTTCCTCTTGCGGTCAGCCAGCCCTGCGCCCGTGGCTCACAGTGTACAGTTGTTGAGGGATCCGTGCAATATAAAGTATAGGACAGTGGTCTACAACCTGCGGACCTCCAGATGTTGCAAAACTACAACACCCAGCATGCCCGGACAGCCAACGGCTGTCCGGGCATGCTGGGAGTTGTAGTTTTGCAACATCTGGAGGTCCGCAGGTTGAAGACCACTGGTATTGGAGGTTATACTCACGTGTCCCCGCCGCTCCGGACCGTCACCGCTCATCACCGCTGCCCTGGATGTCGCCTTCCATCGCTGTCGCCGCGTCCCTGAGGTGTCCCCGACGCTCCGGCAAGGCCTCTGCTTCCCCGGCATCCTCGCTCTCCGTCGCCGCCATCACATCGCTATGCACGCCGCTCCTATTGGATGATGGGACAGCGTGTGCAGCGGCGTGATGACGACGATGGAGAGCGCCGAGGATGCAGGGGATCCCGAGGAGGACGCGCCGGAGCCCCAAGAACAGGTAAGTGATCATCGGCGGACCACACATCGTATGTTGAAATGATCGTATGTTGGGGCCATCGTAGGTCGGGGGGTCACTGTACTAACCAAGCCCATTGTGACCTTAAGGACCAGAGCATTTTTTTGCACATCTGACCTCTGTCACTTTAAGCACTAACAACTCTGATGCTTTTACTTATTAATTTGATTCCGAGATTGTTATTTCGTGACATATTCTACTTTAACATAGTGGTAAACTTTCGTCTATACTTGCATTTTTAAAATTTTGAAGCTCTCTGCTTATAAGGAAAATGGACATCCCAAATAAATTATATTTTAATTCACATATACAATATGTCTACTTTCTATTTGCATCATAAAATTGATGAGTTTTTACTTTTGGAAGACATCAGAGGGCTTCAAAGTTCAGCAGCAATTTTCCAATTTTTCACAAAATTTTCAAAATCTGAATTTTTCAGGGACCAGTTCAGGTTTGAAGTGGATTTGAAGGGTCTTCATCTTAGAAATACCCCACAAATGACCCCATTATAAAAACTACACCCCCCAAAGTATTCAAAATGAGATTCAGCAAGTGTGTTAACCCTTTAGGTGTTTCACGGGAATAGCAGCAAAGTGAAGGAGGAAATTTAAAATCTTCATTTTTAACACTCGTATGTTCTTGTAGACCATTTTTTTTTACAACGGGTAAAAGGAGAAAAAGCCCCCCAAAATTTGTGACCCAATTTCTCTCGAGAATGAAATTCCTCCTATGCGGATGTAAAGTGTTCTGTGGGCGCAGTAGAGGGCTCAGAAGGGAAGGAGCGACAATGGGTTTTGGAGAAGGAATTTTGCTGAAATGGTTTTTGGGGGGCATGTCGTATTTAGGAAGCCCCTATGGTGCCAGAAAAAAAAAAAACATGGCATACTATTTGGGAAACTACACCCCTCAAGGATCGTAACAAGGGGTACAGTAAGCCTTAACACCCCATAGGTGTTTGATGACTTTTCGTTAAAGTCGGATGTGTAAATGAATTTTTTTTTATCACTAAAATTATGTAATAGGAGGTAATAGGAGAAAATGCCCCCAATATTTGTAACCCCATCTCTTCTGAATATGGAAATACCCTATGTGTGGACGTAAAGTGCTCTGCGGGCGCACTACAATGCTCAGAAGAGAAAGAGCCACATTTGGCTTTTGGAAAGCAAATTTTGCTGAAATGGTTTTTGGGGGGCATGTCGCATTTAGGAAGCCCCTATGGTGCCAGGACAACAACAAAAAAAACACATGGCATAGTATTTAGGAAACAACACCCCTCAAGGAACGTAACAAGGGGTACAGTGAGCCTTTACACCCCACATGTGTATCAGTTTGACTGCAAACCTCATGCATGCCACATCAGTTAAAACAGGTAAACACAAGGCATAAACAAGAACCTCTACATTATTCTCTTATAATAGCCTATAGTGTAGTATATATAATCAAAAAATATGTTCTGGCCCCCTCTTCTTTCAAAGTGACTATTCTATTCACACAGAGCTGGGTGTGTGGACCAGAAGTACCTTTCTTCTCATAGAGTAAAACTGAGAAAGTGATCTCTAGTCCACACACCAAGCACTATGGGAATTGGCTAGTCAGTTTAAGAGCAACGGGGACCAGAACCAGCATCAAATGAGGGAAAGACGGGCGGAACAACAATGGAAAGATAAAGAGGAAAAACATGGGAACCCGGCTTGATCATATTGAGAGGGAGTTTTCACCAACTAGGAACCAAAGGTATTCCTCCATGGGGCCATTTGGTGATCCCATCAAGGTGAGAAGAGATAAGGTGCTGATGTATAGGGCAAACTGTCTAAAGCCTAAAGGGGTCACTGGCTCAACTGTGAACATAACTGAGATAAACTTATATGGATAAGGCAGCTTAGGTGGCAAATGAATCCTTAGGGAGCTTAGGTGGGAAATGAATCCTTAGGGAGCTTAGGTGGGAAATGAATCCTTAGGGAGATTAGGTAGGAAATGGGTCCCTAGGGAGCTTAGGTAGGAAATGGCTCCTTAAGGAACATAGGTGGGAAATGGATCCTTAGGGAACTTTGGTGGGAAATTGGTCCTTAGGGAGCAAAGGTGGGGAATACATCCCTATAGAACTTAGATGGGAAATGGGTCTTTAGGGAGCTTAGGTGTGAAATAGGTCCCTAGGGAGCATAGGTGGGAAATGGCTTCTTAGGGAGCTTAGGTGGGAAATGAGTCCTTAGGGAGCTTAGGTGGGAAACGGTCCTTCAGGAACTTAAGTGGGAAATGAGTCCTTAGGGAGCTTAGGTGGGAAACGGTCCTTCAGGAACTTAAGTGGGAAATGGGTCCTTAGGGAGCTTAGGCGAGAAATGGGTCCTTGAGGACCCCACAAAATATTTTACTCCAAGTCCTTTAATAATTGCCATTAATCTCCAATAACTAAAATAGACTAGCAGTACCACTAGGCCAGAGGTCTCCAAACTGAGCACCTCCAGATGTTGCAAAACTACGACACCCAGCATGCCCGGACAGCCGTTGGCTGTCTGGGCATACTAGAAGTTGTAGTTTTGTAAAATCTGGAGGTGCACAATTTGGAGATCACTGCACTAGGTAGTTTCCGTAACAGCATTGCCATCCATTGACTACATGGCTATGTTGGTTGGTGGGATACACAGTGGCGGACCCCCATCGTTGGAGATGTGAGAAGTCATGTGATGGACGCGTCTTGGACAGAAGTCTTTGGCACAGTATGTAGTCACCGGTGGAATTGGGCAGAGCTTTAGTCTCTGTTACAATGAGACTTGAGCCTGCGGAGGAAAAACTTTGCGGATCATTATTACATAAGAAAACATTTTATTTAATCATTGAAACATGAACTTTTTTTGTTTTCTCAGCAAAGTGGATTAGATAAATACTTAATGAGTCGTAATTAGGATTGTGGAGATGAAGTGGAGGCAGCGGCTCCGTTCTAGGAGACACGAGATCATTACAACATCTCGGTTCGTAGTCAGAAACATTTGTTTATTGTTTTTTTTTTTTTAAATATTAAAATTAAAAATTTAAATTCGTTCAGGGTATTATGGATAGATAAGTGACAATTCTCAAGTTTTCTCTTCTCCATGATGGGAAGCTCTGAGATATTCTGCAAATCGAGAACCAGGCAACTCGATTGTACCACAAAATTATTTTATTATGACCAGGGCTCAAATCTTGCAGGAAAGTGTGGGAACTAAGTTCCTGCACTTTTTCCAGAACAGGAACTCCATTCCCATTAGCAGGAGTCCTTAATGTGGTACCCTGCCCCTAGACATCTTATCCCCTATCCAAAGATGTCTGGTCCCAGCGGCGGGACCCCCGCAATTGCTGCTGCGGCACCCCAGTCATCCGGTACACGGCGAACTATGATCCGTGCCGGATGACTAGTGATGCGGCGCCGGAAGCTTGTGATGTCAAAGCCACTCCCCCTCTCTATGTCATGCCCTCCCTCTCAATACAAGTTCATGGAATTGCATTGAGGGGAGGGGGCGTGGCTGAACCCTACTTTGCAAGCGGAATGACAAGCAGGAGAAAGCCGCCGTTCACATAATAGTTTTGCTTAGACTTGACTTAGACAATCTGGTGGTTTTCTGGGGTTGGTGGGATCTTGGTACTCCTCTCATGGTTCTTCTATTGGGTTGCTAAGGAGACTGCGAAGAGGCTATCTTTAACCCTTCAGTCAACTGTTCCATCATTTTTAACTCATATCTAATGGTGGAACAGGAGGGGGCGCTCACTCTGCTTGGAGACAAAAAAGGTTTAGTACCAGGGATGACAAGACTACTTTACTGTAGGAACAATTAATCTGTGGAACAGTCTACCTCAGAAACTAGTCACAGCAAAAACATTTGAAGGCTACAAAAGGGGCTTAGATACATTCCTAGGACAAAATAACATAGATGCGTAAGTAGAAATATATCATCACATCCCATCCCCTTCATTCACCCATGCCCCCCCTTCATTCATCCATCCATACTTCTTTCCTTCATCTTCCCATACCCCTTCCCTTCTTCCTTCCATACCACTCCCCTTCATCCACCCTTACCCCTCCATTTTATCCACCCATACCCCTTCACTTCACCCACTCATGCCCCTTCCCTTCATCCACCTCTACCCCTTCCCTTAATCTATCCATACCCCCTTCCCTTCACCCACTCATACCCCTTCTATTCATCCACCAACACCCATCCCCTTCATCCACCCATCCCCCTCCCCTATCCACCTATACCCCTCCTCTTCACCCACTCATATCCCTTCCCTTCATCCACCCATTCCCCTCCCCCTATCCACCTATACCCCTCCCCTTCACCCACTCATACCCCTTTCCTTCATCCACCTATACCCCTTCCGTAATCGATCCATACCCCTTCCCTTCACCCACTCATACCCCTTCTCTTCTTCCACCAACACCCATCCCCTTCATCCACCCATCCCCCTCCCTCTATCCATCTATACCCCCCCTCTTCATCCATCCATACCCCTCAACTTATCCATCCATATACCCTTCCCTTCATCCACCCATCCCCCTCCCATTATCCACCCATCCCCCTCCCCTTATCCACCCATACCTCTTTCCTTCATCCTCCCATCCCTCTCCCCCATCCACCTATACCCCTCCTCTTCATCCATTCATACCCCTCCCCTTCATCCATCCATCCCCCTCTGCTTATCCATCCATACCCCTCTACTTCTCCACCCATACCCCTCCCCTCATCTACCCATACCCCTCCCCTCATCTACTCATACCCCTCCCCTCATCTACCCATACCCCTCCCCTCATCTACCCATACCCCTCCCCTCATCTACCCATACCCCTCCCCTCATCTACCCATACCCCTCCCCTCATCTACCCATACCCCTCCCCTCATCTACCCATACCCCTCCCCTCATCTACTCATACCCCTCCCCTCATCTTCTCATACCCCTCCCCTCATCTACCCATACCCCTATTCTTAATCCTCCCATACCTATTCCCTTCATCTATCTCTTCCGCCCATTGGTTGAACTTGATGGACATGTGTCATTTTTTAACCCTTATTTCTAGTATAGTATCCACTATTAAGGTTTTAGTTCTCGCACTTCAAATTAGGAACCTATGGGATCATTTGTTATGTAACATTGTAATTCAAGATCTGTAAGTAAAACAAAATATCTATAAAGTTTCCCAACACGTTATTCCAAAGGTGAACCTGCCCTTTCCTTGGTAAGTATTGCTCGTAGGGTCCCGGCGGCCCCGGGCTCCCTCTCCGTGTTATTCTCATTTATTCTCTATTACAAAGTTCAGATATTTTAATTTATCACTTGGATAACTGAGTCACAAACAGAGGAAAAAGCTTCCATTCCATCTCATGTGATTTATTTTATTCTTGTAGGAGAGAAAGTCTTGAATGAAAGGGAAAAAAAAGCAGCGGTGGCGGCGAAGTCCCCGAATTCTGCCGCTCGGCCTCAATACACACAGGAGGGAGAAAACTTAATTAATATTAGCAACTTAATTCCTCTTTTCTCTGCACGCTGAAGTGTCAGGGCCCATGTGAGCGACGGGAAACCGCGTAATTATTTCTTAATGCTAAACAGGAATACGCTTTTTACATTTCTGAAATAATACAGCGTCGACAGCTGTATACTGATGAATGCGATCGTCTACATGGCAGATGTTTAAAGGGGGAATTCTGCCCCCAACCTAAAATCAAAAAGCACAAGCTGTGCTGGAAAATTTTTAAATAAATAAACAATTAAATAAATAAATAATTAATTAATTAATTAATTAATTAATTAAATAAATAAATTAATAAATAATTAAAAATAATTAAATAAATAAATAAACCATTAAATAAATAGATAAATAAATAAATAAATAATTAAATAAATAAATAAGCAATTAAATAAATAGATAAATAAATAATTAAATAAATAAATAAATGAATAAATAATTTAATTAATTAATTAATACATGCTGTGTTGTCCCTAATGTTTGCAATGCAAACAGCTGCATGTTAGGGGCAGATAGAAATGTGATTGACAATTTTGCTCTTAAAGGGGTACTCTACTGGCCAGCCTTCGGAACATTTAGTTCCGAACGCTATGTGCGCGCGGCAGGAGTCGGCCACGCCCCTTGTGACATCACGTCCCCTCAATGCAAGTCTATGGGAGGGGGCGTGACTGCCGTCCCGCCCCCTCCCATAGACTTGCATTGAGGGGACGTGATGTCACGAGGGGCGTGGCCGACCCCCGCAGCGCGCACACATCGTTTGGAACTAAATGTTACGGAGGCTGTCCAGTGGAGTACCCCTTTAAAGGGCTATTCCCATGTTAACGGAATATGGCTAGAATATAGCATCACTTTATAATTGGTGGAGGTCTGACTTCTAAGATCAATGATCCCAGATATCTGATCACGGGGGTCCGACGGCTGGGACCCCAGAGAACTCCAGACAAGAGTCTACCCTGAGAGTGGAGCGGTGGTCTTGCGTGTGCCCCACCGCTCCATTCATTCTCTATGGGAGCCGCAGAAGATAGCCAAACACCATACATGGCTATCTTTGGCAGTTCTCATAGAGAATTAATGGAACAGCAATGGGCACGTGTGACCCCCCCCCCCCACTCCATTCTTAAAGGGAAGACTTGGTTCCTCAAGATAGGGGATAACTTGTGTTCATAGGCCAACCCCCTATAAGAGCAGAACTGTCAATCATATTTTAGCCCTCACAACATTCCGCTGCTCACATAATGGACAGAGGTGGCAGCAGAGAGCACTGAGTATAACTGGAAAGACTACATGACTTCCTGTGGAGCATACAGCTGGTAAGTACTTGACACTTTTAGATACATGTAATTTACAAATCTTCTGTCACCAGTTGATTTGAAGAAAAAGTAAAATTATTCTGAAGAAACGGCTGCCCAGACATGCTGTGAGTTTTAGTTTTGCAACAGCTAAAGGACTGCAGTTTGAAGACCACTGCACAAAATGTGATGAGATGAGAGGAAAGCCTTGATTTACCTTTCAGGGACAGTGTAGACCCTCTGGAGAAGGCAGACAGGTTTTTCGCAGTCCGGGCATGCTGGGAGTTGTAGTTTTGCAATAGCTGGAGGACTGAAGTTTGAAGACCACTGCACAAAATGTGATGAGATGAGAGGAAAGCCTTGATGTACCTTTCAGGGACAGTGTGGAGCCTCTGGAGAAGGCAGACAGGCTTTTGGCAGTCCGGGCCTGCTGGGAGTTGTAGTTTTGTAACAGGTGGAGGACTGCAGTTTGAAGACTACTGCACAAAATGTGATGAGATGAGAGGAAAGCCTTGATTTACCTTTCAGGGACAGTGTGGACCCTCTGGAGAAGGCAGACAGGCTTTTTGCTTTCCGGCATGCTGGGAGTTGAATTTTTGCAATATTTGGAGTTCCACAGTTTGAGACCACTGTTATTGAGGCTGTTTATGTCCAGAGATCAGCAGTGGTTCACACCACCAGACGTTTAGCAACATCTGGAGGGCCACAGTTTCAGACCACTAGTGTACACAATGGTTGCCTATATCTGTAACCTATAGAAGACAATCGCTTCCTCTCCTTTTGTTCTTGTCCGCCACTCATCGCCTCTCCACAAATCCCGTCTAACGGAGAATATTAAAATGCCATTCACCGCCGTCATCTTGGCCGTGTTTATGTTTGGCGTCTCCGACACGCCAGGCGTTTCCTTTACTCCCTTTCAATCAACTTTACGTCCGTTACCAAAGCAATATATATATATATATATATATATATATATTCTCTGATTACATTTGGAGGTTTTCTTTGTATCCGAACAGAGCGGCGGAAATGTCTGATGTTTCCCGGAGCACCGGGTCTCGTACCGCCGGTGAGTGACAGCCACGAATTGGAAATATGCAAATGAATAGCGAACCACATCTGACAATAATCAAAAAGATGTTGGCGCTTATAATTAAACTCGTCATAATCCCTTTATCTGAACATCAAAGCCTCCTCACGAAAAATGGGGGAAGATCAGAAAACAAAATCTTGTACTTTGCTTTGTTTCTTGTTATAAAATCTCAGGAGAACGGGAAAGAAAATAAAGAAGTTATGGAGTTTGCTGTAATGTTAATGAAGAGAGAAGCTGGAGGGGAATTGGGTTTTGTCTTTACAATTGTTAGAAAATTAATGGGAATTTAAAGGGGACGTTCACTTTAAACCTGTTACGCCAAGCGCTCACGGTGTCTCTCTCTCTGCAGCGCCCCGGTCAGACCCGCTGACCGGGAGCGCTGCACTGACATTGCCGGCGGGGATGCGATTCGTATAGCGGGACGCGCCCGCTCGCGAATCGCATCCCAAGTCACTTACCCGTCCCGGTCCCCGGCTGTCATGTGCTGGCACGCGCGGCTCCGCTCTCTAGGGCGCGCGCGCCAGCTCTCTAAGACTTAAAGGGCCAGTGCACCAATGATTGGTGCCTGGCCCAATTAGCCTAATTAGCTTCCACCTGCTCCCTGGCTATATGACCTCACTTCCCCTGCACTTCCTTGCCGGATCTTGTAGCCTTGTGCCAGAGATAGCGTTTAGTGTTGTCCAAAGCCTGTGTTTCCAGATCTCCTGCTATCCTTATTGACTACGAACCTTGCCGCCTGCCCCGACCTTCTGCTACGTCTGACCTTGTCTCTGCCTAGTCCTTCTGTCCCACGCCTTCTCAGCAGTCAGCGAGGTTGAGCCGTTGCCAGTGGATACGACCTGGTTGCTACCGCCGCAGCAAGACCATCCCGCTCTGCGGTGGGCTCTTAGAACCGGTCCACCGGCACGGTCCACGCCAATCCCTCGCTGACACAGTGGATCCACATCCAGCTAGCCGAATCGTGACAGTAGATCCGGCCATGGATCCCGCTGATGTGCCGCTGCCAAGTCTCGCTGACCTACCCACTGTGGTCGCCCAGCAATCGCAGCAAATTGCCCAACAAGGACAGCAGCTGTCGCAGCTGACCGCCACGTTAGAGCAACTTCTGCCACTGTTACAGCAGCAACCATCTCCTCCGCCAGCTCCTGCACCTCCTCCGCAGCGAGTGGCCGCTCCCACCCTCCGCTTGTCCCTGCCGGACAAATTTGATGGGGACTCTAGACTCTGCCGTGGCTTCCTGTCTCAATGTTCCCTATATGTGGAGATGTTGTCGGACCAATTTCCTACAGAACGGTCTAAGGTGGCTTTCGTAGTGAGTCTTCTGTCTGGAAAGGCCTTGTCTTGGGCCACACCGCTCTGGGACCGCAATGATCCTGCCACAGCCACAGTCCAGTCCTTCTTCGCTGAAGTCCGTAGTGTCTTCGAGGAACCAGCCCGAGCTTCTTCTGCCGAGACTGCCCTGCTGAACCTGGTCCAGGGTAATTCTTCAGTAGGCGAGTACGCCATCCAGTTTCGTACTCTCGCTTCCGAATTATCTTGGAATAACGAGGCTCTCTGCGCGACCTTTAAAAAAATCAAGGATGTGCTGGCCGCACGAGAGATTCCTGCCAACCTGCAAGAACTTATCCATTTGGCCACCCGCATTGACATGCGTTTTTCTGAGAGACACCAGGAGCTCCGCCAGGAAAAAGACCTAGATCTCTGGGCACCTCTCTCACAGTATCCTCTGCAATCTACGCCTGTGCCTCCCGCCGAGGAGGCCATGCAAGTGGATCGGTCTCGTCTGACCCAGGAAGAGAGGAATCGCCGTAGGGAAGAAAATCTTTGTCTGTACTGCGCCAGTACCGAACATTTCTTGGTGGATTGCCCTATTCGTCCTCCACGTCTAGGAAACGCACGCACGCACCCAGCTCACGTGGGTGTGGCGTCTCTTGGTACGAAGTCTGCTTCTCCACGTCTCACGGTGCCCGTGCGGATTTCTCCTTCTGCCAACTCCTCCCTCTCAGCCGTGGCCTGCTTGGACTCTGGTGCTTCTGGAAATTTTATTCTGGACTCTTTGGTGAATAAGTTCTGCATCCCGGTGACCCTTCTCGTCAAGCCGCTCTATATTTCCGCGGTCAACGGAGTTAAATTGGATTGCACTGTGTGTTACCGCACAAAACCCCTCTTAATGTGCATTGGACCCCATCACGAAAGATTGAATTTTTCGTCCTTCCCAATTGCACCTCTGAAGTCCTCCTCGGTCTGCCATGGCTCCAGCTTCATTCTCCCACCCTTGACTGGACCACCGGGGAGATCAAGAATTGGGGCTCTGCTTGCCACAAGAAATGCCTCTCCTCTGCTCCCAGTCCCGTCTGTCGGGCCTCAGTGTCTCCTCCTGTGCCTGGTCTCCCCAAGGCCTATCGGGACTGTGCCGTGCCTCCTCATAACCCCCGTCCTGGTGACACCCTGCCCCGTGCCAAGCTTCACCCTCTGCCCTCCCGTCCCATTCCCACTCCTGCTGTACTGCCTGCCTTTGAGGAAACCCTACAATCACTCCCGGTGTCCTCGTCCCATGTGAAGCAGTTGCCGGACAAAGAAAGGGGGAGACCTAAGGGGGGGGGGGGGTACTGTTACGCCGAGCGCTCCGGGTCCCTGCTCCTCCCCGGAGCGCTCACGGCGTCTCTCTCTCTGCAGCGCCCCGGTCAGACCCGCTGACCGGGAGCGCTGCACTGACATTGCCGGCGGGGATGCGATTCGCATAGCAGGACGCGCCCGCTCGCGAATCGCAGCCCAAGTCACTTACCCGTCCCGATCCCCGGCTGTCATGTGCTGGCGCGCGCGGCTCCGCTCTCTAGGGCGCGCGCGCGCCAGCTCTCTGAGACTTAAAGGGCCAGTGCACCAATGATTGGTGCCTGGCCCAATTAGCCTAATTAGCTTCCACCTGCTACCTGGCTATAATACCTCACTTCCCCTGCACTTCCTTGCCGGATCTTGTTGCCTTGTGCCAGTGAAAGCGTTTAGTGTTGTCCAAAGCCTGTGTTTCCAGATCTCCTGCTAACCCTATTGACTACGAACCTTGCCGCCTGCCCCGACCTTCTGCTACGTCTGACCTTGCCTCTGCCTAGTCCTTCTGTCCCACGCCTTCTCAGCAGTCAGCGAGGTTGAGCCATTGCCGGTGGATACGACCTGGTTACTACTGCCGCAGCAAGACCATCCCGCTTTGCGGCGGGCTCTGGTGAATACCAGTAGCATCTTAGAACCGGTCCACCGGCACGGTCCACGCCAATCCCTCGCTGACACAGAGGATCCACAACCAGCTAGCCGAATTGTGACAAAAGCATATACTCCTATTTGTTACTCCGTAGGTCATGCTGATTCTTTACATCTTTTTTTTATATGTATTTTTTCTGTATTTCGCTCACAAATCCCTCTGTTCTGCTGCTTACTCCTTGTGACATCCACTGCTCGGGAAGGGGCGTGTGCACTGAGCCCATCCTCACTCGCCATGCATTCACTTCCTCCCTGAGTCTGCTGTGCTGTGCTGGGTCTCTTCATCCGATAACTATAAATACAATAAAGAGTGCTCCATAGCGTAAAACCAACTGGGTGTAAAATGGCCAAGAAATGATTTTTTGGAGCCTCTTACCCCCAGGTGGTTGTGTGAACGAACTCACACACAACAATGAACAGCGTGGATGAGTCGTTTGGGCCCGGTCTGCAGCCTCCCAACCAAGTAGATAGAGACAAAAGGACTTCCAGAGTGCGGTGGGTCTTTTGCGGTGGGTCTTTTGAAGTCCTTTTTGTCTTCATCCGATCACGGCAGGCTGCTCTGTTACCCCCTCTGCTCTGTTTTTATGCTGCAGTCTGATAGGACAGGAGTGAGCGCAGATTAGTGCTAGGCCTGTACTGCCATCTTGGACTTTGTCCCTGCCTGTGCAGGACAAAGATGATGCTGCGGCCGGGCAGGGTTATGTTCTGGATGATATGGGGACACCTAGTGGTGTTATTTATAAGCCATGATTTCAAGTATAATAGAAAGGTTAAAGGGGTATTCCAGGGAAAAACTTTTTTTTATATATGTCAACTGGCTCCAGAAAGTTAAACAGATTTGTAAATTACTTCTATTAAAAATCTTAATCCTTTCAGTACTTATGAGCTTCTGAAGTTAAAGGGGTACTCCGCACCCCTAGACATCTTATCCCCTATCCAAAGGATAGGGGATAAGATGTCAGATCGCCGGGGTCCCGCTGCTGTGGGCCCCCGGGATCTCAGCTGCTGCACCCACCTGTACGGCTGCCACCTCACACCGGGAACGCTGAAGGCTTCGGAGACCGAGCGTGACATCATGACTCCGCCTCGTGTAACGTCACCCCCCCCCCCCCTCAATGCAAGTCTATGGGAGGTCCGTCACGCCCCCTCACAGCAGCGGGACCCCCGCAATCTGACATCATATCACCTATCCTTTGGATAGGGAATAAGATATCTAGGGGTGCGGAGTACCACTTTAAGATTGTTCTTTTCTGTCTAAGTGCTCTTTGATGACACGTGTCTCAGGAACTGCCCAGTTTAGAAGCAAATCCCCATAGCAAACCTCTTCTAAACTGGGCGTTTCCCGAGACAGGTGTCATCAGAGAGCACTTAGACAGAAAAGAACAACTCAACTTCAGAAGCTCATAAGTACTCAAAGGATTAAGATTTTTAAATAGAAGTAATTTACAAATCTGTTTAACTTTCTGGAGCCAGTTGATATATAAAAATAAGTTTTTTCCTGAATAACCCCTTTAATGTTTTGCCGAGAGGCACAAAATCTGACAATGCCCATTTAGGGTGCGTTCCCACAGGGCGTATACGCAGCGTATTTGACGCTGTGCAAAATTTATGGCAGCAGCGGGAAATACGCTGCGTATTCCTTGCTCACTATACACACATGGCTTTCCGTCGGCAGCCCTATGTGTGCAGTGAGTTTTGGAGGCGGAGCCGCGTGTCACAGACACGCCGGCACTGGGCTCCGCCTCTAAAACTCACTGCACACATAGGGCTGCCGACGGAAAGCCCTGTGTGTATAGTGAGCAAGGAATATGCAGCGTATTTCCCGCTGCTGCCGTAAATTTTGCGCAGCGTCAAATACGCTGCGTATACGCCCTGTGGGAACGCACTCTTAAGCGCAATTCCGGCTACCGGTCAGGTGATATTAAAGGGATATTCCAGGCAAAAACTTTTTTATATATATCAACTGGCTCCAGGAAGTTAAACAGATTTGAAAATTGCTTCTATTAAAAAATCTTAATCCTTCCAATAGTTATTAGCTTCTGAAGTTTTCTGTCTAACTGCTCTATGAGGATGTCACGTCCCGGGAGCTGTGCATGATGGGAAAATTTCCCCATAGGAACTGCACAGCTCCCGGGACGTGAGTCATCATTGAGCAGTTAGACAGAAAACAACAACTTAACTTCAGAAGCTAATAACTATTGGAAGGATTAACATTTTTTAATAGAAGTAATTTACAAATCTGTTTAACTTTCCGGAGCCAGTTGATATATAAAAAAAAGTTTTTGCCTGGATTACCCCTTTAAGAAACTCCTTCATGGGCATGTCTGGTTTGGATATCCTCTGTCTAAATATATACTTGGAGAGCAGCTGTGTGAACATAGCATTAGAACAATGTTTCCCAACCAGGGTACCTCCGGCTGTTGCAAAACTACAAATCCCAGCCAACGGCTGTCCGGGCATGTTGGAATTTGTAGTTTGGCAACATCTGGATGCACCCTGGTTGGGAAACCGTCAAGAAATAAATTCTTAAATTCCAAAATATTGGGTAACCTAAAGGATAGGGGATAAGTGTGATGATTATGCGGGTGGTCTGCGTTGGTAGACTATGCGTGTTGTGTCTGTGATAAGAGTTTGTGACGCCAGAGTAGTGTTAACCACCACACAGCCAAGGATAAGCAGTTGCCTGTGCCAGGTGCCGGGTGAGAAACACCTCAAGTGCCAGGTTAGGGAAACCACTTTAACTTCACTTCAGGAATTTGCAACATTACACAGACAGGAACAGTTCACTAGTGTTGAGCGGCATAGACCAAATCCGAATTTGTGATATTTTGCGAATATATGGACGAATATTGGTCATATATTCACAAAATTCGTATATTCGCTGCCTTTTTTTACTATGCGCCATAAAATTCCCATGACCATTCACCATAAAATTCACAATATCACGTGATAAAAGAGCTAAAAGAAGGGAGGGATTAATATGCGTGAAAATTTGTGCATATGCAAATTTTCGGACGCCCGCCAGTCTGACACAGTATCTAGTATTGGAGCCTTGTTTACACCACAAGCTGGAAGCAGGGAGGGAGGAGATCACTGTGATGTGTCCTGTGAAAAAAAATGTGAATATACATAAGTGCGAATATTTAGCGATATATTTGCAATATTCGCGATCTCGTGCATATGCGATATTCGCGGTAAATATTCGCATTGCAAATATTCGCGCCCAACACTACAGTTCACTTTAGTGCAATATTCACTGAAGAATGCAGAAAAGAACCATACTTGCTTCTTGGCACTATGTGACTTGTAGTCCTTGCAGATTAACTTGTGACTTAAATTTGTGACTGGTCTGAGCTTGAATTGGACTGACTGACTGAATTGGACTGACTGACTGACTGAATTGGACTGACTGACTGAATTGGACTGACTGACTGACTGAATTGGACTGACTGACTGAATTGGACTGACTGACTGAATTGGACTGACTGACTGAATTGGACTGACTGACTGACTTGAGGACTTGGAGAGCTTGACGAGACTTTAGACTTGATTGAAGAAAGCTTAGAAGATATAGAATTAGAGACAAAGAACGGACTGCCACCGGCCTAGACTATCAACACTTCTGGGCCCCGAAGCACAATCAGCAACAGGGACCCATATGCCAATGATAATACTGGTCTCTTATGGAGCAGATGTGCTTTGGGGCTCCCTTAGGCACCAGGGCCCCAGAGCGACTGCTACTTCTGCTAACTCTATAGCTATGCCCCGCCTCAGGCTTACTGCCAGGATGAACCTATTTGGACCGGAGCTGCCTGAGGCTTTCTCTTACGCTATCCATTCGGACAGACCTGACTAAAGAAGGACCTGGTTGACGGGAATCTATATGCGAGCAGTCAGGTAGACAAAGAAGACATAGCACCCGTCCCCATTAGAGGTATGGGGCTGGTATACTGCAGAGATGCATTGAGAGGGCGGGGTATGACGTCACACAGGGGCGGAGTCGTGACATCACGATAGGCTTCACACTTGCAGCCTCCAGCGCTGCGGAGAGCTCACAAAGGTGGGTGCAGAATGACAGATGGCGGGCGTCCACAGAGGCGGGACCCCCACGATCAGACATCTTATCCCCTATCCTTTGGACAGGGGATAAGATGTCTAGGGGCGGAGTACCCCTTTAAGTGCTTACTGCCGAGATCTTCACGGGAGCAGTCCGAGGTAACAAGACAAGTCCCTCACTGATGTTATCTTGGGTATAGTGAAGACGCCACTGACTGGAGAGCATCCGACAGAGGGACCCTAAACACTAGTCCATCACAGGGGTAACCCGTACCTCATCCAAAAGCTATAGGGCCCGTCAGCAATGCTATCTGTCCCTTATCTCCTCTTGGGTTGGGGTACTGTCTCGGCCGCGGGATCCGACAGAGAGGAATTTGTTAATTTCGTCCTCCCCATCTCTTACCCTCTAGGAATGATGTACAGGTCATGTCCCTACACGTCTTTGTCTTCATGTGGCCTTGAATGTCTCCTTCATGACCCGCTCCGCTCCCGATTTACATTATATCGAATTTTCTGTCTATTTTTGATTAGACGTCCTGGAGAATCAGTTGTCCCTCTATCAGGTGCAGGAGCAGGGACCACAAGAGGGACAACTCATTCTCCAGGACGTCTAATCAAAAATAGACAGAAAATTCAGGGCTCTACTTACAGGCGTCTCTATGTGATCTTATATACAGGCGTCTCTTTGTGATCTTATATACAGGCGTCTCCTTGTGATGTTATATACAGGTGTCTCTATGTGATCTTATATACAGGTGTCTCTATGTGATCTTATATACAGGCGTCTCCTTGTGATATTATATACAGGCGTCTCCTTGTGATCTTATATACAGGTGTCTCTTTGTGATCTTATATACAGGCGTCTCCTTGTGATCTTATATACAGGCGTCTCCTTGTGATGTTATATACAGGTGTCTCTATGTGATCTTATATACATGCGTCTCCTTGTGATCTTATATACAGGCAGGCGTCTCTATGTGATCTTATATACAGGCGTCTCCTTGTGATCTTATATACAGGCGTCTCCTTGTGATCTTATATACAGGTGTCTCTTTGTGATCTTATGTAGAGGCGTCTCTATGTGATCTTATATACAGGCGTCTCCTTGTAATCTTATATACAGGTGTCTCTTTGTGATCTTATATACACGCGTGTTTTTGTGATCTTATATACACGCGTGTCTTTGTGATCTTACTGTATATACAGGTGTCTCTTTGTGATCTTACTGTATATACGGGCGTGTCTTTGTGATCTTACTGTATATACAGGCGTGTCTTTGTGAACTTACTGTATATACAGGCGTGTCTTTGTGATCTTACTGTATATACACGAGTGTCTTTGTGATCTTACTGTATATACAGGCGTGTCTTTGTGAACTTACTGTATATACAGGCGTGTCTTTGTGATCTTACTGTATATACACGAGTGTCTTTGTGATCTTACTGTATATACAGGCGTGTCTTTGTGATCTTATATACACGCGTGTTTTGTGATCTTATATACACGCGTGTCTTTGTGATCTTACTGTATATACAGGTGTCTCTTTGTGATCTTACTGTATATACGGGCGTGTCTTTGTGATCTTACTGTATATACGGGCGTGTCTTTGTGATCTTACTGTATATACAGGCGTGTCTTTGTGAACTTACTGTATATACAGGCGTGTCTTTGTGATCTTACTGTATATACAGGCGTGTCTTTGTGATCTTACTGTATATACAGGCGTGTCTTTGTGATCTTACTGTATATACACGAGTGTCTTTGTGATCTTACTGTATATACAGGCGTGTCTTTGTGATCTTACTGTATATACGGGCGTGTCTTTGTGATCTTACTGTATATACAGGCGTCTCTTTGTGATCTTACTGTATATACACGCGTGTCTTTGTGATCTTACTGTATATACGGGCGTGTCTTTGTGATCTTACTGTATATACGGGCGTCTCTTTGTGATCTTACTGTATATACAGGTGTCTCTTTGTGATCTTACTGTATATACACGCGTGTCTTTGTGATCTTACTGTATATACACGCGTGTCTTTGTGATCTTACTGTATATACAGGCGTGTCTTTGTGATCTTACTGTATATACACGCATGTCTTTGTGATCTTACTGTATATACGGGCGTGTCTTTGTGATCTTACTGTATATACGGGCGTGTCTTTGTGATCTTACTGTATATACGGGCGTGTCTTTGTGATCTTACTGTATATACGGGCGTGTCTTTGTGATCTTACTGTATATACAGGCGTGTCTTTGTGATCTTACTGTATATACAGGCGTGTCTTTGTGATCTTACTGTATATACGGGCGTGTCTTTGTGATCTTACTGTATATACGGGCGTGTCTTTGTGATCTTACTGTATATACGGGCGTGTCTTTGTGATCTTACTGTATATACGGGCGTGTCTTTGTGATCTTACTGTATATACACGCGTGTCTTTGTGATCTTACTGTATATACGGGCGTGTCTTTGTGATCTTACTGTATATACACGCGTGTCTTTGTGATCTTACTGTATATACACGCGTCTCTTTGTGATCTTACTGTATATACAGGCGTGTCTTTGTGATCTTACTGTATATACAGGTGTCTCTTTGTGATCTTACTGTATATACGGGCGTGTCTTTGTGATCTTACTGTATATACGGGTGTCTCTTTGTGATCTTACTGTATATACACGCGTGTCTTTGTGATCTTACTGTATATACACGCGTGTCTTTGTGATCTTACTGTATATACGGGCGTGTCTTTGTGATCTTATATACACGCGTGTCTTTGTGATCTTACTGTATATACACGCGTGTCTTTGTGACCTTACTGTATATACGGGCGTGTCTTTGTGATCTTACTGTATATACACGCGTGTCTTTGTGATCTTACTGTATATACAGGCGTGTCTTTGTGATCTTACTGTATATACGGGTGTCTCTTTGTGATCTTACTGTATATACGGGCGTGTCTTTGTGATCTTACTGTATATACACGCGTGTCTTTGTGATCTTACTGTATATACGGGCGTGTCTTTGTGATCTTACTGTATATACGGGTGTGTCTGTGATCTTACTGTATATACGGGCGTGTCTTTGTGATCTTACTGTATATACACGCGTGTCTTTGTGATCTTACTGTATATACGGGCGTCTCTTTGTGATCTTACTGTATATACAGGCGTGTCTTTGTGATCTTACTGTATATACAGGCGTGTCTTTGTGATCTTACTGTATATACAGGCGTGTCTTTGTGATCTTACTGTATATACAGGCGTGTCTTTGTGATCTTACTGTATATACAGGCGTGTCTTTGTGATCTTACTGTATATACAGGCGTGTCTTTGTGATCTTACTGTATATACGGGCGTGTCTTTGTGATCTTACTGTATATACAGGCGTGTCTTAGTGATCTTACTGTATATACAGGCGTGTCTTTGTGATCTTACTGTATATACGGGTGTCTCTTTGTGATCTTACTGTATATACACGCGTGTCTTTGTGATCTTACTGTATATACACGCGTGTCTTTGTGATCTTACTGTATATACAGGTGTCTCTTTGTGATCTTACTGTATATACACGCGTGTCTTTGTGATCTTACTGTATATACACGCGTGTCTTTGTGATCTTACTGTATATACAGGCGTGTCTTTGTGATCTTACTGTATATACGGGCGTGTCTTTGTGATCTTACTGTATATACGGGCGTGTCTTTGTGATCTTACTGTATAAACAGGCGTGTCTTTGTGATCTTACTGTATATACAGGCGTGTCTTTGTGATCTTACTGTATATACAGGCGTGTCTTTGTGATCTTACTGTATATACTGGCGTGTCTTTGTGATCTTACTGTATATACACGCGTGTCTTTGTGATCTTACTGTATATACAGGAGTGTCTTTGTGATCTTACTGTATATACGGGCGTGTCTTTGTGATCTTACTGTATATACAGGTGTCTCTTTGTGATCTTACTGTATATACACGCATGTCTTTGTGATCTTACTGTATATACAGGCGTGTCTTTGTGATCTTACTGTATATACGGGTGTCTCTTTGTGATCTTACTGTATATACGGGCGTGTCTTTGTGATCTTACTGTATATACGGGCGTGTCTTTGTGATCTTACTGTATATACACGCGTGTCTTTGTGATCTTACTGTATATACACGCGTGTCTTTGTGATCTTACTGTATATACAGGCGTGTCTTTGTGATCTTACTGTATATACGGGTGTCTCTTTGTGATCTTACTGTATATACACGCGTGTCTTTGTGATCTTACTGTATATACAGGCGTGTCTTTGTGATCTTACTGTATATACAGGCGTCTCTTTGTGATCTTACTGTATATACAGGCGTGTCTTTGTGATCTTACTGTATATACAGGCGTGTCTTTGTGATCTTACTGTATATACGGGCGTGTCTTTGTGATCTTATTGTATATACACGCGTGTCTTTGTGATCTTACTGTATATACACGCGTGTCTTTGTGATCTTACTGTATATACAGGTGTCTCTTTGTGATCTTACTGTATATACGGGCGTGTCTTTGTGATCTTACTGTATATACGGGCGTGTCTTTGTGATCTTACTGTATATACACGCGTGTCTTTGTGATCTTACTGTATATACGGGCGTGTCTTTGTGATCTTACTGTATATACGGGCGTGTCTTTGTGATCTTACTGTATATACGGGCGTGTCTTTGTGATCTTACTGTATATACGGGCGTGTCTTTGTGATCTTACTGTATATACGGGCGTGTCTTTGTGATCTTACTGTATATACGGGCGTGTCTTTGTGATCTTACTGTATATACACGCGTGTCTTTGTGATCTTACTGTATATACAGGCGTTTCTTTGAGATCTTACTGTATATACGGGCGTGTCTTTGTGATCTTACTGTATATACACGCGTGTCTTTGTGATCTTACTGTATATACGGGCGTGTCTTTGTGATCTTACTGTATATACGGGCGTGTCTTTGTGATCTTACTGTATATACGGGCGTGTCTTTGTGATCTTACTGTATGTACAGGCGTGTCTTTGTGATCTTACTGTATATACACGCGTGTCTTTGTGATCTTACTGTATATACAGGCGTGTCTTTGTGATCTTACTGTATATACACGCGTGTCTTTGTGATCTTACTGTATATACGGGCGTGTCTTTGTGATCTTACTGTATATACGGGCGTGTCTTTGTGATCTTACTGTATATACACGCGTGTCTTTGTGATCTTACTGTATATACACGCGTGTCTTTGTGATCTTACTGTATATACACGCGTGTCTTTGTGATCTTACTGTATGTACAGGCGTGTCTTTGTGATCTTACTGTATATACACGCGTGTCTTTGTGATCTTACTGTATATACACGCGTGTCTTTGTGATCTTACTGTATATACACGCGTGTCTTTGTGATCTTATATACACGCGTGTCTTTGTGATCTTACTGTATATACAGGCGTGTCTTTGTGATCTTACTGTATATACGCGCGTGTCTTTGTGATCTTACTGTATATACAGGTGTCTCTTTGTGATCTTACTGTATATACAGGCGTGTCTTTGTGATCTTACTGTATATACGGGCGTGTCTTTGTGACCTTACTGTATATACAGGCGTGTCTTTGTGATCTTACTGTATATACACGCGTGTCTTTGTGATCTTACTGTATATACACGCGTGTCTTTGTGATCTTACTGTATATACGGGCGTGTCTTTGTGATCTTACTGTATATACGGGCGTGTCTTTGTGATCTTACTGTATATACAGGTGTCTCTTTGTGATCTTACTGTATGTACAGGCGTGTCTTTGTGATCTTACTGTATATACAGGCGTGTCTTTGTGATCTTACTGTATATACGGGCGTGTCTTTGTGATCTTACTGTATATACGGGCGTGTCTTTGTGATCTTACTGTATATACGGGCGTGTCTTTGTGATCTTACTGTATATACGGGCGTGTCTTTGTGATCTTACTGTATATACGGGCGTGTCTTTGTGATCTTACTGTATATACAGGCGTGTCTTTGTGATCTTACTGTATATACAGGCGTGTCTTTGTGATCTTACTGTATATACAGGCGTGTCTTTGTGATCTTACTGTATATACGGGTGTCTCTTTGTGATCTTACTGTATATACGGGCGTGTCTTTGTGATCTTACTGTATATACAGGCGTGTCTTTGTGATCTTACTGTATATACGGGCGTGTCTTTGTGATCTTACTGTATATACACGCGTGTCTTTGTGATCTTACTGTATATACGGGCGTGTCTTTGTGATCTTACTGTATATACGGGCGTCTCTTTGTGATCTTACTGTATATACAGGCGTGTCTTTGTGATCTTACTGTATATACAGGCGTGTCTTTGTGATCTTACTGTATATACAGGCGTGTCTTTGTGATCTTACTGTATATACAGGCGTGTCTTTGTGATCTTACTGTATATACACGCGTGTCTTTGTGATCTTACTGTATATACACGCGTCTCTTTGTGATCTTACTGTATATACACGCGTCTCTTTGTGATCTTACTGTATATACAGGCGTGTCTTTGTGATCTTACTATATATACAGGCGTGTCTTTGTGATCTTACTGTATATACAGGCGTGTCTTTGTGATCTTACTGTATATACACGAGTGTCTTTGTGATCTTACTGTATATACACGAGTGTCTTTGTGATCTTACTGTATATACACGCGTGTCTTTGTGATCTTACTGTATATACAGGCGTGTCTTTGTGATCTTACTGTATATACACGCGTGTCTTTGTGATCTTACTGTATATACACGCGTGTCTTTACAGTCTGTGTCTGTATATACAGTCTGTGTATATACAGTCTGTGTCTGTATATACACGCGTGTCTTTGTGATCTTACTGTATATACACGCGTGTCTTTGTGATCTTACTGTATATACGGGCGTGTCTTTGTGATCTTATATACACGCGTGTCTTTGTGATCTTACTGTATATACACGCGTGTCTTTGTGACCTTACTGTATATACGGGCGTGTCTTTGTGATCTTACTGTATATACACGCGTGTCTTTGTGATCTTACTGTATATACAGGCGTGTCTTTGTGATCTTACTGTATATACGGGTGTCTCTTTGTGATCTTACTGTATATACGGGCGTGTCTTTGTGATCTTACTGTATATACACGCGTGTCTTTGTGATCTTACTGTATATACGGGCGTGTCTTTGTGATCTTACTGTATATACGGGTGTGTCTGTGATCTTACTGTATATACGGGCGTGTCTTTGTGATCTTACTGTATATACACGCGTGTCTTTGTGATCTTACTGTATATACGGGCGTCTCTTTGTGATCTTACTGTATATACAGGCGTGTCTTTGTGATCTTACTGTATATACAGGCGTGTCTTTGTGATCTTACTGTATATACAGGCGTGTCTTTGTGATCTTACTGTATATACAGGCGTGTCTTTGTGATCTTACTGTATATACAGGCGTGTCTTTGTGATCTTACTGTATATACAGGTGTCTCTTTGTGATCTTACTGTATATACGGGCGTGTCTTTGTTATCTTACTGTATATACGGGCGTGTCTTTGTGATCTTACTGTATATACAGGCGTGTCTTTGTGATCTTACTGTATATACGGGCGTCTCTTTGTGATCTTACTGTATGTACACGCGTGTCTTTGTGATCTTACTGTATATACAGGCGTGTCTTTGTGATCTTACTGTATATACAGGTGTCTCTTTGTGATCTTACTGTATATACACGCGTGTCTTTGTGATCTTACTGTATATACGGGCGTGTCTTTGTGATCTTACTGTATATACAGGCGTGTCTTTGTGATCTTACTGTATATACGGGCGTGTCTTTGTGATCTTACTGTATATACGGGCGTGTCTTTGTGATCTTACTGTATAAACAGGCGTGTCTTTGTGATCTTACTGTATATACAGGCGTGTCTTTGTGATCTTACTGTATATACAGGCGTGTCTTTGTGATCTTACTGTATATACTGGCGTGTCTTTGTGATCTTACTGTATATACACGCGTGTCTTTGTGATCTTACTGTATATACAGGAGTGTCTTTGTGATCTTACTGTATATACGGGCGTGTCTTTGTGATCTTACTGTATATACAGGTGTCTCTTTGTGATCTTACTGTATATACACGCATGTCTTTGTGATCTTACTGTATATACAGGCGTGTCTTTGTGATCTTACTGTATATACGGGTGTCTCTTTGTGATCTTACTGTATATACGGGCGTGTCTTTGTGATCTTACTGTATATACGGGCGTGTCTTTGTGATCTTACTGTATATACACGCGTGTCTTTGTGATCTTACTGTATATACACGCGTGTCTTTGTGATCTTACTGTATATACAGGCGTGTCTTTGTGATCTTACTGTATATACGGGTGTCTCTTTGTGATCTTACTGTATATACACGCGTGTCTTTGTGATCTTACTGTATATACAGGCGTGTCTTTGTGATCTTACTGTATATACAGGCGTCTCTTTGTGATCTTACTGTATATACGGGCGTGTCTTTGTGATCTTACTGTATATACAGGCGTGTCTTTGTGATCTTACTGTATATACAGGCGTGTCTTTGTGATCTTACTGTATATACGGGCGTGTCTTTGTGATCTTATTGTATATACACGCGTGTCTTTGTGATCTTACTGTATATACACGCGTGTCTTTGTGATCTTACTGTATATACAGGTGTCTCTTTGTGATCTTACTGTATATACGGGCGTGTCTTTGTGATCTTACTGTATATACGGGCGTGTCTTTGTGATCTTACTGTATATACACGCGTGTCTTTGTGATCTTACTGTATATACGGGCGTGTCTTTGTGATCTTACTGTATATACGGGCGTGTCTTTGTGATCTTACTGTATATACGGGCGTGTCTTTGTGATCTTACTGTATATACGGGCGTGTCTTTGTGATCTTACTGTATATACGGGCGTGTCTTTGTGATCTTACTGTATATACGGGCGTGTCTTTGTGATCTTACTGTATATACACGCGTGTCTTTGTGATCTTACTGTATATACAGGCGTTTCTTTGAGATCTTACTGTATATACGGGCGTGTCTTTGTGATCTTACTGTATATACACGCGTGTCTTTGTGATCTTACTGTATATACGGGCGTGTCTTTGTGATCTTACTGTATATACGGGCGTGTCTTTGTGATCTTACTGTATATACGGGCGTGTCTTTGTGATCTTACTGTATGTACAGGCGTGTCTTTGTGATCTTACTGTATATACACGCGTGTCTTTGTGATCTTACTGTATATACAGGCGTGTCTTTGTGATCTTACTGTATATACACGCGTGTCTTTGTGATCTTACTGTATATACGGGCGTGTCTTTGTGATCTTACTGTATATACGGGCGTGTCTTTGTGATCTTACTGTATATACACGCGTGTCTTTGTGATCTTACTGTATATACACGCGTGTCTTTGTGATCTTACTGTATATACACGCGTGTCTTTGTGATCTTACTGTATGTACAGGCGTGTCTTTGTGATCTTACTGTATATACACGCGTGTCTTTGTGATCTTACTGTATATACACGCGTGTCTTTGTGATCTTACTGTATATACACGCGTGTCTTTGTGATCTTATATACACGCGTGTCTTTGTGATCTTACTGTATATACAGGCGTGTCTTTGTGATCTTACTGTATATACGCGCGTGTCTTTGTGATCTTACTGTATATACAGGTGTCTCTTTGTGATCTTACTGTATATACAGGCGTGTCTTTGTGATCTTACTGTATATACGGGCGTGTCTTTGTGACCTTACTGTATATACAGGCGTGTCTTTGTGATCTTACTGTATATACACGCGTGTCTTTGTGATCTTACTGTATATACACGCGTGTCTTTGTGATCTTACTGTATATACGGGCGTGTCTTTGTGATCTTACTGTATATACGGGCGTGTCTTTGTGATCTTACTGTATATACAGGTGTCTCTTTGTGATCTTACTGTATGTACAGGCGTGTCTTTGTGATCTTACTGTATATACAGGCGTGTCTTTGTGATCTTACTGTATATACGGGCGTGTCTTTGTGATCTTACTGTATATACGGGCGTGTCTTTGTGATCTTACTGTATATACGGGCGTGTCTTTGTGATCTTACTGTATATACGGGCGTGTCTTTGTGATCTTACTGTATATACGGGCGTGTCTTTGTGATCTTACTGTATATACAGGCGTGTCTTTGTGATCTTACTGTATATACAGGCGTGTCTTTGTGATCTTACTGTATATACAGGCGTGTCTTTGTGATCTTACTGTATATACGGGTGTCTCTTTGTGATCTTACTGTATATACGGGCGTGTCTTTGTGATCTTACTGTATATACAGGCGTGTCTTTGTGATCTTACTGTATATACGGGCGTGTCTTTGTGATCTTACTGTATATACACGCGTGTCTTTGTGATCTTACTGTATATACGGGCGTGTCTTTGTGATCTTACTGTATATACGGGCGTCTCTTTGTGATCTTACTGTATATACAGGCGTGTCTTTGTGATCTTACTGTATATACAGGCGTGTCTTTGTGATCTTACTGTATATACAGGCGTGTCTTTGTGATCTTACTGTATATACAGGCGTGTCTTTGTGATCTTACTGTATATACACGCGTGTCTTTGTGATCTTACTGTATATACACGCGTCTCTTTGTGATCTTACTGTATATACACGCGTCTCTTTGTGATCTTACTGTATATACAGGCGTGTCTTTGTGATCTTACTGTATATACAGGCGTGTCTTTGTGATCTTACTGTATATACAGGCGTGTCTTTGTGATCTTACTGTATATACACGAGTGTCTTTGTGATCTTACTGTATATACACGAGTGTCTTTGTGATCTTACTGTATATACACGCGTGTCTTTGTGATCTTACTGTATATACAGGCGTGTCTTTGTGATCTTACTGTATATACACGCGTGTCTTTGTGATCTTACTGTATATACACGCGTGTCTTTGTGATCTTACTGTATATACGGGCGTGTCTTTGTGATCTTACTGTATATACACGCGTGTCTTTGTGATCTTACTGTATATACACGCGTGTCTTTGTGATCTTACTGTATATACACGCGTGTCTTTGTGATCTTACTGTATATACGGGCGTGTCTTTGTGATCTTACTGTATATACAGGTGTCTCTTTGTGATCTTACTGTATATACGGGCGTGTCTTTGTTATCTTACTGTATATACGGGCGTGTCTTTGTGATCTTACTGTATATACAGGCGTGTCTTTGTGATCTTACTGTATATACGGGCGTCTCTTTGTGATCTTACTGTTTGTACAGGCGTGTCTTTGTGATCTTACTGTACATACAGGCGTGTCTTTGTGATCTTACTGTATATACGGGCGTGTCTTTGTGATCTTACTGTATATACGGGCGTGTCTTTGTGATCTTACTGTATATACGGGCGTGTCTTTGTGATCTTACTGTATATACGGGCGTGTCTTTGTGATCTTACTGTATATACGGGCGTGTCTTTGTGATCTTACTGTATATACAGGCGTGTCTTTGTGATCTTACTGTATATACAGGCGTGTCTTTGTGATCTTACTGTATATACGGGTGTCTCTTTGTGATCTTACTGTATATACGGGCGTGTCTTTGTGATCTTACTGTATATACAGGCGTGTCTTTGTGATCTTACTGTATATACGGGCGTGTCTTTGTGATCTTACTGTATATACACGCATGTCTTTGTGATCTTACTGTATATACGGGCGTGTCTTTGTGATCTTACTGTATATACGGGCGTCTCTTTGTGATCTTACTGTATATACAGGCGTGTCTTTGTGATCTCACTGTATATACAGGCGTGTCTTTGTGATCTTACTGTATATACAGGCGTGTCTTTGTGATCTTACTGTATATACAGGTGTCTCTTTGTGATCTTACTGTATATACACGCGTGTCTTTGTGATCTTACTGTATATACACGCGTCTCTTTGTGATCTTACATACAGGCAGGTGTCTCTATGTGATCTTATATACAGGCGTCTCTATGAGATCTTATATACAGGCGTCTCTATGAGATCTTATATACAGGCAGGTGTCTCTCTGTGATCTTATATACAGGCGTCTCTATGTGATCTTATATACAGGCAGGCGTCTCTATGTGATCTTACATACAGGTGTGTCTCTCTGTGATCTTATATACAGGCGTCTCTATGTGATCTTATATACAGGCGTCTCTATGAGATCTTATATACAGGCAGGTGTCTATATGTGATCTTATATACAGGCGTCTCTATGAGATCTTATATACAGGCAGGTGTCTCTATGTGATCTTATATACAGGCGTCTATGAGATCTTATATACAGGCAGGTGTCTCTCTGTGATCTTATATACAGGCGTCTCTATGTGATCTTATATACAGGCAGGCGTCTCTATGTGATCTTATATACAGGCGTCTCTATGAGATCTTATATACAGGCAGGTGTCTCTATGTGATCTTATATACAGGCGTCTCTATGTGATCTTATATACAGGCGTCTCTATGCGATCTTATACACAGGCGTCTCTTTGAGATCTTATACACAGGCGTCTCTATGTGATCTTATATACAGGCGTCTCTATGAGATCTTATATACAGGCAGGTGTCTCTATGTGATCTTATATACAGGCGTCTCTATGAGATCTTATATACAGGCAGGTGTCTCTCTGTGATCTTATATACAGGCGTCTCTCTGTGATCTTATATACAGGCGTCTCTATGTGATCTTATATACAGGCAGGTGTCTCTCTGTGATCTTATATACAGGCGTCTCTATGTGATCTTATATACAGGCGTCTCTATGTGATCTTATATACAGACGTCTCTATGTGATCTTATATACAGACGTCTCTTTGCGATCTTCTATACAGGCAGGTGTCTCTCTGTGATCTTATATTCAGGCGTCTCTATGTGATCTTATATACAGGCAGGTGTCTCTATGTGATCTTATATACAGGCGTCTCTATGCGATCTTATACACAGGCGTCTCTTTGAGATCTTATACACAGGCGTCTCTATGTGATCTTATAAACAGGCGTCTCTATGAGATCTTATATACAGGCAGGTGTCTCTATGTGATCTTATATACAGGCGTCTCTATGTGATCTTATATACAGGCGTCTCTATGTGATCTTATATACAGACGTCTCTGTGTGATCTTATATACAGGTGTCTCTTTGCGATCTTATATACAGGCGTCTCTATGTGATCTTATATACAGGTGTCTCTATGAGATCTTATATACAGGTGTCTCTATGTGATCTTATATACAGGTGTCTCTATGAGATCTTATATACAGGTGTCTCTATGTGATCTTATATACAGGCAGGTGTCTCTCTGTGATCTTATATACAGGTGTCTCTATGTGATCTTATATACAGGCGTCTCTATGTGATCTTATATACAGGTGTCTCTATGAGATCTTATATACAGGTGTCTCTATGTGATCTTATATACAGGCAGGTGTCTCTCTGTGATCTTATATGCAGGCGTCTCTATGAGATCTTATATACAGGCGTCTCTATGTGATCTTATATACAGGCGTCTCTATGCAATCTTATATACAGGCGTCTCTATGCGATCTTATATACAGGCGTCTCTATGTGATCTTATATACAGGCGTCTCTTTGAGATCTTATATACAGGCAGGTGTCTCTATGTGATCTTATACACAGGCGTCTCTATGTGATCTTATATACAGACGTCTCTATGTGATCTTATATACAGGTGTCTCTTTGCGATCTTATATACAGGCAGGTGTCTCTGTGATCTTATATACAGGCGTCTCTCTGTGATCTTATATACAGGCATCTCTATGTGATCTTATATACAGGCGTCTCTATGAGATCTTATATACAGGCAGGTGTCTCTATGTGATCTTATATACAGGCGTCTCTATGTGATCTTATATACAGGCAGGTGTCTCTATGTGATCTTATATACAGGTGTCTCTATGTGATCTTATATACAGGTGTCTCTATGTGATCTTATATACAGGCGTCTCTATGAGATCTTATACACAGGCGTCTCTATGTGATCTTATATACAGGCGTCTCTATGTGATCTTATATACAGGCAGGTGTCTCTCTGTGATCTTATACACAGGCGTCTCTTTGAGATTTTATATACAGGCAGGTGTCTCTATGTGATCTTATATACAGGCGTCTCTATGTGATCTTATATACAGGCAGGTGTCTCTTTGCGATCTTATATACAGGTGTCTCTATGTGATCTTATATACAGGCAGGTGTCTCTATGTGATCTTATATACAGGTGTCTCTATGTGATCTTATATACAGGCGTCTCTATGTGATCTTATATACAGGTGTCTCTATGTGATCTTATATACAGGCGTCTCTATGTGATCTTATATACAGGCAGGCGTCTCTATGCGATCTTATATACAGGTGTCTCTATGTGATCTTATATACAGGCGTCTCTATGTGATCTTATATACAGGTGTCTCTATGGGATCTTATATACAGGTGACTCTATGCGATCTTATATGCAGGTGTCTCTATGTGATCTTATATACAGGTGTCTCTATGTGATCTTATATACAGGCAGGTGTCTCTATGTGATCTTATATACAGCCGTCTCTATGAGATCTTATACACAGGCGTCTCTATGTGATCTTATATACAGGTGTCTCTATGTGATCTTATATACAGGCGTCTCTATGTGATCTTATATACAGGCAGGCGTCTCTATGTGATCTTATATACAGGTGTCTCTATGTGATCTTATATACAGGTGTCTCTATGTGATCTTATATACAGGTGACTCTATGCGATCTTATATGCAGGCGTCTCTTTGCGATCTTATATACAGGCGTCTCTATGCGATCTTATATACAGGTGTCTCTATGAGATCTTATACACAGGCGTCTCTATGTGATCTTATATACAGGCGTCTCTATGAGATCTTATATACAGGTGTCTCTTTGTGATCTTATATACAGGCGTCTCTATGAGATCTTATATACAGGTGACTCTATGCGATCTTATATGCAGGCGTCTCTATGCGATCTTATATACAGGCGTCTCTATGCGATCTTATATACAGGCGTCTCTATGAGATCTTATATACAGGTGTCTCTATGCGATCTTATACACAGGCGTCTCTATGCAATCCTATACACAGGCGTCTCTATGAGATCTTATATACAGGCGTCTCTATGTGATCTTATATACAGGTGTCTCTATGCGATCCTATACACAGGCGTCTCTATGAGATCTTATATACAGGCATCTCTATGAGATCTTATATACAGGTGTCTCTATGCGATCTTATACACAGGCGTCTCTATGCGATCCTATACACAGGCGTCTCTATGAGATCTTATATGCAGGCGTCTCTATGCGATCTTATATACAGGCGTCTCTATGCGATCTTATATACAGGCGTCTCTATGCGATCTTATATACAGGCGTCTCTATGAGATCTTATATACAGGTGTCTCTATGAGATCTTATACACAGGCTTCTCTATGTGATCTTATATACAGCCGTCTCTATGCGATCTTATACACAGGCGTCTCTATGCGATCCTATACACAGGCGTCTCTATGAGATCTTATATACAGGCGTCTCTATGCGATCTTATATACAGGCAGGTAACCTTGAGAAGATTGGTGGCGGCACATAAAACCTGGCATTTCGGAGCAGTAATACTAAGTATCTGCAGTGAAATGCGAATGAAGCCTCGTCTGGGACTGATTGTAATATGAGCAGAATATATATCACCCAGAATTAATTCCACCAAGCACAAGAATTAAGAATTACAAACAAGACGGCAGCGGCTCGAATACAAATACTCATTAAAGGGAAACCGTGTAATGTATTAACGAACTTTCCAAAGAACTTTTCTCTTCTTATAGTAGTTTTGCATTATTATAGAAGGTGTTAAAGGGGTCCTCCACCGGGAAACATTGTTTATAAATCAACTGGTTAAACAGATTTATAAATTACTTCTATTAAAAATCTTAATCCTTCCAGTACTTATCCGCTGCTGTATGCTCCACAGTGCTCTCTGCTGACACCTCTGTCCGTGTCAGGAACTGTCCAGAGCAGGAGAGGTTTTCTATGGGGATTTGCTCTTACTCTGGACAGTTCCTAAAATGGACAGAGGTGTCAGCAGAGAGCACTGTGGTCAGTGAGAAAGGAAATTCAAAAAGAAAAGAACTTCCTGTTGAGCATATAGTAGGTGAGTTACAATATGGGAGGTATGGAGTGATGCCTGGGGCCTGATACTTCGGTCACTTAATCTTACACTGTCCTGTTTAAGCCACTGTGGCCATAAAGTTTACATACCCTCCACTCCCAACCAGCTTAAATATGATCTGCTCCCGTCTGCTTGAGATCTCTCTACAAATCAGAAAGCTATTCACAAATCACTCTATACCCCTCCTCACACTGATCACATGATCATAGAGTAGAAATGTGTGGCCATACAGTTACAGCTGCACAGTACTCTCTATTCCCTCCCTGCACTCATCTCTATGATTATAGAGGACTGTGTGGCCATACAGTTACAGCTGCACAGTACTCTCTATTCCCTCCCTGCACTCATCTCTATGATCATAGAGAGAACTGTGTGGTCATACAGTTACAGCTGCACAGTTCTCTCTATCACCTCCCTGCACTCATCTGTATACTCAGAGAAAACTATGTGGCCATACAGTTACAGCTGCACAGTACTCTCTATCCCCTCCCTGCTCTCATCTCTATGATCATTGAGAGAACTGTGTGGTCATACAGTTACAGCTGCATAGTCCTCTCTATCACCTCCCTGCACTCATCTGTATACTCAGAGAAAACTATGTGGCCATACAGTTAAAGCTGCACAGTCCTCTCTATCCCCTCCCTGCACTCATCTCTATGATTATAGAGGACTGTATGGTCTTTCAGTTACAGCTGCACAGTCCTTTCTATCCCCTCCCTGCTCTCCTCTCTATGATTATAGAGGACTGTGTGGTCATACAGTTACAGCTGCACAGTCCTCTCTATCCCCTCCCTGCACTCATCTCTATGATTATAGAGGACTCTGTGGTCATACAGTTACAGCTGCACAGTCCTCTCCATCCCCTCCCTGCACTCATCTCTATGATTATAGAGGACTGTGTGGTCATACAGTTACAGCTGCACAGTCCTCTCTATCCCCTCCCTGCACTCATCTCTATGATCATTGAGAGAACTGTGTGGTCATACAGTTACAGCTGCACAGTCCTCTCTATCACTTCCCTGCACTCATCTGTATACTCAGAGAAAACTATGTGGCCATACAGTTAAAGCTGCACAGTCCTCTCTATCCCCTCCCTGCACTCATCTCTATGATTATAGAGGACTGTGTGGTCTTTCAGTTACAGCTGCACAGTCCTCTCTATCCCCTCCCTGCTCTCATCTCTATGATTATAGAGGACTGTGTGGTCATACAGTTACAGCTGCACAGTCCTCTCTATCCCCTCCCTGCACTCATCTCTATGATAATAGAGGACAGTGTGGCCATACAGTTACAGCTGCACAGTTCTCTCTATCACCTCCCTGCACTCATCTGTATACTCAGAGAAAACTATGTGGCCATACAGTTACAGCTGCACAGTACTCTCTATCCCCTCCCTGCTCTCATCTCTATGATCATTGAGAGAACTGTGTGGTCATACAGTTACAGCTGCATAGTCCTCTCTATCACCTCCCTGCACTCATCTGTATACTCAGAGAAAACTATGTGGCCATACAGTTAAAGCTGCACAGTCCTCTCTATCCCCTCCCTGCACTCATCTCTATGATTATAGAGGACTGTATGGTCTTTCAGTTACAGCTGCACAGTCCTTTCTATCCCCTCCCTGCTCTCCTCTCTATGATTATAGAGGACTGTGTGGTCATACAGTTACAGCTGCACAGTCCTCTCTATCCCCTCCCTGCACTCATCTCTATGATTATAGAGGACTCTGTGGTCATACAGTTACAGCTGCACAGTCCTCTCCATCCCCTCCCTGCACTCATCTCTATGATTATAGAGGACTGTGTGGTCATACAGTTACAGCTGCACAGTCCTCTCTATCCCCTCCCTGCACTCATCTCTATGATCATTGAGAGAACTGTGTGGTCATACAGTTACAGCTGCACAGTCCTCTCTATCACTTCCCTGCACTCATCTGTATACTCAGAGAAAACTATGTGGCCATACAGTTAAAGCTGCACAGTCCTCTCTATCCCCTCCCTGC
Organism: Hyla sarda; assembly: GCF_029499605.1. Taxonomy (NCBI): domain Eukaryota; kingdom Metazoa; phylum Chordata; class Amphibia; order Anura; family Hylidae; genus Hyla; species Hyla sarda. Next base: position 379,050,649 of record NC_079193.1, read on the forward strand.
ACTCATCTCTATGATTATAGAGGACTGTGTGGTCTTTCAGTTACAGCTGCACAGTCCTCTTTATCCCCTCCCTGCTCTCCTCTCTATGATTATAGAGGACTGTGTGGTCATACAGTTACAGCTGCACAGTCCTCTCTATCTCCTCCCTGTGCTAATCTCTATGATTATAGAGGACTGTGTGGTCATACAGTTACAGCTGCACAGTCCTTTCTATCCCCTCCCTGCTCTCCTCTCTATGATTATAGAGGACTGTGTGGTCATACAGTTACAGCTGCACAGTCCTTTCTATCCCCTCCCTGCTCTCATCTCTATGATTATAGAGGACTGTGTGGTCTTTCAGTTACAGCTGCACAGTCCTCTTTTTCCCCTCCCTGCTCTCCTCTCTATGATTATAGAGGACTGTGTGGTCATACAGTTAAAGCTGCACAGTCCTCTCTATCCCCTCCCTGCACTCATCTCTATGATTATAGAGGACTGTGTGGTCTTTCAGTTACAGCTGCACAGTCCTCTTTATCCCCTCCCTGCTCTCCTCTCTATGATTATAGAGGACTGTGTGGTCATACAGTTACAGCTGCACAGTCCTTTCTATCTCCTCCCTGCTCTCCTCTCTATGATTATAGAGGACTGTGTGGTCATACAGTTACAGCTGCACAGTCCTCTCTATCCCCTCCCTGCACTCATCTCTATGATCATTGAGAGAACTGTGTGGTCATACAGTTACAGCTGCACAGTCCTCTCTATCACTTCCCTGCACTCATCTGTATACTCAGAGAAAACTATGTGGCCATACAGTTACAGCTGCACAGTCCTCTCTATCTCCTCCCTGTGCTAATCTCTATGATTATAGAGGACTGTGTGGTCATACAGTTACAGCTGCACAGTCCTTTCTATCCCCTCCCTGCTCTCCTCTCTATGATTATAGAGGACTGTGTGGTCATACAGTTACAGCTGCACAGTCCTCTCTATCCCCTCCCTGCACTCATCTCTATGATTATAGAGGACTGTGTGGTCTTTCAGTTACAGCTGCACAGTCCTTTCTATCCCCTCCCTGCTCTCCTCTCTATGATTATAGAGGACTGTGTGGTCATACAGTTACAGCTGCACAGTCCTCTCTATCCCCTCCCTGCACTCATCTCTATGATTATAGAGCACTGTGTGGTCTTTCAGTTACAGCTGCACAGTCCTTTCTATCCCCTCCCTGCTCTCCTCTCTATGATTATAGAGGACTGTGTGGTCATACAGTTACAGCTGCACAGTCCTCTCTATCCCCTCCCTGCACTCATCTCTATGATTATAGAGCACTGTGTGGTCTTTCAGTTACAGCTGCACAGTCCTTTCTATCCCCTCCCTGCTCTCCTCTCTATGATTATAGAGGACTGTGTGGTCATACAGTTACAGCTGCACAGTCCTCTCTATCCCCTCCCTGCACTCATCTGTATTCTCAGAGAAAACTATGTGGCCATAAAGTTAAAGCTGCACAGTCCTCTCTATCCCCTCCCTGCTCTCATTTCTATGATTATAGAGGACTGTGTGGTCATACAGTTACAGCTGCACAGTCCTCTCTATCACCTCCCTGCACTCATCAGTATACTCAGAGAAAACTATGTGGCCATACAGTTACAGCTGCACAGTCCTCTCTATCTCCTCCCTGTGCTAATCTCTATGATTATAGAGGACTGTGTTGTCTTTCAGTTACAGCTGCACAGTCCTCTCTATCCCCTCCCTTCTCTCCTCTCTATGATTATAGAGGACTGTGGGGTCATACAGTTACAGCTGCACAGTCCTCTCTATCCCCTCCCTGCACTCATCTGTATACTCAGAGAAAACTATGTGGCCATACAGTTACAGCTGCACAGTCCTCTCTATCTCCTCCCTGTGCTAATCTCTATGATTATAGAGGACTGTGTGGTCTTTCAGTTACAGCTGCACAGTCCTCTCTATCCCCTCCCTGCACTCATCTCTATGATTATAGAGGACCGTGTGGTCTTTCAGTTACAGCTGCACAGTCCTCTCTATCCCCTCCCTGCACTCATCTCTATGATTATAGAGGACTGTGTGGTCATACAGTTACAGCTGCACAGTCCTCTCTATCCCCTCCCTGCTCTCATCTCTATGATTATAGAGGACTGTGTGGTCTTTCAGTTACAGCTGCACAGAGGACATGAAGTTGAATGCAGCCAGAGCAACACTAAAGCCTAAAGAGGTGATTAATACAGGAGTCCCCAAGTACAAATGATTAACCCTTCCATTGCCCCAAACCACAAGGAATTAGAATGTTAACCTTTTCTATGCCCTAGATCACCACTAATGCAGATATTTTCTTTCACAATCACTACATCATTGACCTATTTGACGCCTGAGATGTTAATATTAACCCCTAAGAGGTAAAGTACTGTATATAAGTCTGGGGCCTGTAATCCGGGGTCTGGTCTGGTGTCTTGAAGGTTTCCTCATAGATGGTTTGATACGAATATGAGAAACGAGAGATTTTATAAAAAAAAATAAAAAAAAGTATTTTCTGTGATAGTAACAGAACGTACAGAAAGTAAATCCAGGAAAGTTAATTCATCAAATATTCACAAACAAAGTGACAAGACAATTCTTACTCAACATCCAGCGGTAAAATGTCAGCGTGAGAGAGATAAATGTGAGCAATATGCGAAGCTGCCGAGTATCGTCTCCGCATCGTTCTGCTGAATACTGATCGAGTCTGCAGACCCTGCCGCCAAAAGGAGCTTCGAGAAGCGTCGCCGCGCAACTTGGACCCCAAAAACAGATTTAGGGTTCTAGAAGCCTCTATATTTCCTTATGTCTCTTTGAGATTAAATGGTTTAATTATTGGTTTTATTCTGCATATTTTATGCATGCATCTTGGTTAAAGAAATTAACACACTGCAACTTAAAAAAAATAATCTCCTCCTTGAGAGGCAGCATCGGGGGCACTTACTTTCCAGTAGGGATCGACCGATTATCGGTATGGCCGATATTATCAGCCGATAATCACGATTTTGGGCATTATCGGTATCGGCAATTACCCTGCCAATAACCCGATAATGCGCCGCCCCCCGCACCGCCCCCACCGCACCGCGACGCCCCCCCCCTCGACCCACCGCACCGCGTCGCACCCCCCACCGTAGTGCTGGGCGGTGTACCGGTATGAACCGGATACCGTTTTTTTTTCTCCCACGGTATGGATTTTTGCCAAAACCGCCATAACGGTCGGGCCCCTCCCCCACCCTCCGAGTCAATAAAAAAAAATTAAACTTACCCGTAATGGGAGTGGTCCGGGCCATCCTTCCTGTAGTGTCTGGCGGCATTCCGGGTGGAGGGTGAACCGGTCCGGGCTGTCCTTCTTCTCCGGGGGTCCTCTTCTCCACTCCGGGCAGGCTCCGGCCTATTACGCTGCATAGACGCCGCTACGCTGTGACGTCAGGTGCGTCGCTGCGTAGCGGCGTCTATGCAGCGTTACTAGGCCGGAGCCTGCCCGGAGTGGAGAAGAGGACCCCCCGGAGAAGAAGGACAGCCCGGACCGGTTCACCCTCCACCCGGAATGCTGCCGCACACTACAGGAAGGATGGATGGCCCGGACCACCCTCCCCGGACGGTCCCTGCAGCAACTGGGAAGGTGAGTCAGGGTTCTGGGATGGACAGGGGTCTGTATAATATACTATACCTACAGTAGGCCCTCCAGCTGTTGCAAAACAACAACTCCCAGCATGCCCGGACAGCCAACGGCTGTCCGGGCATGCTGGGAGTAGCAGTTTTGCAACAGCTGGAGGCACCCCTAGGCGCAGCGCGGCAGGGGGAGCGGTGGCGGTGATAGGTCTCAGGACCCCCGGACAGGTAGGGGAGAGAAGCGGGTGGTGGTGGCGGCCTATGGCACCGCAAAAGCCACTGCAGTGCATTGATTTAAAGCGCCCGCTTTAAATCAATGATCTGCAGCGGTGTCGCAGGGGGATAAATAGCCGATAACTTATACCGGAAAATCGGTATAAGTTATCGGCTATCGGCCCTAACCTCCACCGATTATCGGTATCGGGCCTAAAAAAAACGATATCGGTCGATCCCTACTTTCCAGCCCGTGTTGATATCAGGTCTCCACCAGCTTATACATGATCAGGGGACACGAGGATCCTGAAGGATCAACTATCGTCAAACAACAAGAGCTGGATTAAGGAATGTTTTCTGAATTGGGGTCTTAAAGGGGAATCCACCCCTAGACATCTTATCCCCTATCCAAAGAATGGGGGTCCCGCCTCTGGGAATCCTCTGCGGTCTCCTGCACGCCACCCCAGCATTCTGGACTTTTCATTCGGAATGCTGCGTTCAGGGCCATGGTCGTGATGTCACACCATGCCCCCCTCCTCCATTCATGTCTATGGGAGGGGGCGGCACTACCCCTCCATAGACATGAATGGAGGGTTGGGACATCACGAAGGGGACTTTGCTCCGTGCCGAATGACTGGCAATGAGGGGCGGAGGCTCATGACATCATGGTCACACCCCCTCAATGCAAGTCTATGGGAAGGGGCGGGATGGCCGTGACATCACGAGCCTCTGGTGCTGAACCCGACGCTCTAAACGAACGCCGGGTGCAGCTGGGGACCCCCACGAATAGACATCTTGTCCCCTATCCTTTGGATAGGGGATACGATGTCTCGGGGCGGATTGCACCTTTAAGGCTTTAAACATCCTTTCATTTGAGCTCTTTTTTCTTAGCTTTCGCTTTCTTATAGCGGTTGTTACTTTGCTGGAACATCTAAGCGGCAGTTCTCTTGCAGACAGCAGAAGGTTTTCCTGCTGCACTTGTTTTAATCTCCTATTTCAGAAAAGCCGGCTAGAGCATCTCCTGTGTACTTTATGGTGGGGAGGGTGGGGCAACCATTGCTTTTTTTTTTTTTAAATAAGTCTCAATTTTTAAGGCGTAGAACCTCTAGAAAAGTCATTAGAAAATCATCCAAAATATTATAACGTTTACGTTTTTGTATAGGAGAAAGAGGAGAAGAAGATAATAAAGAAGCATAAAGAGCAGGAAAATAACAAAGAAGCACAAATAAGAAGAAGAACAGAAAAGCATGAAGAAGACAAATACAAATGAGGAAGAATAAGAAGATGAGGAGGAAGAACAAGAGTAGAAGAAGAAGAGGAGATGAAGAAGAGGAAGAGGAGGAAGAAGGGGAAGAAGAGTAAGAGGTGGTAGAGGAGCGGGAGGAAGAAGAGGAGTTGAAGAAGAAGAGGAGATGATTGTCGCAGGTGGGGAGTTTGACTGGGGCGGTACACCTGTCAAACCGTAATGCAGGTGTCCTAAGGCGAGCCCAGGAAGGACAGAAACCTCCCGTGGAGCAGAAGGGCTAGGAAGAGGAGGAAGAGAAAGAAGGGGAAGAAGAGTGAGAGGTGGTGGAGGAGGAAGAGGAGGAAGAGGAGGAGAAAGAAGGGGAAGAAGAGTGAGAGGTGGTGGAGGAGGAAGAAAGGGAAGAAGAGTGAGAGGTGGTGGAGGAGGAGAAAGAAGGAGAAGAAGAGTGAGAGGTGGTGGAGGAGGAAGAAAGGGAAGAAGAGTGAGAGGTGGTGGAGGAGGAGAAAAAAGGGGAAGAAGAGTGAGAGGTGGTGGAGGAGGAAGAAAGGGAAGAAGAGTGAGAGGTGGTGGAGGAGGAGGAAGAAGGGGAAGAAGAGTGAGAGGTGGTAGAGGAGCGGGAGGAAGAAGAGGAGTTGAAGAAGAAGAGGAGATGATTGTCGCAGGTGGGGAGTTTGACTGGGGCGGTACACCTGTCAAACCGTAATGCAGGTGTCCTAAGGCGAGCCCAGGAAGGACAGAAACCTCCAGTAGAGCAGAAGGGCTAGGAAGAGGAGGAAGAGAAAGAAGGGGAAGAAGAGTGAGAGGTGGTGGAGGAGGAAGAAAGGGAAGAAGAGTGAGAGGTGGTGGAGGAGGAGAAAGAAGGAGAAGAAGAGTGAGAGGTGGTGGAGGAGGAAGAAAGGGAAGAAGAGTGAGAGGTGGTGGAGGAGGAGAAAAAAGGGGAAGAAGAGTGAGAGGTGGTGGAGGAGGAAGAAAGGGAAGAAGAGTGAGAGGTGGTGGAGGAGGAGGAAGAAGGGGAAGAAGAGTGAGAGGTGGTGGAGGAGGAAGAAAGGGAAGAAGAGTGAGAGGTGGTGGAGGAGGAAGAGGAGGAGAAAGAAGGGGAAGAAGAGTGAGAGGTGGTGGAGGAGGGGGAGGAGGAAGAAGGGGAAGAAGAGTTAGAGGTGGTGGAGGAGGGGGGATAGATTGGAGAAAGAGGAGGAGGAGGAAGAAGGGGAAGAAGAGTTAGAGGTGGTGTAGAAGGGGGGAATTCAAATAAAATTTGACATGGAGGAGCAGAAAGTGAAGAGGAAGACAAAAAATAAGTAAAAAGAAAAGGAGGAAGAGAAAGACGAAGAGAAAGATCATGAAGATCATTGTGCCACATGTATACATCTCTGGAGCAGCAGCTTCAGGGTGAATACCGCTGTGACAAATGTGAGCATGTTGCCCACCTGGAAGCTCGTATTAGAGATCTAGAGGAGCAAATAGCAACATTGAGGGCGATTGACAATCTTACAGAGCAAACAGTTAGTGTGGTAGAAATGGAGGTTGGAGAAACTAGCCAGGAGGCCCAAGTAGGGAGCTGGGTTAATGTAGTTAGAGGGACTGGAAAGGGGGCAAGGAAAAGGAAGGTCACTTCTGCTTCTGATCTCCCAAGTAAAATTGCCAAGTTGAGTGATGATGCGAGGGCCTCAGTAGCAGAGATGGCAACCCTAGTGGATACTGGTCTCCCTAACAGCCGGGGGAACAGCTCAACTAGTAGTGTGGGGGATGGTAACGCAGGTAGGCCAAGACAGTTAGTTGTGGTAGGGGATTCTATAATCAGGAAGACGGATAGAATAATTTGTCGCCAAGACCACCTCAACCGAATGGTTTGCTGTCTCCCTGGTGCCAGGGTTCAGCATGTGGTGGAAAGGGTGGACAAATTACTAGGGGGGGCTGGGGATGACCCAGCTGTCGTGGTCCATGTGGGAACCAACGACAGAATACATGGTAGGTGGAGGTCCTTGAAGAATAATTATAAGGAACTAGGTGCCAAGCTGAAGGGAAGGACCTCTAAGGTTGTGTTCTCTGGAATACTTCCTGTGCCATGCGCATCGCAGGAAAGACAGCGGGAGCTTAGGGAGTTAAATGCATGGCTTAAGTCGTGGTGTGAGGGGGAAGGGTATTGGTTTTTAGAGCACTGGGCTGACTTTTCATTGGGGTACAAACTCTATTCTACGGATAATTTGCACCTGAATGGAAGGGGGTCCGCTGTGCTGGGGGAGAGAATCCTGGAAGGGGTGGCTGAGTATTTAAACTAGGTGAGTGGGGGGAGGATAATAAAGCAAAGAAAGCAGACAGTGGGATGGATAGGTTAGAGAGGGGTCAGGACATAATGGCGGGTGGAGAGGAGTCCTGTGGGGGGAGGTTAAGAACAGTGGATAAGGAGATTCATGCGTTACAAACCAGCTGTAAAAATAAATGTAGCCCGAAAAATTGTAATCCCAATAATTAAAAAAATTCCATTAGCCCCAATAACTCAATAACTACAATAAGCCCCATTAACTCAAAAAATACCATTAGCCCCAATAACTTAAATAACAACGTTAGACGCAATAACGCAAAAAATCCCATTAGCCCAAATAACTTAAATAATAACGTTAGACCCAATAACGCAAAAAATCCCATTAGCCCCAATAACTTAAATTGTACATTTAACCCTTATAACTCAAATAATAACATTAACCCCAATAACTCTGAAAATCCCATTAGTGAGACTATATGTGTAAAACTTAATGGAAATGTAAAGTGTATGTTCACAAATGCCAGAAGCCTAGCAAATAAAATGGGGGAGCTTGAGGCCTTGATACTGGAGGAACATATTGATATAGTTGGGGTCACTGAGACATGGCTGGTGATATAGTTGGGGTCACTGAGACATGGCTGGTGATATAGTTGGGGTCACTGAGACATGGCTGGTGATATAGTTGGGGTCACTAAGACATGGCTGGTGATATAGTTGGGGTCACTGAGACATGGCTGGTGATATAGTTGGGGTCACTAAGACATGGCTGGTGATATAGTTGGGGTCACTGAGACATGGCTGGACTCCTCACATGACTGGGCCGTTAATCTGCAGGGTTTACATTGTTTCGCAAGGATAGAATGAACAGAAAAGGTGGTGGAGTCTGTCTGTATGTAAGAAGTGGTATGAAAGTCAATGTGAACGATGCCATATTGTGTGATGATTCTGAGGATGTGGAATCACTGTGGGTAGAATTACAAAAGGAGGGAAATACTGAAAAAATAATATTTGGGGTAATCTACAGACCCCCTAATATCACTGAAGAGATAGAAGGTCGGCTGTATAAACAAATAGAGAGGGCCGCCCGGGCAGGTACAGTGGTAATAATGGGAGATTGTAACTATCCAGATATAGATTGGGGTCCGGGGTTGGCTAAAACTACAAAGGGGCGACAATTCCTAAATTTATTGCAGGATAATTTTATGAGCCAGTTTGTGGAGGACCCAACAAGAAGTGATGCCTTGTGGGATCTGATCATTTCCAACAACGCAGAGCTGGTTGGTAATGTAACTGTGCGGGAAAATCTTGGTAATAGCGACCACAATATAGTTACTTTTGACTTAAAATGTAGAAAACAAAGACAGGCGGGGAAGGCAAAAACATATAACTTTAAAAAGGCAAATTTCCCTGGGCTGAGATCTGCACTACAGGATATAGACTGGGGGGAGGTGTTCTCAAATACTGATACAGAAGGTAAATGGGACATCTTTATATCAACTCTAAATAACTATACAGCTAAATATATACCAAAGGGGAACAAATATAAACGATTAAAACTAAATCCTACATGGCTGACACATGATGTTAAAAGAGCAATAAACAACAAAAAAATAGCCTTCAAAAAATACAAATCTGATGGGTCAGTGATAACATTTAAACAGTACAAGGAGCTTAATAAAATCTGTAAAAATGTAATAAAAACAGCAAAAGTTCAAAATGAGAGACAGGTGGCCAAAGAAAGCAAAACTAATCCTAAATATTTTTTTAGATATATAAATACAAAAAAACCAAGGACAGAGCATTTAGGACCCCTTAATAATGATAATGGGGAGGTTGTCACAGGCGATCAAGAGAAGACGGAGCTACTGAATGGGTTCTTTAGTTCTGTATATACTATGGAAAAAGGAGCTGACATTGGCCAGGTCAGTGCTGGTAACACATCATGTACAGGTCTGTGCTGGTAACACATCATGTACAGGTCAGTGCTGGTAACACATCATGTAATGTACTGAACTGGCTTAATGTAGAGATGGTACAAGGTAAGTTAAGTAATTTAAATGTAAGCAAATCTCCAGGGCCGGATGGACTACACCCAAGAGTTCTTAGAGAGGTAAGTTCAGTAATATCTGTACCCCTGTTCATGATATTTAGAGATTCTCTGGTGTCTGGTATTGTGCCAAGGGACTGGCGCAAGGCGAATGTGGTGCCAATCTTCAAAAAGGGCTCTAGGTCTTCGCCAGGCAATTATAGACCGGTAAGTCTAACGTGCATTGTGGGTAAATTGTTTGAAGGACTTATAAGGGATTACATACAGGAATACATAGGGGATAATTGTATTATAAGTGATAGCCAGCATGGGTTTACTAAGGATAGAAGTTGTCAAACCAATCTAATTTGCTTTTATGAAGAGGTGAGTAGAAGCCTTGACAGAGGAATGGCTGTGTATATAGAGGGGGGGCTGTGTATATAGAGGGGGGGGGCTGTGTATATAGAGGGGGGCTGTGGATATAGAGGGGGGGCTGTGTATATAGAGGGGGGCTGTGTATATAGAGGGGGGGCTGTGTATATAGAGGGGGGGCTGTGTATATAGAGGGGGGCTGTGTATATAGAGGGGGGGCTGTGTATATAGAGGGGGGGCTGTGTATATAGAGGGGGGGGCTGTGTATATAGAGGGGGGGCTGTGTATATAGAGGGGGTCTGTGAATATAGAGGGGGGCTGTGTATATAGAGGGGGGGCTGTGTATATAGAGGGGGGCTGTGTATATAGAGGGGGGCTGTGTATATAGAGGGGGGCTGTGGATATAAAGGGGGGCTGTGTATATAGAGGGGGGGCTGTGTATATAGAGGGGGGGCTGTGTATATAGAGGGGGGCTGTATATATAGAGGGGGGGCTGTGTATATAGAGGGGGGCTGTGTATATAGAGGGGGCTGTGTATATAGAGGGGGGCTGTGTATATAGAGGGGGGCTGTGTATACTAATAACCTGCAGCGTCGTATGTCTTAGGGGGGATTAAACTGTCAGAGTCACTGGTAGAGAAGGATCTGGGTGACTTGTAGATCACAGACTACAGAATAGCACAATGTCAGGCTGCTGCTTCCAAAGCCGGCAGGATATTGTCATGTATCAAAAGAGGCATGGACTCAAGGGACAGGGACATAATACTCCCTCTTTATAAAGCATTGGTACAGTCTATAGTGTATAATACTCCCCCTTTATAAAGCATTGGTACAGTCTATAGTGTATAATACTCCCCCTTTATAAATCATTGGTACGGCCTCACCTGGAATATGCTGTTCAGTTTTGGTCGCCTGTCCATAAAAGGGACACTGCGGAGCTGGAAAGGGGGCAGAGACGCGCGACTAAACTAATATGGGGCATGGAACATCTTAGCTATGAGGAGCGATTAAAGGAGTTACAATTGTTTAGTCTTGAGAAGAGACGTTTAAGGGGGGATATGATAAACGTATATAAGTATATTAATGGCCCATACAAAATATATGGAGAAAAACTGTTCCAGGTTAAACCCCCCCAAAGGACGAGGGGGCACTCCCTCCGTCTGGAGAAGAAAAAGTTTAGTCTCAAGGGGCGACACGTCTTCTTTACCGTGAGGACTGTGAATTTATGGAACGGTCTACCTCAGGAACTGGTCTCAGCAGGAACAATTAACAGCTTTAAAACAGGGTTAGATACATTCCTGGAACAAAATAACATTAATGCTTATGAAGAAATATAAAATCTCATCCCTTCCCCAATATCGCGCTACACCCCTACCCCTTAATTCCCTGGTTGGACCTGATGGACGTATGTCTTTTTTCAACCATACTAACTATGTAACTATGTAAGAAGAGAATGCCCCGAGTGCCCCTCCCCCATGACTCAGTTCACCGTTACTGAGAGATAAGCTCTCCCAACTACTCCCCTCCTCTCACCTCCCCACATGTGCACATGACCCAATCCCATCCCACCTCATCCCCAGCCTAACTACAGTATTCATCCCGGCCCAACCTGATATCTACCCAACGCCCAAATGACCTTCACAACAAGAAAACAAATGCCCGAAAAACTCATTGTGGGATTATATAATAATGTACAGGAACTGAATAGAGATTGAATTATTATTATTATTATTATTATTATTATTGTACTATGGTGCCCGAGGGACACATGAGCCTCTACGGCACATCAGGTGGTATACATAGACACCGGAGTACCCCTTTAATCCTTGTAGAACAGTGGTCTCAAACTGTGGCCTTCCAGATGTTGCAAAACTTTAATTCCCAGCATGCCTGGATAGCCAACGGCCAAGGATTAAAGGGGTACTCCGCTGGAAAACATTTTTTTCTTTATAAGAACTGGCTCCAGAAAGTTAAACAGATTTGTAAATTACTTCTGTTAAAAAAAAAAATCTAAATCCTTCCAGTACTTATCAGCTGCCATATGCTCCATAGGAAGTTATTTCCAGTCTGACCATAGTGCTCTCTGCTGACACCTCTGTCTGCGTCAGGAATTGTCCAGAGCAGGAGCAAATCCCCCCATAGCAAACCTTTCCTGCTCTGGACAGTTACTGACACGGACAGAGGTGTGAGCAGAGAGCACTGTGGTCAGGCTGGAAAGATCCACACAACTTCCTGTGGAGCATACAGCAGCTGATAAGTACTGGAAGGATTCATATTTTTTAATAGAAGTAATTTGAATTTTTTTCCCCACCAGAGTACCCCTTTAATGGTCTATATTATGGTTTCAATAATTCTAAGTTGCGTGTTTGAGGATGACATGTTTTTAATAACATAGACCCCCACCGGACTCTGCAAGAATACAGTGTGATAAGAACCTAACACCTACTGAAACCATGTAGCAGAGAAGAGTTTGTCAATGCACTAGAGATCGGCTTGTCATTGTTTTGTCATTTTTTATATAATACACTGAGGTACTCCGCTGGAAAACATTTTTTTTTTTTTTTTTTTATCAACTGGTGCCAGAAAGTTAAACAGATTTGTAAATTACTTCTATTTAAAAATATCAGTCCTTCCAGTACTTATCAGCTGCTGTATGCTCTACAGGAAGTTATTTTCTTTTTTGAATTTCCTTTCTGTCTGACCACAGTGCTCTCTGCTGACACCTCTGTCCATGTCAGGAACTGTCCAGAGCAGGAGAGGTTTTCTATGGGGATTTGCTCTTGCTCTGGACAGTTCTTAAAATGGACAGAGGCGTCAGCAGAGAGCACTGGGGTCAGACAGAAAGGAAGTTCAAAAAGTATACAGCAGCTGATAAGTATTGAGTTAAAGGAAAACTGTCAGTTTTATCTTTTATTTTTATTAATAATAATATTATTATTATTATTATTTATTTTATTTTATTTTATTTCCACTCTATTATCAAAACTTGGGCTTTTAAAGTTTTATTTATTTTTTTATTTTTTTTAAATCAACTGATGCCAGAAAGTTAAACAAATTAGTAAATTACTACTATTTAAAAATCTTAAAGGAAAACTGTCAGCTTTCTCCCCCCGCACTAACCAGTGGTACTGGCTGGTAGTGCGGGGGATGCTAATAAGTTTGATGCTTACCGTGTCCGGATCCAGCGCGCCGTTGACTGTTATCTTCTTTCTTCTTGAGATGCAAATTAGCTGCTAACTGGCACGGGCGGGGTTACTGCTTTCATTTGGCACTGTGACGTAACCGCCACCCAGCCCGCAGCACCGCCCGGTTTATGAATATTCATAAGCTGACAGTTTACCTTTAGGGTGCATTCACACGCTTTTAGTTTTCGCGGGTTTTCCGCTGCATATTTGAAAGGGGGCGGGCTCTTCTCGGCTGTCCAAAGCAGATTTTCCACGGCGGAAATTACGCTGCGGAATATCCGCCGCAGTCCCTACTGACTTCAATGGGGCTTGCGTCGGATTTTTCCGCGGCGTATATTCCTCCGTGGAAAATCTGCTGCGGACAGCTGAGAAGAGCCCGCCCCCTTTCAAATACGCAGCGGAAAGCCCGCAAAAACTAAAAGCATGTGAACGCACCCTTAAAGGGGTATTCAAGGAAAATACTTTTTTTTTTTTTTAAATCAACCGGCTCCAGAAAGTTAAACAGATTTGTGTCACGATGCCGGCTGGCAGGTAGTGGACCCTCTGTGCCAGAGAGGGATTGGCGTGGACCGTGCTAGTGGACCGGTTCTAAGCCACTACTGGTTTTCACCAGAGCCCGCCGCAAAGCGGGATGGTCTTGCTGCGGCGGTAGTGACCAGGTCGTATCCACTAGCAACGGCTCACCTCTCTGGCTGCTGAAGATAGGCGCGGTACAAGGGAGTAGACAGAAGCAAGGTCGGACGTAGCAGAAGGTCGGGGCAGGCAGCAAGGATCGTAGTCAGGGGCAACGGCAGAAGGTCTGGAAACACAGGCAAGGAACACACAAGGAACGCTTTCACTGGCACTAAGGCAACAAGATCCGGCAAGGGAGTGCAAGGGAAGTGAGGTAATATAGGGAAGTGCACAGGTGAAAACCCTAATTGGAACCACTGCGCCAATCAGCGGCGCAGTGGCCCTTTAAATCGCAGAGACCCGGCGCGCGCGCGCCCTAGGGAGCGGGGCCGCGCGCGCCGGGACAGAACAGACGGGGAGCGAGTCAGGTAGGGGAGCCGGGGTGCGCATCGCGAGCGGGCGCTACCCGCATCGCGAATCGCATCCCGGCTGGCAGCGGGATCGCAGCGCCCCGAGTCAGAGGACGTGACCGGAGCGCTGCAGCGGAGGGAGTGAAGCGAGCGCTCCGGGGAGGAGCGGGGACCCGGAGCGCTCGGCGTAACAGTACCCCCCCCCTTGGGTCTCCCCCTCTTCTTGGAGCCTGAGAACCTGAGGAGCAGACTTTTGTCAAGGATGTTGTCCTCAGGTTCCCAGGATCTCTCTTCAGGACCACAACCCTCCCAGTCTACTAAAAAAAAATTTTTCCCTCTGACCTTTTTGGCAGCCAAAATTTCCTTGACCGAGAAGACGTCCGAGGAGCCGGAAACAGGAGTGGGAGGAACAGATTTGGGAGAAAAACGGTTGAGGATGAGTGGTTTGAGAAGAGAGACGTGAAAGGCATTAGGGATACGAAGAGAAGGAGGAAGAAGAAGTTTATAAGAGACAGGATTAATTTGACACAAAATTTTGAAAGGACCAAGATAGCGTGGTCCCAACTTGTAGCTAGGGACACGGAAGCGGACATATTTAGCGGAGAGCCATACCTTGTCTCCAGGGGAAAAAACGGGGGGAGCTCTTCTTTTCTTATCCGCGAACCTCTTCATGCGTGAAGAAGCCTGTAAGAGAGAATTTTGGGTCTCTCTCCATATAATGGAAAGGTCACGAGAAATTTCATCCACAGCGGGCAGACCAGAGGGCAAGGGGGTAGGGAGGGGGGGAAGAGGGTGACGGCCGTACACCACGAAAAATGGGGATTTGGAGGAAGATTCAGAGACCCTGAAGTTATACGAGAATTCGGCCCATGGAAGGAGATCTGCCCAGTCATCCTGGCGGGAGGAAACAAAATGTCGCAAATAATCACCCAGGATCTGGTTAATTCTTTCTACTTGTCCATTGGACTGGGGATGATATGCAGAGGAAAAATTTAATTTAATCTTGAGTTGTTTACAGAGAGCCCTCCAGAATTTAGACACGAATTGGACCCCTCTATCCGAGACAATCTGCGTAGGCAACCCGTGAAGACGAAAAATGTGTACAAAAAATTGTTTAGCCAACTGAGGCGCAGAAGGAAGACCAGGAAGAGGGATGAAATGTGCCATTTTGGAGAATCGATCAACGACCACCCAAATAACGGTGTTGCCACGGGAAGGGGGTAAATCAGTAATAAAATCCATACCAATCAGAGACCAAGGCTGTTCGGGGACAGGCAGAGGATGAAGAAAACCAGCGGGCTTCTGGCGAGGAGTCTTATCCCGGGCACAGATAGTGCAGGCTCGCACAAAGTCCCCAACATCCGTCTCCAGAGTCGGCCACCAATAGAAGCGGGAGATGAGTTGCACAGATTTCTTGATGCCCGCATGACCTGCGAGATGGGAGGAGTGACCCCATTTGAGGATTCCGAGGCGTTGGCGTGGAGAAACAAAGGTCTTTCCTGGAGGAGTCTGCCTGATGGAGGCAGGAGAAGTGGAGATCAGGCAGTCAGGTGGAATGATGTGTTGCGGAGGGAGATCAACTTCTGAGGCATCCGAGGAACGAGAGAGAGCATCGGCCCTAATGTTCTTATCGGCAGGACGAAAGTGAATCTCAAAATTAAATCGGGCAAAGAACAGAGACCACCGGGCCTGGCGAGGATTCAGCCGTTGGGCAGACTGGAGGTAGGAGAGGTTCTTGTGGTCGGTGTAGATAATAACAGGAAATCTTGATCCCTCCAGCAGATGCCTCCATTCCTCAAGTGCTAATTTAATGGCTAGAAGCTCTCGATCCCCGATGGAGTAGTTCCTCTCCGCTGGAGAGAAGGTCCTAGAGAAAAAACCACAAGTGACAGCATGCCCGGAAGAATTTTTTTGTAGAAGAACAGCTCCAGCTCCCACTGAGGAGGCATCAACCTCCAATAGGAAGGGTTTGGAAGGGTCAGGTCTGGAGAGCACGGGAGCCGAAGAAAAGGCAGACTTGAGTCGTTTAAAGGAGTCTTCTGCTTGAGGAGGCCAGGACTTGGGATCAGCATTTTTTTTGGTTAAAGCCACGATAGGAGCCACAATGGTAGAAAAATGTGGAATAAATTGCCTGTAATAATTGGCGAACCCCAAAAAGCGTTGGATAGCACGGAGTCCGGAGGGGCGTGGCCAATCTAAGACGGCAGAGAGTTTGTCTGGATCCATCTGTAGTCCCTGGCCAGAGACCAAATATCCTAGAAAAGGAAGAGATTGGCATTCAAACAGACATTTCTCAATTTTGGCATAGAGTTGGTTGTCACGAAGTCTCTGAAGAACCATACGGACATGCTGGCGGTGTTCTTCTAGATTGGCAGAAAAAATTAGGATATCGTCCAGATATACAACAACACAGGAGTATAACAGATCACGAAAAATTTCATTGACAAAGTCTTGGAAGACGGCAGGGGCATTGCACAGTCCAAAGGGCATGACCAGATACTCAAAGTGTCCATCTCTGGTGTTAAATGCCGTTTTCCACTCGTCCCCCTCTCTGATGCGGATGAGGTTATAGGCGCCTCTTAAGTCCAATTTAGTGAAGATGTGGGCACCTTGGAGGCGATCAAAGAGTTCAGAGATGAGGGGTAAGGGGTAGCGGTTCTTAACCGTGATTTTATTAAGACCGCGGTAGTCAATGCAAGGACGTAGGGAGCCATCTTTTTTGGACACAAAGAAAAATCCGGCTCCGGCAGGAGAGGAGGATTTACGGATAAAGCCCTTTTTTAGATTCTCCTGGACGTATTCGGACATGGCAAGAGTCTCTGGGGCAGAGAGAGGATAAATTCTGCCCCGGGGTGGAGTAGTACCCGGGAGGAGGTCGATAGGGCAATCATAAGGCCTGTGAGGAGGTAGAGTCTCAGCTTGTTTTTTGCAGAAAACATCCGCGAAGTCCATATAGGCCTTAGGGAGACCGGTTACTGGAGGAACCACAGAGTTACGGCAAGGGTTACTGGGAACCGGTTTTAGACAGTTCTTGGAACAAGAGGACCCCCAACTCTTGATCTCCCCAGTGGACCAATCCAGGGTTGGGGAATGAAGTTGAAGCCAGGGAAGTCCAAGGAGAATCTCCGAGGTGCAATTAGGGAGGACCAAAAGTTCAATCCTCTCATGATGAGATCCGATGCTCATAAGAAGGGGCTCCGTGCGGAAACGTATGGTACAGTCCAATCTTTCATTATTTACACAATTGATGTAGAGGGGTCTGGCGAGACTGGTCACCGGGATGTTGAACCTGTTGACGAGAGAGGCCAAAATAAAATTTCCTGCAGATCCAGAGTCCAAGAAGGCCACTGTAGAGAAGGAGAAGGCAGAGGCAGACATCCGCACAGGCACAGTAAGACGTGGAGAAGCAGAGTAGACATCAAGGACTGTCTCACCTTTGTGCGGAGTCAGCGTACGTCTTTCCAGGCGGGGAGGACGGATAGGACAATCCCTCAGGAAGTGTTCGGTACTAGCACAGTACAGGCAGAGGTTCTCCATACGGCGTCGTGTCCTCTCTTGAGGTGTCAGGCGAGACCGGTCGACCTGCATAGCCTCCACGGCGGGAGGCACAGGAACAGATTGCAGGGGACCAGAGGAGAGAGGAGCCGAGGAGACGAAACGCCTCGTGCGAACAGAGTCCATATCTTGGCGGAGTTCCTGACGCCTTTCAGAAAAACGCATGTCAATGCGAGTGGCTAGGTGAATAAGTTCATGTAGATTAGCAGGAATTTCTCGTGCGGCCAGAACATCTTTAATGTTGCTGGATAGGCCTTTTTTGAAGGTCGCGCAGAGGGCCTCATTATTCCAGGACAATTCTGAAGCAAGTGTACGGAATTGTACGGCATACTCGCCAACGGAAGAATTACCCTGGACCAGGTTCAACAGGGCAGTCTCAGCAGAAGAGGCTCGGGCAGGTTCCTCAAAGACACTTCGGATTTCCGAGAAGAAGGAGTGTACAGAGGCAGTGACGGGGTCATTGCGGTCCCAGAGCGGTGTGGCCCATGACAGGGCTTTTCCGGACAGAAGACTGACTACGAAAGCCACCTTAGACCTTTCAGTGGGAAACAGGTCCGACATCATCTCCAGATGCAGGGAACATTGGGAAAGAAAGCCACGGCAAAACTTAG
Source organism: Hyla sarda (assembly GCF_029499605.1). NCBI lineage: Eukaryota > Metazoa > Chordata > Amphibia > Anura > Hylidae > Hyla > Hyla sarda. Next base: position 379,068,756 of record NC_079193.1, read on the forward strand.
AGTCCCCATCAAATTTATCCGGCAAGGATAAGCGTATCCCAGGAGCGGCCACTCGCTGCGGAGGAGGTGCAGGAGCTGGCGGAGGAGATGACTGCTGAAGCTGTGGTAGCAACTGTTGTAGCATAACGGTCAGTTGAGACAGCTGTTGGCCTTGTTGCGCTATCTGTTGTGACTGCTGGGCGACCACCGTGGTGAGGTCAGCGACAACTGGCAGAGGAACTTCAGCGGGATCCATGGCCGGATCTACTGTCACGATGCCGGCTGGCAGGTAGTGGACCCTCTGTGCCAGAGAGGGATTGGCGTGGACCGTGCTAGTGGACCGGTTCTAAGCCACTACTGGTTTTCACCAGAGCCCGCCGCAAAGCGGGATGGTCTTGCTGCGGCGGTAGTGACCAGGTCGTATCCACTAGCAACGGCTCACCTCTCTGGCTGCTGAAGATAGGCGCGGTACAAGGGAGTAGGCAGAAGCAAGGTCGGACGTAGCAGAAGGTCGGGGCAGGCAGCAAGGATCGTAGTCAGGGGCAACGGCAGAAGGTCTGGAAACACAGGCAAGGAACACACAAGGAACGCTTTCACTGGCACTAAGGCAACAAGATCCGGCAAGGGAGTGCAAGGGAAGTGAGGTAATATAGGGAAGTGCACAGGTGAAAACCCTAATTGGAACCACTGCGCCAATCAGCGGCGCAGTGGCCCTTTAAATCGCAGAGACCCGGCGCGCGCGCGCCCTAGGGAGCGGGGCCGCGCGCGCCGGGACAGAACAGACGGGGAGCGAGTCAGGTAGGGGAGCCGGGGTGCGCATCGCGAGCGGGCGCTACCCGCATCGCGAATCGCATCCCGGCTGGCAGCGGGATCGCAGCGCCCCGAGTCAGAGGACGTGACCGGAGCGCTGCAGCGGAGGGAGTGAAGCGAGCGCTCCGGGGAGGAGCGGGGACCCGGAGCGCTCGGCGTAACAATTTGTAAATGACTTCTATTAAAAAATCTTAATCCTTTCAGTACTTATGAGCTTGTGAAGTTAAGGATGTTCTTCTCTGTCTAAGTGCTCTCTGATGACACCTGTCTCAGGAACCACCCAGTTTAGAAGCAAATCCCCATAGCAAACCTCTTCTAAACTGGGCGGTTCCCGAGACACATGTCATCAGAGAGCACTTAGACAGAAAATAACAACCTTAACTTCAGAAGCACATAAGTACTGAAAGGATTAAGATTTTTTAATAGACGTAATTTACAAATCTGTTTGAATTTCTGGAGCCAGTTGATATATATATATATATATATATATATATATATATATATATATATATATATATATATATATATATAAAAGTTTTTTTTCCTGGATAACCCCTTTAAGGTTTTTAAATAGAAGTAATTTAAAAATCTGTTTAACTTTCTGGCATAAGTTGATTTAAAAAAAATAAATAAATAAATAAATAAAAATCTAGAGTGGAAGTAAAATAAAAAAAATAAGGTTTACGGTTTTTAAATAGAAGTAATTTAAAAATATGTTTAACTTTCTGGCATAAGTTGATTTAAAAAAAAAAAATACAAAATAAAAAATTAAAATCTAGAGTGGAAGTAAAATTAAAAAAATAATAATAATTATTATAATAATAATATTATTAATAAAAATAAAAGATAAAAATAATAATAAAATATAATAGAGTGGATTCACCTCTCTCTAGGACAGTGGTCTCCAACCTGCGGACCTCCAGATGTTGCAAAACTACAACTCCCAGCATGCCCGGACAGCCATCGGCTGTCCGGGCATGCTGGGAGTTGTAGTTTTGAAACATCTGGAGGTCCGCAGGTTGAAGACCACTGCTCTAGGACATTGTGAAATGACAAACTCAGCACTGCTACATCTGTACAAAAGGCAAAAAAAAAAAAATAATTCAGCAAATATTTGCTCGGTCCCGGTCACAGAGATTAATGAGACACTTAGAATCGCGGCCAATCACAAATCCCCGAGAGACCCGAACAACAACACCTCCCCGACATTTACTGCGACGGGACACATCGCGTCTGTTCAGCGCAGCGAAAGTGATGGAAGCGTCTGGCGGAGGAGCCTGGAGGTGACAGACTCCATTCTACCGAGCACAAGACACCATCATTAGGAACTTTCCTCTGTCGCCTTCTATGGGCCTCGAATTCAATCTGGAGGTGACAACAAGATCTGCGCTGAGCGGCGAGGAGGGAATCACCTGAGGTCTGGAGCCGGAAAAGTATCCACGACGTGCGGACCGGCCGCAGCGTAACCCATTCATGGCCTATACTGAGGCTACAAGACCCAGAATTCTTTTAATTAAAGGGGTACTCTGGTGAAAAACTTTTTTTTTTTTTTAAATCAACTGGTGCCAGAAAGTTAAACAGATTCGTAAATGACTTCTATTAAAAAATCTTAATCCTTCCTGTACTTATTAGCTGCTGAATACTACAGAGGAAATGGTTTTCTTTTTGAAACACAGCGCTCTCTGCTGACATCACGAGCACAGTGCTCTCTGCTGACATCTCTGTCCACTTTAGGAACTGTCCAGAACAGCAAATGTTTGCTATGGGGATTTCCTTTTACTCTGGACAGTTCCTAAAACGGACAGAGATGTCAGCAGAGAGCACTGTGGTCATGATGTCAGCAGAGAGCACTGTGGTCATGATGTCAGCAGAGAGCACTGTGGTCATGATGTCAGCAGAGAGCTCTGTGTTTCAAACGGAAAAGAATTTCCACTGTAGTATTCAGCAAGCTAATAAGTACAGGAAGGATTAAGATTTTTTAATGGAAGTAATTTACAGATCTGTTTAACTTTCTGGCACCAGTTGATTTAAAAAAAAAAAAAAAAAAGTTTTTCACCGGAGTACACCTTTAATGAATTTATTTATTAACCGATTTATTCATTTAATAATTTTATTGTAGTATTTTTTAAGAATTTTTATGCTTCCGTTTATCTCCGGTTAGCTTTTGGGGGCCAGAAAATAATTTTCATGCCATTCCTTTGGGGAACCTATAAGTTGTAGTTTTGCAACAGCTGGAGGCGCATTGGTTGGGAACACTGAAGTTATGGTGCATCGTTCCGGGAGTTGGAGGATTGGTTGGATAAATATCGGCAGCGAGGCCTAAACACTGGTCAGGTGGCGACCCTAATCACGTAACTTGTACCCTGTGGCAAACGCCCTAAAAAAAAAAAGATTAAATAAAATAAAACACAATGGTGAAAGTTCTTTTCATTCCCCCTAAAAATAGAAAATAAAACAAGCAACCGCTGAGACCCTCCGCAGTCTCCAAAAGAAGATTCCGATAGGGGTACCCAAGATTTTAACGACATAGGGGGAGATTTATCAAAACCTGTGTAAAGGAAAAGTTGAACAGTTGCCCATAGCAACCAATCAGATCGCTGCTTTCCTTTTTTTTTTTTAAAAGGCCTCTGTAAAATGAAAGAAGCCATCTGATTGGTTGCTATGGGCAACTGGTCATCATGTCCTCTACATGGATTTTTAATAAATCTCCCCCATATTCTCTATCCACAGGATAGAGGATTAGTGTCTAATCGCAGGAAGTCCGACTTACGGGATCCTCCATGTTGTATATGAAGCGGCGCCTGAATCTTCCCGCTCCGGCTCCACCTTCTCGGCCAATCAGCGTGACATTTTTGCAGTGATTTTTGGTCATTTGATGTAAAACGTGACAAAAACGCACGTGGCACCGCGACCACAAAGCCAGGCATGCCATCAGTTCAGAATAAGCAGCACCAGAGGGTACAGTATGTCGTTCGGACCTCAATTTAAAAAATAAATAAATAATAGTTTGAAAATACTTATAGTAGAATCAGCTGGTGATAGAAAGTTCTACAGATTTGTAAATTATTTCTATATAAAAATCTTAAGTCGCTTCCAGTACTTATCAGCTGCTGTATGCTCCAGAGGAAGTTGTGTAGTTCTTTCCAGTTTGACCACAGTGCTCTCTGCTGACATCTCAGTCTGTGTCAGGAACTGTCCAGAGCAGGAGAAAATCCTCATAGCAAACCTCTCCTGCTCTGGACAGTTCCTGACACGGACAGAGGTGTCAGCAGAGAGCACATCCTGTGGTTTCAGTGTGTGCAGCTGTTGGGTGTGGCTCCATTTGCTCTCCAGACTTCCAGGCAGAGAAGCAGGTTTTTACATCGGGCTTTCCCAGGAGCGTGGCAGGCTCCTTGGGAGGGCTTTCCTGCATGGAGCCTCGGGCTTCTACCTCTCATTCCCGGCTGGCGAGAGGGGGGAAGAAAGTGTCTACAGCCGGATTCAAGGTCGGGGTGAGACGTTCCAGCAGGGCCCGCAGAAATGTGGAGCCCACTCCCCTGACCGGATCAGAGGGACATAAGGCATCAGCAAAGACCAGCGGTCCTTCTGTTACCCCGGAACCCCAGCAATGGGGGGCACGGGGACCAAGGGAGTCATTGGCGACATATGGCTCAAGGATACAAGCAAAGATGGCGGAGTACGAAGAGCTGGGCAGGAAGCTGAGGAGTCTGAGAGAGGACCTGAGATTTGCCCGCTACCAGGCTGACCAGGGCCCTACAGGTAAGAGGCAGAAGTTCACTGCCCAGGTGCGGGCTCTGAAGATAGAGGTGGCGGAGGTGGAGGAGGCCAAAAGAAAAATCTCTGAGGGGGCAGGATTCCTAAAAGAAAAACTGGTTAATGAGGAGAGATTCAAGGAAAGGAAGTATGGTGCATGCTGCCCTCAGGAGAGCAGTGAGGAGGAAGGAGGGGAGGAAGATGGCGGAGAGTCGGCTGTGGGAAGTGAAATGGATGCCACCCCTAGTGTGTGTGAGCCCCAGCCCCCCCAAGATAGCTACCCTGAGCCAGCCAAGGTGGCGCTACCCTCCAGTGATGGGGAGACAGAGGAGAGCGGTGAGGAGGAGCTGGCCAGTGGGGGTTTGCTGCAAGCCATTATACAGCAGGAGTCCCCTACCCGTATGGAGGATTTTACCTTTGGTGAGGATCTCGGTAAAGATGATCTAGTAAAGAAAAGGAAGAAAAGGCAGAAGGTTCAGGAGACTGTGACTTATGTGTTTCGTCCTTTCCAGCAGTCCGGGCCAGCTGTAAAGTTGGTTCAGACTGCTGGGCCCCCCAAACTGCCAGTCCCCGTTTCTGTGGTGAAGCGGGGCCAGAAAGGGGGGTACAGCATGGCGTCCAAGACGGCAGAGGACGCTATAGAGCCAGCAAGTCCTATTGGGCTTAAGGTGAGCAGCCCTGGTGCTGCGGGAGCGCCCCAGGGTGGCGGGGGGCGTGTCCAGGCACCAGGGGCAAGCTATGCTACTGTTTGCTTGGGGAGCGGTTCCCCAGGTGTTGCTGGCACTGAGGGGCACTTCCCTGTGAGGGGGGGGAGTGTCCAGATAAGTGATATGTCTGTGTGCTTGGGGGGCGGTCCCCCGAGTGCCGTGGACATTACCGGCGCTGCAGGGCACTCCTCTGTGAGGGGGGGGAGTGTCCGGGCATCGGGAGTGGAAAACGGTCGGTCTGTGTGTTCTGTGGGTGCTGCGGGGCACTCTCCTGTGAGGGGGGGGAGTGTCCGAGTGCCAGTGCCAGCCTCAGAGCCCGTGCAGTCGGGAAGACATGGTGATGGCGTTGTGGGAGGAGCTGGGGTGCGCTCGAAGGGGCAGCCCCAGGCTCAGGCAGTAACATCGCCCATGGAGGAGGAGCCATCAGAGTCGACCCCAGCAACAGCAAAGCCAGCGAAAAAGACTCTGTTAAAACCGGCAGTACTACAAGTCCCAGCCAGCCCAGGATATGTTAGGCACAACGCGAGTGTAGGGGGTGAGGATGATGGGTGTGGTAGTGTTGTGAATGAGAAGAGTGCATGTGGGAGTGTTAGTGGAGTGAATAATGGTGGGAGTAGTGGTGGTATGAATACAAAGTCTGGTATGGATGATGAGAATTGTGGTGTGAATGTTGGTGGGTGTAGTGGTGTGAATGGTGGTCCTGGGTCTGAGTCTGGGTCTGGTTCGGCTGCCCCCCCGGTAGTGACTGCTCCTAGGAGCTATGCTCATGTCGCTGCCGGGGGGTCCCCCTCTCCATCCGGCCCCGGGGGTCACTTGCAGCAGCGCCTCCTGGAGGCTCTACATAGGGGCGACAGGTCAATCGAGGTAGAGGGAAGGGGTGAGGTCGACCTGTCTTTCTGGATAGAGAGGCACGGTTTGGGGGCATTCCGAGAGCAGAATGGGGAGGTGGTCTGGTCCCTCCCGACACCCGGGCAGGACAATAACCGTAGGAACGTGGTCCGTCTGATTTGGAGGGGCAAGGATGTGTGCCCGCCTCGCGCTAAAGTGGTTGAGCTCCTCCTCCAGATGGAATTCAGGGCGAGTGACATCTTTGCCCTGATTCACCCCTATGGTTCGTCCGAATTTGACGTCAGTTTTGTTCGACCGGAGGGTCTCGAACTCTTCTGGTCGAACTACGAAGTGGCGAAGAATGAGCCCGGCTGGCGGGATTTTGCTGTAAAGGCAATTTCCCGTCAGAACTCGGTCAAGAAGGTGACCGTTTTGACCCGTAACGAGTCACTCTCCTGCTATGACATCATGACCTGGCTGGGACGGTATGGGGATGTGACGGACATGCCCAAGAAAAATCTAGATGAGCACGGGATCTGGTCTGGGGCCTGGACGTTTTCCGTCAAACTCAAGCGTTCAGGTAGTACAGTTGCCCACATTCCGTCAGCTGCCTTCCTTGGACGTGACAGAATCCAGGTCTTTTACCAGGGGCAGCCTAAGGTCTGTCACAGGTGCGGTAGCCCCACCCATTTTAGTGCAGCCTGTACTTTACAGGTTTGTGCTTTGTGTGGTGGGGTGGGTCATCTGGCTGCATCCTGCAGACAGATCCGGTGCCACCTGTGTGGTGTCCTCGGGCACCCTTTCAGCCGTTGTCCAAGCGCCTTCGCCCGTGCTGGGGCCGCTCCGGCCGGGGAGAGCTGTGAAGTTGCCCCGGCTGGGGAGGGTACGAGCAGGGATGGGGGCATAACAGGGCTAGTGACGAGGAAAAAGGGCCCTGCCAAACTAAGGCGGGAGGAAAATCGTAGGAGGAGTAGGGAGCTGGAGAGTGCCCAGGTGAGTGGGGTAGCTCCGGCCCCTGCTCCTGAAGCTGGCCCTGTAACCACTGAAGCCCTGGGGGAGAACGTGCTGGATGAGGAGATCAGGAGGCTGCGCAGAGAGGAAGGCAAAATGGCCGACCCTTCTGATTCCTCCCACTATGAAAGTGTGGATGAGGAGAGTGGGGAAAGGCCAAAAAAGAAAGACAAGGGCAAAAGGAAAGGGAGAAAGAAGAGGTCGGAGCCCTCTGTTAAGCCTTGTACTACGGACCAGGTCCAAAACGGAAGCCTGACTGCCCCCCCTCTGATTGACCTGTCAAACCGGTACCTCGTCCTCGATACCATCTCCTCCCCCTCCTTGGAGGGGGAAGGTGAGGGCGGGGTGCCTAGGATGAGAGAGCCTCTGGGGGGAACTGGGCCCTGTCCTGCGGAGGCATCTTCCTCGGAGGGCAAGGCTAGACTGGGGCCGGATGGAGACGGGGACCACATGGACCAATCAGAATCTAAGAAAAGGTCCAAAAGTGGTCCTGCCCTTTCCTCTTCTTCAGGGGATGAGGGGGCAAAAAAGAAGGGGAAGCAGAAGTAAAGGTGTGGCCGTCTAACTCAATCACCCATGATGGCGGCACTCACCCCACTGACGCTGGCATCTATTAATTGTGCCAGTATAAAGTCTGATACGGCTAGATTCGCAGCCTTCGATTTTCTTGGCCGTGTTGAAGCCGATATTTTCTTTTTACAGGAGACCAGGTTGTCAGATCTAGCCTCTCTGGTGAAAGCCAGAAGAGAGTGGAGGCGCGGGCCCTCCCACTGGTCTCTTGCGGCTGAGCCGTATAGTGGGGTGGCGGTCCTTTTTACCGCTCCGGTTGAATGCAGACGGGTTATTGAGTTAGAAATGGGGAGGTGCCTGATCTTAGATGTCCTCATGAAGGGACAAGAGCTCCGGCTCATAAACATCTATGCCCCACAAACTAAGCTGGGCCGTAAAAATCTTTTTATGAGGATTAAGCCCTTCATTTTTACAAGCTGGCAGGTGATCTTTGGAGGGGACTTCAATAATGTCACGAGGTCCCAAGATAGGAGAGGCTCCAATGGTCCGCTGGATTGCTGTTACGCCGAGCGCTCCGGGTCCCCGCTCCTCCCCGGAGCGCTCGCTACACTCTCCCCGCTGCAGCGCTCCGGTCAGATCCACTGACCCGGGGCGCTGCGATTCCGCTTCCAGCCGGGATGCGATTCGCGATGCGGGTAGCGCCCGCTCGCGATGCGCACCCCGGCTCCCATACCTGACTCGCTCTCCCTCGGTCCTGTCCCGGCGCGCGCGGCCCCGCTCCCTAGGGCGCGCGCGCGCCGGGTCTTTGCGATTTAAAGGGCCACTGCGCCGCTGATTGGCGCAGTGATTCCAATTAGTGTCTTCACCTGTGCACTTCCCTATATCACCTCACTTCCCCTGCACTTCCTTGCCGGATCTTGTTGCCATCGTGCCAGTGAAAGCGTTTCCTTGTGTGTTCCTAGCCTGTGTTCCAGACCTCCTGCCGTTGCCCCTGACTACGATCCTTGCTGCCTGCCCCGACCTTCTGCTACGTCCGACCTTGCTTCTGTCTACTCCCTTGTACCGCGCCTATCTTCAGCAGCCAGAGAGGTGAGCCGTTGCTAGTGGATACGACCTGGTCACTACCGCCGCAGCAAGACCATCCCGCTTTGCGGCGGGCTCTGGTGAAAACCAGTAGTGACTTAGAACCGATCCACTAGCACGGTCCACGCCAATCCCTCTCTGGCACAGAGGATCCACTACCTGCCAGCCGGCATCGTGACAGTAGATCCGGCCATGGATCCCGCTGAAGTTCCTCTGCCAGTTGTCGCTGACCTTACCCCGGTGGTCGCCCAGCAGTCACAACAGATAGCGCAACAAGGCCAACAGCTGTCTCAACTGACCGTTATGCTACAGCAGTTACTACCACAGCTTCAGCAGTCATCTCCTCCGCCAGCTCCTGCATCTCCTCCGCAGCGAGTGGCCGCTCCTGGTCTACGCCTATCCTTGCCGGATAAATTTGATGGGGACTCTAAGTTTTGCCGTGGCTTTCTTTCCCAATGTTCCCTGCATCTGGAGATGATGTCGGACTTGTTTCCCACTGAAAGGTCTAAGGTGGCTTTCGTAGTCAGCCTTCTGTCTGGAAAAGCCCTGTCTTGGGCCACACCGCTCTGGGACCGCAATGACCCCGTCACTGCCTCTGTACACTCCTTCTTCTCGGAAATCCGAAGTGTCTTTGAGGAACCTGCCCGAGCCTCTTCTGCTGAGACTGCCCTGTTGAACCTGGTCCAGGGTAATTCTTCCGTTGGCGAGTATGCCGTACAATTCCGTACTCTTGCTTCAGAATTATTCTGGAATAATGAGGCCCTCTGCGCGACCTTTAAAAAAGGCCTATCCAGCAACATTAAAGATGTTCTGGCCGCACGAGAAATTCCTGCTAATCTACATGAACTCATTCACCTAGCCACTCGCATTGACATGCGTTTTTCCAAAAGGCGTCAGGAGCTCCGCCAAGATATGGACTCTGTTCGCACGAGGCGTTTCTTCTCCTCGGCTCCTCTCTCCTCTGGTCCCCTGCAATCCGTTCCTGTGCCTCCCGCCGTGGAGGCTATGCAGGTCGACCGGTCTCGCCTGACACCTCAAGAGAGGACACGACGCCGCATGGAGAACCTCTGCCTGTACTGTGCTAGTACCGAACACTTCCTGAGGGATTGTCCTATCCGTCCTCCCCGCCTGGAAAGACGTACGCTGACTCCGCACAAAGGTGAGACAGTCCTTGATGTCTACTCTGCTTCTCCACGTCTTACTGTGCCTGTGCGGATGTCTGCCTCTGCCTTCTCCTTCTCTACTGTGGCCTTCTTGGACTCTGGATCTGCAGGAAATTTTGTTTTGGCCTCTCTCGTCAACAGGTTCAACATCCCAGTGACCAGTCTCGCCAGACCCCTTTACATCAATTGTGTAAACAATGAAAGATTGGACTGTACCATACGTTTCCGCACGGAGCCCCTTCTAATGAGCATCGGATCTCATCACGAGAGGATTGAACTTTTGGTCCTCCCCAATTGCACCTCGGAAATTCTCCTTGGACTTCCCTGGCTTCAACTTCATTCCCCAACCCTGGATTGGTCCACTGGGGAGATCAAGAGTTGGGGGCCCTCTTGTTCCAAGGACTGTCTAAAACCGGTTCCCAGTAACCCTTGCCGTGACTCTGTGGTTCCTCCAGTAACCGGTCTCCCTAAGGCCTATATGGACTTCGCGGATGTTTTCTGCAAAAAACAAGCTGAGACTCTACCTCCTCACAGGCCTTATGATTGTCCTATCGACCTCCTCCCGGGCACTACTCCACCCCGGGGCAGAATTTATCCTCTCTCTGCCCCAGAGACTCTTGCCATGTCTGAATACGTCCAGGAAAATTTAAAAAAGGGCTTTATCCGTAAATCCTCCTCTCCTGCCGGAGCCGGATTTTTCTTTGTGTCCAAAAAAGATGGCTCCCTACGTCCTTGCATTGACTACCGCGGTCTTAATAAAATCACGGTTAAGAACCGCTACCCCCTACCCCTCATCTCTGAACTCTTTGATCGCCTCCAAGGTGCCCACATCTTTACTAAACTGGACTTAAGAGGTGCCTATAACCTCATCCGCATCAGAGAGGGGGATGAGTGGAAAACGGCATTTAACACCAGAGATGGACACTTTGAGTATCTGGTCATGCCCTTTGGCCTGTGCAACGCCCCTGCTGTTTTCCAAGACTTTGTTAATGAAATTTTTCGTGATCTGTTATACTCCTGTGTTGTTGTTTATCTGGACGATATCCTAATTTTTTCTGCCAATCTAGAAGAACACCGCCAGCATGTCCGTATGGTTCTTCAGAGACTTCGTGACAATCAACTCTATGCCAAAATTGAGAAATGTCTGTTTGAATGCCAATCTCTTCCTTTTCTAGGATATTTGGTCTCTGGCCAGGGACTACAAATGGATCCAGACAAACTCTCTGCCGTCTTAGATTGGCCACGCCCCTCCGGACTCCGTGCTATCCAACGCTTTTTGGGGTTCGCCAATTATTACAGGCAATTTATTCCACATTTTTCTACCGTTGTGGCTCCTATCGTGGCTTTAACCAAAAAAAATGCCGATCCCAAGTCTTGGCCTCCTCAAGCGGAAGACGCCTTTAAACGACTCAAGTCTGCCTTTTCTTCGGCTCCCGTGCTCTCCAGACCTGACCCTTCCAAACCCTTCCTATTGGAGGTTGATGCCTCCTCAGTGGGAGCTGGAGCTGTTCTCCTACAAAAAAATTCTTCCGGGCATGCTGTCACTTGTGGTTTTTTCTCTAGGACCTTCTCTCCGGCGGAGAGGAACTACTCCATCGGGGATCGAGAGCTTCTAGCCATTAAATTAGCACTTGAGGAATGGAGGCATCTGCTGGAGGGATCAAGATTTCCAGTTATTATTTACACCGACCACAAGAACCTCTCCTACCTCCAGTCTGCCCAACGGCTGAATCCTCGCCAGGCCCGGTGGTCTCTGTTCTTTGCCCGATTTAATTTTGAGATTCACTTTCGTCCTGCCGATAAGAACATTAGGGCCGATGCTCTCTCTCGTTCCTCGGATGCCTCAGAAGTTGAACTCTCTCCGCAACACATCATTCCACCTGACTGCCTGATCTCCACTTCTCCAGCCTCCATCAGGCAAACTCCTCCAGGAAAGACCTTTGTTTCTCCACGCCAACGCCTCGGAATCCTCAAATGGGGTCACTCCTCCCATCTCGCAGGTCATGTGGGCATCAAGAAATCTGTGCAACTCATCTCCCGCTTCTATTGGTGGCCGACTCTGGAGACGGATGTTGTGGACTTTGTGCGAGCCTGCACTATCTGTGCCCGGGATAAGACTCCTCGCCAGAAGCCCGCTGGTTTTCTTCATCCCCTGCCTGTCCCCGAACAGCCTTGGTCTCTGATTGGTATGGATTTTATTACTGATTTACCCCCTTCCCGTGGCAACACTGTTATTTGGGTGGTCGTTGATCGATTCTCCAAAATGGCACATTTCATCCCTCTTCCTGGTCTTCCTTCAGCGCCTCAGTTGGCTAAACAATTTTTTGTACACATTTTTCGTCTTCACGGGTTGCCTACGCAGATCGTCTCGGATAGAGGCGTCCAATTCGTGTCTAAATTCTGGAGGGCTCTCTGTAAACAACTCAAGATTAAATTAAATTTTTCTTCTGCATATCATCCCCAGTCCAATGGACAAGTAGAAAGAATTAACCAGGTCTTGGGTGATTATTTGCGACATTTTGTTTCCTCCCGCCAGGATGACTGGGCAGATCTCCTTCCATGGGCCGAATTCTCGTATAACTTCAGAGTCTCTGAATCTTCCTCCAAATCCCCATTTTTCGTGGTGTACGGCCGTCACCCTCTTCCCCCCCTCCCTACCCCCTTGCCCTCTGGTCTGCCCGCTGTGGATGAAATTTCTCGTGACCTTTCCATCATATGGAGAGAGACCCAAAATTCTCTCTTACAGGCTTCAACACGCATGAAGAAGTTCGCGGATAAGAAAAGAAGAGCTCCTCCCGTTTTTTCCCCTGGAGACAAGGTATGGCTCTCCGCTAAATATGTCCGCTTCCGTGTCCCTAGCTACAAGTTGGGACCACGCTATCTTGGTCCTTTCAAAATTTTGTGTCAAATTAATCCTGTCTCTTACAAACTTCTTCTTCCTCCTTCTCTTCGTATCCCTAATGCCTTTCACGTTTCTCTTCTTAAACCACTCATCCTCAACCGTTTTTCTCCCAAATCTGTTCCTCCCACTCCTGTTTCCGGCTCCTCGGACATCTTCTCTGTCAAAGAGATCTTAGCTTCTAAAAAGGTCAGAGGGAAAACCTTTTTTTTAGTGGACTGGGAGGGTTGTGGTCCTGAAGAGAGATCCTGGGAACCTGAGGACAACATCCTAGATAAAAGTCTGCTCCTCAGGTTCTCAGGCTCTAAGAAGAGGGGGAGACCCAAGGGGGGGGGTACTGTTACGCCGAGCGCTCCGGGTCCCCGCTCCTCCCCGGAGCGCTCGCTACACTCTCCCCGCTGCAGCGCTCCGGTCAGATCCACTGACCCGGGGCGCTGCGATTCCGCTTCCAGCCGGGATGCGATTCGCGATGCGGGTAGCGCCCGCTCGCGATGCGCACCCCGGCTCCCATACCTGACTCGCTCTCCCTCGGTCCTGTCCCGGCGCGCGCGGCCCCGCTCCCTAGGGCGCGCGCGCGCCGGGTCTTTGCGATTTAAAGGGCCACTGCGCCGCTGATTGGCGCAGTGGTTCCAATTAGTGTGTTCACCTGTGCACTTCCCTATATCACCTCACTTCCCCTGCACTTCCTTGCCGGATCTTGTTGCCATCGTGCCAGTGAAAGCGTTTCCTTGTGTGTTCCTAGCCTGTGTTCCAGACCTCCTGCCGTTGCCCCTGACTACGATCCTTGCTGCCTGCCCCGACCTTCTGCTACGTCCGACCTTGCTTCTGTCTACTCCCTTGTACCGCGCCTATCTTCAGCAGCCAGAGAGGTGAGCCGTTGCTAGTGGATACGACCTGGTCACTACCGCCGCAGCAAGACCATCCCGCTTTGCGGCGGGCTCTGGTGAAAACCAGTAGTGACTTAGAACCGATCCACTAGCACGGTCCACGCCAATCCCTCTCTGGCACAGAGGATCCACTACCTGCCAGCCGGCATCGTGACAATTGCGATAGTGTGGTCCTTAATAATATCGCAGGTCTAGGATAGATAGGTTTTATTTGAAGGAGGAAGCAGTCTCTTCCGCATTGTCAGTGGTTGAGGTGGAGTTCTCCGATCACTGTATGATTTTGTTTTCCTTGAATGTTTCAGAGACCCCCCGGATGGGTAAAGGTTATTGGAAGCTGAATTCGTCCCTCCTGGAGGAAGCAGAGATAAGACAGTCCTTTGAGGATTTTCTTCAGAGTCAGGTACCTTTACTGGGCCTTTGTAGTAGTAAGTCAGAGTGGTGGGAGATATTCAAGAAGCGGGTTGCGGGGTTCTTCCGCCAGCTCTCGAGCCTCAGGTCCCTGAACAGGTATCGCTTGTATCAGGGTCTGAGGAGGAAACTCGAGCTCCTTGTCTCGACTGGAGGTAGTCGGGAGGATATCTCTAGAGTGAAGTCCTTGCTGATGAGGTGTCAGTACGATAGGCACGCATCTTTGGTTTTTGAGAGGGATTTCGGGAAGTACCGCTCGCCCGACCCTTACAGGAACTGCAAGATGTCAGTGAGTAGTAAAGTAGTCTCAGGACTGGTTGATAGTACGGGATCCCTGAATCGGTCCAGATCAGGGATCCTGGAGGTCGTCAGATCTTTCTACTTGCACCTCTTGGGGAGGAAGGATCTAGATCGAGACAGGATGTCGGCTTTCCTGAGCCAGGGGTAGACCCCTCTCTTGATGTTTTGGCAGAAGATATCAGGGAAGAGGAAGTGAGACTGGCGATTGAGGGGCTCGCCCCCAAGAAGTCGCCAGGTCCGGATGGCTTAACATCCGAGTGGTATAAGACCTTTAAGGAGTCTTTAGCTCCCCTCTTGACCAAGGTATTCAATGAGTGTCTCTCCTCGGGCACTCTGCCAAAGTCAATGAGGAGGTCGGCCCTGATTCTTCTCTCAAAAGGTAAAGATCCTAGCCGTATTGAGAACTGGAGGCCCATAGCTCTTCTCAATACGGACAGGAAGCTTCTGGCCAAGATACTGTTTAATCGGCTGGTGAAGTTTGCACCCCGGCTCCTTTCGGGGGCTCAGCACTGCTCTGTTCCAGGCCGAAGCACTTTAAGTGCTGTCCTCAGTGTCAGGGAGGCAGTGGAGCGGAGTAGTGCGGGTCTCTGGAAGGGGTACTTACTGTCCTTGGATCAGGCCAAAGCATTTGATCGGGTGAACCACGAGTACCTCTGGTCCGTCCTCCTGAGGTATGGCTTACCGTGTACTTTTGTTAATTGGCTTAAGATCTTGTATGCCGGGGCAGAGAGTTTCCCACTGGTGAACGGGTGGTCTGGCCGCTCTTTTGAGGTGGGGTCCGGAGTCCGTCAGGGTTGTCCTTTGAGCCCGCTTTTATACGTATTCGCGATTGATCCCTTCGTCCGGAGGGTAGATCGTGGGCCGTTGGCGGGAGTCGGGATGAGTCTGGTGGAGCTGGATGTCACCCAGAGAGTGGTGGCGTACGCTGATGATGTCACTATTTTCGTCTCCTCGAGGGAGGAGGTCGATGTGGTGATGTCAGAAGTGGAGCGCTACTCGGAGGCATCCGGGTCCAAGATCAACCGGGAAAAGTGTGAAAGTCTCTGGCTGGGAGGGGGGGATCCCACGTTTGATCTCCCGCACACCCTCCCAGGGCCCCAAGACTCAGCAAAAATTCTAGGCATCACATTTGGCCAGGATGATTATTCCACCAAAAACTGGGACGGTAAGCTCCATGATGCCACTCAGAGGGTGAACCAGTGGAAGGGTTGGTCTATGACCCTCAGGGAAAGGGTGCACCTGATCAAATCATACCTGCTCCCCTTGTTTATCTATCTGGGCAGTGTATGTATCTTGCCAGATGCTTACTACACTAGGGTCTACAGCCTGTTTTTCCAACTGTTATGGGGGAACAGGTTGAATCTAGTCAAGAGGGAGGTTACGTACCGTACGAGGAGACTAGGGGGTTTATCTATGGTAAACCCTGTGGTGTTCTTAACCAACACCTTCTTGAAAGCTAACATCTCGAACCTCTGGAAAGAGAGGGCTTCTCCGTGGGTACTCTCCTGCAGGGAATGGTTTCGGCCTTTCTTCCAGGAATGGGAGAGAGGAGGGCAAGTGAAGGACCTCCGTACACCACATGGATATCTTCCGGCTTACGCTACCCCGACTCTGAAGGCGATACGTCGGTGGGGTCTGGGAGTGTGGGAAATCAGGACCCAGTCAAGGCAGTTCCTTGACAAACGGGTTCTGTTGACCCACTTCCAGAAGCCTCTGGCGCTCAGGGACTGCCCAGGTCGGGATCTGAGGGTGGGGTTGTATCTTTTAAACTTGAAAAGGATCCCCCAGAAGTTTTGGGACTTGGCCTGGCGCTGCTTTCAGGGGAAGCTAGGTGTAAGGGACAACCTGAAGTACAGGAACTCTGATGACCGGGGGTGTCCCCGAGAAGAGTGTGTGGACACGCTGGAAAGCATGGACCACTTCCTGCTTCATTGTCCCTTTAACGTAGGGGTCTACAACCGGGTGGGCGCTTCCATCGGCTGGAGTCAACTTGCCGGCCTTACCTATCCAGAGTGGGCTTATGGGGCATTCAGGACCCTCGGTGGCCGAGATCGGGGCACTTTATTTTTAGTCAGCTTAGTGGTTAAGTATCACACGTGGAATGCACGGTGTTTAGTGTCCACCCAGCAGAAAGTCCTCTCCGAGGTGGAGGTCTGTAGTAACATCACCGGTGACCTCGGGAAGATCAGGTCTTTGGAGTATGGCAGTCTTGGTACCAGTAGGGCTTCTCTCCTATGGAGAGGGTTTTCTTTTCATGTGCCCTAGGTACTAGACCTTTTTGGTAGAGTACCTTTATTTTGGTTAGGGACAGGCATACAGGGATAGAGATAGGGTGATAGTAGGGTCAGTTTTAATGAAGGGATAGAATTAGGGAGAATAGTAGGGGGAATTAGGGAAAGAGTTTAAATTTCTTCAGCGTATCAGATCTGCCATCCTTCTCCCTGGTGGTGGGCTGTTGCATGTGCACCATAGCTTTTTGTTTTGTTTACAGCTGATATGGTATGAAGGGCTTACAGGCACTGAACTTGGGCCTAAATTGGGTTGTGGTCTTGTATATAAGGTTGTATTTAGTTGGTTGGTTGGAGTGGTAGGTGGGGAGGGGGTATTTGTGTGTTTTTTTTTTATGTTTTTTTTTACTTTTTTTTTTTTTTTTTTTTTCTCCTTAGGGGATCTGACATGGGTCAGTTAAGGATTGGACTTAAGAACTGTACGAACGGTTATGGACTGACCCATGTACAGGAGGGGTGGTGTGGGAGAGGGCACAGTTTTAGTGTAGGATTTATTTTAGGGTTTTTGTAGGTATTTTTGTGAGGCACATTTATTATATTTGTATGTATACTGTGCTATGTATATTGTTTTATATTATTTATTTGTTGGTATATTGTGTCATGTATTTTGTTTTATATTGTTGCATTAGCTATAAGAAAAGGGCAGTCGGACCAGTTGTAGTTCTGTATAATTATTATTATTATTATATGTAGGTGTTTTTGTCTGTGTATAACTTATTTAAAAACCTTTTTTTTTTGTTTTTTTTATTTTTTTTTATTTATTTGTTAATTTTTTTTAATAATTTTTTTTTGTATGTATGTATATATATATATATATGTATATATATATATGTATATATGTATTTATATATATATTTATATATAGAAATTTTTTTTTTTTTTTTTTTTTTTTTGATAAGCCAAGTTGTGCTGTTGTTATGTTCATTCTCAATATGTGTGTGTGTGTGTGTGTGTGTGTGTGTGTGTTTGTTAGTTTTGGAGATTATGCGTGTGTTATGTTTTCTGTTGCTTGATTTATTTATTTATTTATTTTCCCAAGTATGGATCATTTTGAGTTATAGCCAGGTGGTGCTGAATTTTATGTTGGTTTATTTATTTCATTTAATTAGCCAAGTTGAGCTAATTAAATTTTTGTATATATAAATGTTTTTTTTTTTATGTTATGTGTGTGAGTTTGAATTTCATAGTTTGCTTAGGTGTATAGGTATAGTATAGTTGTAGTTTGGTATATTTTAGAATTTATTAAAGCTGGGCTGGCCGGTTAGGCAGGGTTTTATTTTATTTTGCATTTCTGTTGTAGCTGGTTAAGCTTGTTTTGTGTTTTTGTTTTTTGGAATTGTTTTGTATTTTTATAATAAAAAAGAGTGTCAGCAGAGAGCACTGTGGTCAGACTGGAAAGAACTACACAACTTCCTCTGGAGCATACAACAGCTGATAAGTACTGGAAGGATTAAGATTTTTATATAGAAGTAATTTACAAATCTGTAGAACTTTCTGCCATCATTTTATTATATATATATATATATATATATATATATATATATATATATATAGATATAGATATATTGTGTTCTGAATGCTGGGTGCAGGCTGTGGGGGTCGTGATGTCACGTCACGCCCCCTCAAGTAAGTCTATGGGAGGGGGCGTGGCAGTCACCACGCCCCCTCCCATAGACTTACATTGAGAGGGCATGGTGTGATGTCATGAGGGGCGTGTTTATAACATCACAACCCCCGCAGCCCGCACCAAGCGTTCGGAACACAATGTTCCGAATGCTGAGGCAGGGGAGTACCCCTTTAAAGGAGAGGTTGACCCATCTGTGAGAATTAGTTTCTAGCTCCTATTGACTATAAATTATAGTTTTATGTAAAACCTCAAAGTACTGGATCTCCGTACTCTTTTCTAGCTGGATAGTGTTTTCTATTTTATTTTTTATTTTTATTTTTTTTGGTCATTCTTGGTCATGGAGAATTTTCCGGAATATACAGATTCTATTTCACCTGGAGGAAGGCAGCAATAAGACGTCTTCTATATAATAGATTAGAAGACCCCAGTGCATACATGGTAACATAATTCCTGCATTTTATATTGATTTGCCTAGAAAATATGAAATTCATCATCTGTTCCCCCTGGCGCACGTTTCCTTTCTTTGCACATTTTTTTATTTTATTTTTTATTTTGCGTTAAAGGGCGAAACAGAAATCATTTACAAAATTGTAGCCTCTAAGGATTTTGTTATTAAGCGTCACTCCGGAACAATTAGCTGCAGGAGGAGGAGGTCATACATATTTATAGGGTAACCATTGGGATTGTTTCCACTTTATGCATTTTTTGAGGTTTCGATATCGGCTGTCGGTGGAGCGGCGGTCACTGTCATTGTGTAACTCAACGGCCCAAATGTCTTATGTAACTTGCACCATATTTATCATAAGTTTTAGACACTTTTTAGATACTTTTCTGCTGGGTTTGACCTAGGGGCTTGACTTTGGTATAAAAGGGGAGTGACCAAAATGCAGAACAAGAGCTGAGGCGAGTGCTCTCTATCACCCAAAGTGCAAGAAAAAGTGCAAACGTGTCACACTAAAAAAACGTGCACAAAGGATGCGGTCTATCGCTAAGCCCTTCTCCAACAAGAGAGAGGCCCCCCAACAAACCTACCCTTCACCTCCGGGCCAAAAGGCACCTGCAAGGATCCAGGTTCGATGCCCCTTTTCACCGAAGCTACTAAGGGGCCGAAAATGCTCCTGGCTTCAACATAGGCGTTAGCAAAGGTATCAGCCAAGGAGCCATATACTGGTGGCATCTTGACCGAAGCCAAGATGTCCAGGGATTGCAGGGAGGTGAGGAACCTGATGGCCACACACACCTCCCCTAGACCGCCAGGAGGGACACCCAGAAGGGCTACCGCATCCGGACAATCCTGTGTACAAACAAACACATAAAAGTGGCACAGTGACAAACAAAAATAATAAATAAGTGCAGATATACTGGCCGGTCATCATGCTGGGTCTACAAAAAATTTCCCTGATCCTAGCCAGAAGGCCGGGATACCAAGGGCGAAGAGTATGGTTCAGTGCGTTCACTCAGTGAGTTATAACACCCAGTGAGTTTCGGCACCTCAGGGTCACCACTCCCCGAGGCACAGAAGTACCTCGGCTCTACACCCCCCAACCTCTTGGTGAGACCCAGAGGACACAGGTCACATCAGGGCAGCCGTTGAGCTGGTTGCGTGGCACCAGCCCTGGTACACCTGCCCCCTCCATGCAGCATCCATCCTACATCAATGGCAGAGACTAAACCACAGATAAGAACAGATACTGCACTACACTTGATCTTAGCCAAGAGGCCGAGAAGCGATGGATAGGGTCAGGAGTGCAGCAGTTACCCAACATATGCATCTCCAGTAGAGTCGTGTCTGTCTTCCTGCATAACCACCACAGGTGGGTACATACCTAAGGTGAGGTGATGGGAAACCAGTCGGCCTTTTTACTATCACATGCGGGAGCGCCCCTCCCTTTTTTGCTTTCCCCTCTCAATAAGAAAAAGAGAAAAATGGAAACATGCAGGGATCCAAAACAGAGAAGTGACTAAGAAAAGCTGTACAGAGGGCTGTAACCAAGGAAACGCACAAGACAAAAACAAGACAAAGAGAAGGAGAGACAGGAGGGTGGGGAAGAGTAGGGGGAGGAATAAATGAACTGCTGGGCTTAAAGGGGTATCCTCATGATGTCACAAGGGGTGAGGTCATGACATCACAACCCCCGCAGCCTGCACCCAGCGTTCAGAACAAAATGAAATGAAAGGGGTTGTACCTCTAAAGAAAACATGGCTACTTTGACCAAAAACAGTGTGACCATGTCTTCAGCGTTAGGCTAGGTTCAGACTACGGAATCTCCGGGCAGAAAATTTCCGCCCGGAGATTCCGAGTTCCGCCTGCGCCGACTGAATTAGTTGGCACTAGGACCGCGCGGACACTGCAGTCTCCTATAGACTGCTATGTGTTCCGCTAGGATTTCTGCCTGAAGAAAGAGCAACCCCTTTCTGCAGGCGGAAATTTTCTAGCGGATTTTTCATCCAGATTTTCCGCTTCACAAATTCCGAAGTGTGAATTTGTGAACGGAAAACCATTCGCTACACTATGCATTATAGTAAGCAGAATTTCTGCCGGAAATTTCAAAGCGAAAATTCCGGCGGAAATTCCGTAGTCTGAACCTAGCCTTATGGGTCTATTCACACGGCAGTATTTCTGCTTGTGGAATTCCATCCCAAATTACAGCCCATAGACTTCTATGGGATTCCGCCCTTCCATTCACACTTCTTAATTTCTGCTTACGGAATTCCACCCCAAATTGAAGCCTATAGACTTCTCTGGGATTCCGCACTCCCATTTACACTTCTGAATTTCCGCTTGCAGAATTCCGCCCCAAATTGAAGCCCATAGACTTCTATGGGATTCCCCGCTCCCATTCACACTTCTTAATTTCCGCTTGCGGAATTCCGGCTCAAATTAAAACACATGAACTTCTATGGGATTCTGCAATCCCATTCACACTTCTGAATTTCTGCCTCAAATTAAAGCCCATAGACATCTATGGGATTCTGCACTCCCATTCGCACTTCTAGATTTTCGCTTGCGGAATTCCACCTCAAATTAAAGCCCATAGACTTCTATGGGATTCCGCACTCCTAGGCTAGATTCACGCTGTGGAATTTCTGGGCAGAATTTCTACAGGAGATAAAGCCGGCGGCACTAGGACCGTGAGGACTACATTGCCGTCCCTATAGATGGCAATGCATTTCTGAGCATTGCAGTCTATGGGGGCAGCATGGCAGTCTGCCCGGTCCTAGCGCCGCCGGCTCGATCTCCAGCAGAAATTCTGCCCACAAATTGTGCAGTGTGATCCCAGCCTTATTCACACTTCTGAATTTCCACTTGCGGAATTCCGCCCCAAATTAAAGCCCATAGACTTCTATGGGATTCGGCACTCCCATTCACACTTCTGAATTTCCGCTTGCTCAGAGACAGGATTTTGTGGAGCCACAGATCTGGAGAAGAGGACAAAACATTTCTGCGGCACTGAAAGTTCCCAAGAGCTCAGTGGTCTCCTGGTCTCCATAATTCATACATGGAAGAAGAAGGAACAAACACGACTCTTCTTAAAGCTGCTGCCCCCCCAAACAAAGTAATCAGGGGGGGAGACCTTGGTAAGAGAGGAGACCAAGAACCTAAAAGGTGGCTATGGCCGAGCTCCAAAGATCCTGTGTGCAGATTGATAGAAACTTCCAGAAGGTCCAGAACCATCACTGCAGCCTCCACAATCTGGTCTTCCTGGCAGAAAGAAGCCTCCTCAGAAATAACATATGGAAGATGCCTGGAGGTTACAAAACCCAATGGAATATCTCTGGAGAGACCTGAAAATGGCTTCAACCGATGGTCTCCATCCAACCTGACAGAGCTGAGAGGATCGGCAGAGAAGAATGGCCGAAAACCCCCAAATCCAGGTGTGTAAACCTTGTGGCCTCATCGCCAAGAAGACTGGAGGCTGAAATCACTGCCAAAGTCCTGAGTAAAGGGAATAAATATGTATGTCACATGTTAAAGTAAAGGGTATGAATACTTATGTCACTCCTAATTAGTGAAGATTTCTTACGCTGCAACATAACAAAATGTGAAAAAATGAAATCAATTTTCTCCTTTCTGTTTAAGACAAATAAAGTTATAAGCTTAATATGAAATACAATGAACCCAGGAATTCTGAAGACTGTGTTCACGCTGCAGGGGTCGGCCACGCCCTCCATGCCCTCATGACCACGCCCCCTCAATGCAAGACTATGGGAGGGGGCGTGACGTCCGTCACGCCCCCTCCCACAGACTTGCATTGAGGGGGCGTGGTCATGAGGTCATGAGGGGCGTTGCCAACCCCCGTCAGCATGAAAACAGCGTTTGGAACATTTCATTCTGAATGCTGGCCAGTGGACTACCCCTTTAATCTTCCTCTTTGCTACTCAATGTTTTTGCGTGAATAAGTAACATTTATGAAATAGAATACGTACGTGGCCTGCAGAGGTAACGGGATTGGTATGGCCTTCAGCTTATAGCAGGTATGGATTATGCACCAAGATCTTTAAAAAGTTGTCAATAATTTTCTTACGCTTTCATTTGGATTTATTCCAACCCCCTCTATCTCTAGATTCCCACATTCTTATGGGATAAGTGTCAATGATAATATTGGTAAATGGATGTGGACCTCCTGGGGCACCGAACTGGTTTTGCTTTAGCCACTCTCAAGGGTGATGTCTAAGTAGCCCACCTTGTATTCTTCATTTAACCCTGTATTGATGCGTTTTTTTTGTGAAAAAGAAAAATAAACAGAAAAAAGCGCAATCATTGGGCCGTTAATCCTTTAAATCAATGAATGGTGTGCTGTGGTGAAATGTTCTCACCTGGGTGTGTTGTGCTGTGGGCACAACACCGATTCCCGTATATCGCCAGCAAGCAGTGGCTCAACAAGTCTAGAGTGCAGTCGACATCAATCCCGTCCTTTGGGCGGTCACAACGATCAAGTTTAAACTGGTGCAGATGCAGCAGGCAAAAGAAGATGTCTTTGCGGCGTTCTACAACGGTTAAGAATAATTATTAACGGTGTCTCCGGACAGGTAAAATAACAAACATTTATTAGTCATGAAAGGTGCACAGACTGCACATTTCGAGGGGCGGGACCCCCTCTTCGTCAGGTCCTTCGTTTAACCCTGTATAGGGATTTGGACTGCAGGGGGCTACCAAGTACCTACCACTGAGAGTGGTCATAGTGGATGGTGGCTGGCCCAGCAGACCAAGAGACACTGGTATGAAGCACTGAGGGGTCAGACTGGTCATGGTTCTAGTCCAGGTCTTGGGCAGGAATAATAATAGTTTTGTCAGAAACAGGTAAAATGGCTGTGGTAGGCCGCTCAGGTTTATGTTGAACAATCCTGGTCATACATCAGAGAGGCAACGAGGTACAGAGGTTCAGGCAGAGGTGGAGTTGGGAACACAGGCAGAGGTCACATTCTGGGTATCACACACCTTCACTATGGACACCAGGAAACCTATTGTTCAGGCAAAGGTAGAGCAGGTGCGACTACATCTAAATATGTGGTGCAGGAAGGCATTTGTCCGGGCAAAGGTTCTGGGTGTGTATGGCCGGGGTTGACAGAGAGACAGCAACAGAAACAGAGGAAGGAGAGGGAAGAGCACAAGAGGAGGAGATCCAGGCCGGGGCCCAGCATTGAGAGGCAACAGGTAGGTGTGTCTGCCAGAAGGTGCCTCACACCCATAGGAACAAGACCCCAGTGTTACAATGGTATAGACATGTCAATGGGAATGACCTTAGGATCCGTCTGTAATGTCCGTTTATCAGTATTTTGCATTTTTCTGCTTTGGGTCCTGTTCAGACATTATGTTTATGTCTAAACAGTGTCTGTGTTTATTTTCCCCAGTTTGGGAAGAGTTAACCTTCCAGCCATTCAGCACTGGGAGAATATATAAGACCTTTTCAGGTTATATATATATATATATATATATATATATATATATATATATATATATATAAAACTCAATGTGTATGTATGTATGTGTGTATGTTCCACAAAAACGTCCAAACGGCTAAAGATATTAACATGAAACTTGGCCACATGTTACTTATATGTCAACAACAAACATAGGATAGGTAATTTAACCCTTACTCACCCCCATTTGCCAGGGGCGGGGATTATGTTTAAAGTCCCATACAAGTCATTGGGAAATATATGTTACTGCACAACTTCCATACGGCTGGAGATATTTCGATAATACTTGGTCACATGTTACTTATATGTCCACTTAAAATATAGGATAGTTAATTTAACCCTTAACTACCCTCATTTGTGAGTGTCTGGGTTTTTGTTTAAAGTCCCATGCAAATCAATGGGAAATGTATGTTCTCACATAACTTCTGTACGGCTGGAGATATTTCAATACCTGGTACACATATTATGGCTTAGGATAGGAGGTCGGGATAGGAGATCGGGATAGGAGGACCGGGATAGGAGTACCAGGATAGGAGGACGGGATAGGAGGTCGGTATAAAGGAGGCCGGATAGGAGGTCGGGATAGGAGGTCGAGATAGGAGGTTTGGATAGATGGACGGGATAGGAAGATCGTGATAGGAGGATGGGATAGGAGGTCGGAAAAAGGAGGTCGGGATAGGAGGATGGGATAGGAGGTCGGGATAGGAGGTCGAGATAGAAGGTTGGGATAGATGAACAGGATAGGAGGACCATGATAGGAGGATGGGATAGGAGGTCGGGAAAAGGAGGTCAGGAAAAGGAGTTCGGGATAGGAGGATGGGATAGGAGAACGGGATAGGAGGACGGGATACAAGGTCGGGATAGGAGGTCGGAATATGAGGATGGGACATGAGGACGGAATATGAGCTCAAGATATGATGACGGGATAGGAGGTCGGGATATGAGGACAGGATATGGGGTTGGGATATGACAACAATATATGAGGAGGGGATATGAAGTCAAAAGCTTCCTCCTTTGTTTATTTTCCTCCCCATCAAGGATTAGGAAGGAAAAACCGGGCAACACCGGGTATTAAGCAAATTTATATATATATATATATATATATATATATATATATATATATATATATATATATAAATATATCTGCTCTGGGCTGGTGAATAATCCTGTACTCTGACCATGTTTCTACTATGTTCACTATGTTTGTCTGAACACATGTATCCTGAGTTTTAACCATGGGTATCTGTCCTGACTGATATATAGATTTTAGCTTGCTTTGTTTTAATACCTTTGTCAGGTTTTAGTATTCTTGTATTGTTCGTTCTGCATATTCTTTGTGTTGCCTAAGTCCATATTCACACTGTGTGTTTGTCAGTCCTGTTTTTACCTTGTTTGATCCTGGATGTCCTAAGATAGAATTCTGTTCTGAGCCTTGTGCTAATCTGAGTATCTAGGAGTGAGTGAGTCTTGTGCCCGTACCCATGTTTGCTTGTATTTAGGATTTTTGTTTCCTAGGCCAGTATCCTGATCACTCTGTGGAATGTGCCCGCTGGCTAGGAGCCTATTTGGCTTTAGTATTGTTGCCATCCTTGTCGTTGTCCATCCGTTGTTTAGGGCAGATGGGCAATAGGAATGGACAGCGGTTGTAAGGACATTTAGGGCTCTCTATCTCCCTGTTCCCTGCCCCCCTATCATGACACAGTCTCACAATTTTCAGATTTGCAAAATGTCTCCAAACAATTGTCCTTATTGTTAAATGTCCTTATCTATAACTTACATCAAAATTATGTGACTTCCTTCAGTCTTCAGGATGGGTCCTAACCCCACGATGTCATGTCAACTGGGTTGGCATAAAAATTAACATTAACTTACCTAGTTGATGGTTGATGTTCAAATGTCCTAAATTATTATTTGCTGCTTCAGACTTTCCAGAGTTTACACAATACAAACTGTATAAACTTTGTAACCTGGAGAGGCTGGGACTAAACCTAAATGAGAATTGTAAAACAACAACACAAGGGCCACTAGACGTCCTCTCGGAGCTGAATCATATGAAAATATAAAATCCAGCCGAGCATTGAGAGTTCCATTGAGTTCTTCTTCAGATTGATGACGTTCCTGCTTCCTATCTGACAATTTCATTAGCTCGCCCAAGTGCCGTGTACACTAATTCTTACTTATCTTTCCCGCTTGATAGACACAGCGCCTTGTCATTTCTCGGAGTTCTCCCATGTGTCTTGTGCTGAAATCACAGCGTCCCGAACAGCTGGCAGACACAAGGAGGGTCCTTACCTTCCTCCTGTGTCGCCGATCTCCGAATGAGTGCTCCTTACCTGAGATCCAGGCACGAGCAGTCAAGCGGCAGAATAATTGATCAATGTTATCCTATGAGGTAACAAAGCTCAATGTAAAAGATCAGTTAGTGCAGTATTATAGCCACTGCTATACGTCATGTCTGTATTGGTCTGTGTTCACACATAGCCTATTGGTTTTGCTGTGTGTGAACAGTTTTATGTTTCGTGGTCAAGGAAGAATTAATGTCTCTGGCTTTTTCAGCTTCAGCCTCTATTAGCCAATAGCCTTTTGTGTGTCTCTATTTATAATCTGCCCAGCCTAGCCTCAGTGCTGGTGATTATCCTCATTATATCTTGACATGCTGCTAATGAAGGCTAGGTGAAACTCTTCTTATTTGAGCTTTTAATCTACCATCTCTGTTTTAGCATGAACTTTGTATATTATAGTTTTAGCCATGTTAGGTGGCATGCTCTTAGTGGATTTTAAGCTGTGTTTGTTTAATCGGTTTAGGATTTATTTATCCTTTCTGCTATGTGTTATGTGGTTCTTATTTTTGTTGTGTGGTTTTTATTTTTGGTGTGTGGTTCTTATTTTTGTTGTTTGGTCCTTATTTTTGTTGAATTGTCCTTATTTTTGCTGAGTGGTCCTTATTTTAGTCGTGTGGTCCTTATTTTAGTCGTGTGGTCCTTATTTTAGTCATGTGGTCCTTATTTTTGTTGTGTGGTTCTTATTTTTGTTGTGTGGTCTTTTTTTGTTGTGTGGTCTTTATTTTTGTTGTGTGGTTCTCGTTGTGTGGTTCTTATTTTTGTTATGTGGTTCTTATTTTTGTTGTGTGGTTCTTATTTTTGTTGTTTGGTCCTTATTTTTGTTGAATGGTCTTTATTTTTGTTGTGGGGTTCTTATTTTTGTTGTGTGATTTTTGTTTTTGTTGTTAGGTTCTTATTTTTTTAGTGTGGTTCTCGTTGTGTGGTTTTTATTTTTGTTATGTGGTTTTTATTTTTGTTGTGTGGTTCTTATTTTTGTTGTTTGGTCCTTATTTTTGTTGACTGGTCCTTATTTTTGTTGAGTGGTCCTTATTTTAGTTGTGTGATCCTTATTTTAGTCATTTGGTTCTTATTTTTGTTGTGTGTTTTTTATTTTTGTTGTGTGGTTCTCATTGTGTGGTTCTTATTTTTGTTATGTGGTTCTTATTTTTGTTATGTGGTTCTTATTTTTGTTGTGTGGTTCTTATTTTTGTTGTTTGGTCCTTATTTTTGTTGTGTGGTTCTTATTTTTGTTGTGTGGTCTTTATTTTTGTTGGGGGTTCTTATTTTTGTTTTGTGATTTTTGTTTTTGTTGTTTGGTTCTTATTTTTGTAGTGTGGTTCTCGTTGTGTGGTTCTTATTTTTGTTATGTGGTTTTAATTTTTGTTATGTGGTTTTTATTTTTAAGTGGTTTTTATTTTTGTTATGTGGTTCTTATTTTTGTTGTTTGGACCTTATTTTTTGTTGCGTGGTTCTTATTTTTGTTGTGTGGTCTTTATTTTTGTTGTGGGGTTCTTATTTTTGTTGTGTGATTTTTGTTTTTGTTGTTTGGTTCTTATTTTTGTAGTGTGGTTCTCGTTGTGTGGTTCTTATTTTTGTTATGTGGTTTTTATTTTTGTTATGTGGTTCTTATTTTTGTTATGTGGTTCTTATTTTTGTTATGGGGTTTTTATTTTTGTTATGTGGTTCTTATTTTTGTTATGTGGTTTTTATTTTTGTTGTGTGGTTCTTATTTTTGTTGTTTGGTCCTTATTTTTGCTGAATGGTCCTTATTTTAGTTGTGTGGTCCTTATTTTAGTCATGTGGTCCTTATTTTTGTTGTTTGGTCCTTATTTTTGTTGAATGGTCTTTATTTTTGTTGAGTGGTCCTTATTTTTGTTGAATGGTTCTTATTTTTGTTGTGTGGTTTTTATTTTTGTTTGTTTTGTGGTCCTTGTGGACACATTGCCTTTGCTCTTTCGATCAATATTGTCACTCAGTGGTATCTGGTGTAAAGGTTAATGTTTGAGTATAGATCTGGGAGAAGCTATATAGTGTCAGCTTTTGTAGTTTGTTCCTGTTGTTTGTCTGCTTCATTCCTGACTACCATATTTATCATTGATGTGTGCCATCATCCATCTCCATCACATTCTGTACATGAGTTCTTGGCATGCTTTGCCTACTTGTGTTTCTTCCGTAAAGTTTTATTGCTACTTTTTTATCTTTTTTTTTGCATAATTTGACCTACTGTAAGTCCTGGGGGTATCTCAGTACTACTTTTAAGATTTATGTTAAAGAGAATCTGACAACAGGGTCACTTGCACTAACCTGAATATATACTTACATGCTGAGGAAGAGGGAATGGATATTAATGAGAGGGTGGAGTTATCAGAAGAAGGGGCGAGGCTATTTCCAGAGTGGATGGAAGAAGGCTCCACATACAACAGCTGCTGCTTCCAATGCACATAGGAAGAAATAACCATATTATCAACAAGATGAATATCCCCTGAACGGTACATTTAGGACGGTATATCCCCATACAGCTGCGTCCTGACATTTAGAACTTGAGCTCATTTTATAGGTGGTATCATTTAACCCCTTAAATGTGATTGTGGCATTTAAAAGGCTGTGAAAAGTGATTGGTGCTAATCCTGTCCAGTGCCCGATTGGCACCCCCACAATGTAATCACAAGGTGCTGATCGTCTACTATGGAAGCAGGGTTGCCTTTGCTAGACCTCTGTGACTACTACTGTAGATCTGCTGATACAGATTGCCTCAGGCAGGCCATACCAGCAGAGCACCGATCTAACCAATCAATATTATGCAATAGCATAGCACTGATAAGAAATCCAATCATTGCTTATAAAAAAAATCCCCTAGAGGGACTAAAAAAGTGTATATCTAAAAAATATATAAATAAATAAATAAAAAAAATGTAACAAAATAAAAAAAATAACATTCTTGCTGCACAATGAAGTGTCCAAACTATAAAATATAACCAAAAAAAAATATGCCAGAATAGCTGATTTTTGATGTATCAGAAAAAAATTAATAAAAAAAAGACCAATAAGTCCCATTTATGCCATATTGATACCACGTAACATGGCACAAAAATGATTCCTAATGCAGCCTTATAGACTGAAAAAAAAAATGCTATAGGGGTCAGAATTCAGCGATTAATCTTTCAATTTCAATTTACTCCCCCAAATAAAGACTAGTCAAATAATAAGAGTCAATAGGAATGTATGAAACACCAGCACAAGTTAGCTTTTCTTTTTTCTTTGTCGTTTTTGGTCTCAAAGGAGGTTTTTAAAAATTGCAGCATGCTGGGACTGTGGCTTTTTTTTTTTCGCCGTTTTTCATGATTTCTAATGAAAAAAAAATTAAAAAGAGAAAAACATCAAGATTCAAATGCACTATTAAAATAAATTCAATAAATAGATATAAAGACATATATATATATATATATATATATATATATATATATATATGTGTGTATATAATATATATATATATATATATATATATATATATATCCAAAAAGAGATGGCGCAGCACTCCAAAGTATTCAAAAACAAAGTGAATTTATTCACCACATGTTACCAACAGCAATGTTTCAGCTCAACACTAGAGCCTTTTTCAAGCATAGCGACAATCATCAAGTAAGGGGATTTTATATTTAAGTGCAAAACATCAAAAATCAAACCATATAGTGATATACATAGTGCATATAATAATTAGGATTTAAGACTACTGATAAGTACATATAATATAAAGTGATGCATACATACAAAATATTAAAAACAGTGCTTGAAAAATAACAATACTATACAATTGATCATCAATATTCATCAATATCACCTGTAAACTTATTGATTTGTGCCATGTGTATATGGAGAGGACTTACCGTATATACTCGAGTATAAGCCGACACGAGTATAAGCCGAGACCCCTAATTTCAACCCAAAATCCTAGGAAAAGTTATTGACTCGAGTATAAGCCTAGGGTGGGAAATACATCATCCCCCCCTGTCATCATCCAAACCCGTCATTAACATCCTCATCATCATCCCCTTTTCATCATCCCACACATCCCCCCTTCATCATCCCCTTGTCATCATCCCACACATCCCCCCTTCATCATCCCCTTGTCATCATCCCACACATCCCCCCTTCATCATCCCCTTGTCATCATCCCACACATCCCCCCTTCATCATCCCCTTGTCATCATCCCACACATCCCCCCTTCATCATCCCACCCACCCCCCTTCATCATCCTCTTGTCATCATCCCACACCCCCCCCCTTCATCATCCTCTTCTCATCATTCGCCCTCAGTGGTCTTCAACCTGCGGACCTCCAGAGGTTTCAAAACTACAACTCCCAGCAAGCCCGGGCAGCCATCGGCTGTCCGGGCTTGCTGGGAGTTGTAGTTTTGAAACCTCCGGAGGTCCGCAGGTTGAAGACCACTGCGGCCTTCAACATCATCCAGCCCCCTCTCACCCCCTTTAGTTCTGAGTACTCACCTCCGCTCGGCGCTGGTCCGGTCCTGCAGGAATGTCCGGAGAGGAGGTGGTCCGGTGGCATAGTGGTTCCGGGCTGCTATCTTCACCGGGGGCGCCTCTTCTCCGCGCTTCCGGCCCGGAATAGAGGCGTTGCCTTGACAATGATGCAGAAGTACGTTGGCAATGAACGCACCTCTGCGTCGTTGTCAAGGCAACGTGACTATTCTGAGGCCGGGCCCGAAGCGCTTAGAAGAGGCCTCCCCGGTGAAGATAGCAGCCCGGAACCACTATCCCACCGGACCACCTCCTCTCCGGACAGCCCTGCAGGACCGGACCAGCGCCGAGCGGAGGTGAGTACTCAGAACTAAAGGGGGGTGAGAGGGGGCTGGATGATGTCGAAGGCCGCAGTGGTCTTCAACCTGCGGACCTCCGGAGGTTTCAAAACTACAACTCCCAGCAAGCCCGGACAGCCGATGGCTGTCCGGGCTTGCTGGGAGTGGTAGTTTTGAAACCTCTGGAGGTCCGCAGGTTGAAGACCACTGCGGGTGGGGGAGTTCACTCGAGTATAAGCCGAGGGGGGTGTTTTCAGCACGAAAAATCGTGCTGAAAAACTCGGCTTATACTCGAGTATATACGGTACATGCTCCGTAGCTGTCATGGCGCCGGCGGCTTGTAAATAATCGCCATATGCATGCGCCAGATCTCACGTTCACGTGACACAGTCACGTCAACATCTGGTCCCATGACCAGTCTCCTGGGAAACCGCCGACGCTTACAAGCATCGGCGCTTTCCTATAGCTATATATCAGAGACTAGTTACAAGTCATGGGACCTGTTACCCCGGATACCACCGACGCTCGCAAACTGTCAATGGTATATCAAGGTAAGATCTACGTGATCAGTTTGACCCATACTCAATTTATATTCATGTAAACGAGATAGAATTTGGGGCCACTCGCTAGGCAAACCCATTTTTAAATAAATTACAAAAATTTTTAACTTTCTAAAAAAAAAATGTATTTTGATATTTTTACAAAAAAACGTGTTGTTACTCAATAACACTATAAATCAATAGGAGGTCACCTGATCCGTGCATCACCCTCTCCCCTATACCAATAGGTTGCTAAAGGAAAATGCATAAAATAATAAACAACAAAAAAAATATTCAGGGACACAATTTTAGTGTCCTTGGATATCGCCAGCCTTTACACATCTATTAGCCATGAAAATGGCATGGCTGCAATTCAGAAGGTATTATCTAATTCGACATACTCAATGGCGGCCCAAGACTTTATGCTGCAGCTTTTGTTACTTATTTTGACCAATAATTATTTTGTTTTTGAAGATCAATTTTTCTTGCAGCGAGTCGGGACCGCCATGGGGTCTAATGTCACGCCCATGTATGCCAATCTCTTTATGGCCACCATGGAGGAAGATGTCATCTATCCCTCCCCACATTTTGAATGATGTAGGGGTTGGTGGCGTTTTATAGATGACATCTTCCTCCTGTGGAATGGTACAGATGCAGTGTTGGATGATTTCCATGAATTTTTGAATAACATTGATACTAACATACAGTTTACCATGACACGGTCTATCGAACACATCAGCTTTTTAGATGTTATGATTTATAAACAGGGTAACACATTAAGTACTCAGTTATATACTAAACCAACTGATAAAAATACTTTAGTACATTATTGTAGTTGCCACCCTAGGCGTATGATCGAATCATTGCCCTTTAGCCAGATGCTGAGGGCAAGGAGGGTGGTTGACAACGATGATTCCTTAAAAACAACTTTGGATAAAATGACTGCTGATTTTCGAGCACTTGGTTACCCTAATAAGATTATTGAGGAACATAGACTCACAGTTGAGACCATTGATAGAGATACTACACTCAAACCTAGACCAAAGAAGCAAAATAAGAGGATACCATTTACATCAGAATATTGTACACATAGTGGCTCCATCTCACGTGTAATAAATAAATATTGGTACATCATGAAAAACAGTTACAATGAAATTGAAGAGTTTGAGGTAAGTCCTTTAATGTCGTACAGGAGGGGTCCAAGCTTGAGAGACAAATTAGTCAGAACGCAGGTAAAGACCAATAAAGTGACAGGACAAACTTACCTTTCCAGTAAGAGATTAGGATCCTTTCCCTGTTTGTCCTGTATTAATTGTAGACGGATGGTGAAAGGTACCAGCTTTGTCCATCCCGTGACCAAGTTGAAATATTTTATGACATGTGATTCAACATGGGTTATTTATGCATTCATTTGCCCATCTGACTTTCTATATGTAGGACAAACAACATGGATCCTTAAGACCAGAGACAACAACCATAGGTACAGCATTAGGTGTAAGAAATTAGATCTGCCGGTCTCGAAACACTTTAGTGAAAAAGGCCATAGCGAGAAATATCTTCACTTTCTAGCTCTTGACCTTGTACCTATTCCTAAACGCGGGGGTGATGGATTATCGATACTTCGTAAAAGAGAATTGTGGTGGATCCACAGATTAAATTCTTTAAGACCGAATGGCCTTAATGTGGATTTCAATGCTGTATAAGGTTGTTGACTCCTCCATTTGAACCGACCAGGTATCTGAATTATTTTGTTGGATGTATAATAAGTGATAATTGTCTGTTATAAGACTTTGATTCTGTTTTTTTATTAGATTTTTTATTTTTCTGCCATGTGTTGAAGATGGGAGGAAGCTTGCGAGCTCCGAAGTTTTTTTTTTTCACATTGTTTGTAAAATTTTGAATCAATAAAACGTTAATTTTATTTGTGATCACTCGCATTTTGGGCATAAGGCAGATTAATGTAATTTATTATTATTTTTAATTTTCTTAGTTATTGTTGGGTGGGTGTTATTTATGCACACCTTTTTTATATATTTATGGTGTTTAACAATTTGGGATGTCACCAGGAGTATCATCACCGACTTCCCTTGCGAGAGGAAAAAAAAAAAAAATTTGGGTGTTTTGTTTATGTTATTTTTTTTAAACAGAAAATTTTCTTTGGGAAATGAAGCCATATGTGTGGACACATAATAGGGACGGGTATATGATGCTAATGTCTGTGGATGCTGCTGGAAAGCGGGCGCACTCCCGTATAGGCTGTAGTTGGTTATAACCCCGCTGAGATGTACTTTGTGACATCAGATGTGGTTTTCTACTAGTGACTGTAGTGGGTGTCATTTCAGAGGAAGGAAACATAGAAACATAGAAGGTGTCGGCAGATAAGAACCATTTGGCCCATCTAGTCTGCCCAATAATCTGAATACTATGAATAGTCCCTGGCCCTATCTTATATAAAGGATAGCCTTATGCTTATCCCTATCTTATATGAAGGATAACCTTATGTCTATCCCTATCTTATATGAAGAATAGCCTTATGCTTATATCGATCTTATATAAAGGATAGCCTTATGCTTATCCCTATCTTATATGAAGGATAGCCTTATGCTTATACCGATATTATATGAAGGATAGCCTTATGCTTATACCTATCTTATATGAAGGATACCCTTATTCCTATCCCTAGCTTATATGGACGATAGCCTTATGCTTATCCCTATCTTATATGAAGGATAGCCTTATGCTTATCCCTATCTTATATGAAGGATAGCCTTATGCTTATCCCTATCTTATATGAAGGATAGCCTTATGCTTATCCCTATCTTATATGAAGGATAGCCTTATGCTTATCCCTATCTTATATGAAGGATAGCCTTATGCTTATACCTATCTTATATGAAGGATACCCTTATTCCTATCCCTAGCTTATATGGACGATAGCCTTATGCTTATCCCTATCTTATATGAAGGATAGCCTTATGCTTATCCCTATCTTATATGAAGGATAGCCTTATGCTTATCCCTATCTTATATGAAGGATAGCCTTATGCTTATCCCTATCTTATATGAAGGATAGCCTTATGCTTATCCCTATCTTATATGAAGGATAGCCTTATGCTTATCCCTATCTTATATGAAGGATAGTCTTATGTCCATACCTATATTATATGGAGGCAGTGGCGTTGCTAGAGTTGGTGTCACCCGGTGCGGTAGAAAATGGTGTCACCCCCCATACGTACCCCCTCCCCCCAGTAAGTTTTTAGCCTGTTGTGACAGACACCACTGTTGTAGCGCATTGTGAGAAATCCCAGTATAATAATCAGATATACCAGTTGCCACAGAATGGGACAGTGTTAAAGAAGTTTTCACCATTGAAATATACAGCTCCCAGAATTACTTAAAGGGGTACTCCACTGGAAAACGTTTATTTTTATATCAACTGGTGCCAGAAAGTTAAACAGATTTTTAAATTACTTCTATTTAAAATCTTAATACTTACAGTACTTATAAGCTGGTGTGTGCTCCACAGGAAGTTGTGTAGTTCTTTCCAGTCTGACCACAGTGCTATTTGCTGACACCTCTGTCCATGTCAGGAACTGTCCATGTCAGGAACTGTCCAGAGGTGTCAGCACAGAGCACTGTGGTCAGACAGAAAAGAAATTAAAAAAGAAAATAACTTCCTGTGAATCGCTTATACAGCAGCTAATAAGTACTGGAAGGATTAAGATTTTTAACCCCTTAAGGACCAGGCCATTTTACACCTTAAGGACCAGAGCGTTTTTTGCAATTCTGACCACTGTCACTTTAAACATTAATAACTCTGGAATGCTTTTAGTTATCATTCTGATTCCGAGATTGTTTTTTCGTGACATATTCTACTTTAACTTAGTGGTAAAATTTTATGGTAACTTGCATCCTTTCTTGGTGAAAAATCCCAAAATTTGATGAAAAAAATGAAAATTTTGCATTTTTCTAACTTTGAAGCTCTCTGATTGTAAAGAAAATGGATATTCAAAATAAAACATTTTTGGGTTCACATATACAATATGTCTACTTTATGTTTGCATCATAAAATTTATGAGTATTTACTTTTGGAAGACACCAGAGGGCTTCAAAGTTCAGCAGCAATTTGGAAATTTTTCACAAAATTTTCAAACTCCCTATTTTTCATGGACCAGTTCAGGTTTGAAGTGGATTTGAAGGGTCTTCATATTAGAAATACCCCATAAATTACCCCATTATAAAAACTACACCCCCCAAAGTATTCAAAATGACATTCAATAAGTGTATTAACCCTTTAGGTGTTTCACAGGAATAGCAGAAAAGTGAAGGAGAAAATTCACAATCTTCATTTTTTACACTCGCATGTTCTTGTAAACCCAATTTTTGAATTTTTGCAAGGGGTAAAAAGGAGAAAATTTTTACTTGTATTTGTAGCCCAATTTCTCTCGAGTAAGCACATACCTCATATGTCTATGTTAATTGTTCAGCGGGCGCAGTAGAGGGCTCAGAAGGGAAGGAGCGACAAATGGTTTTTGGGGGGCATGTCACCTTTAGGAAGCCCCTATGGTGCCAGGACAGCAAAAAAAAAACACATGGCATACCATTTTGGAAACTAGACCCCTCGGGGAACATAACAAGGGGTAAAGTGAACCTTAATACCCCACAGGTGATTCACGACTTTTGCATATGTAAAAAATAAAAAAAAATGTTTTACCTAAAATGCTTGGTTTCCCAAAAATGTTACATTTTTAAAAAGGATAATAGCAGAAAATAGCCCCCAAAATTTGAAGCCCAATTTCTCCCGATTCAGAAAACACCCCATATGGGGGTGAAAAGTGCTCTGCTGGCGCACTACAGGTCTCAGAAGAGAAGGAGTCACATTTGGCTTTTTGAAAGCAAATTTTGCTCTGGGGGCATGCCGCATTTAGGAAGCCCCTATGGTGCCAGAACCGCAAAAAAAACCCACATGGCATACCATTTTGGAAACCAGACCCCTCGGGGAACGTAACAAGGGGTAATGTGAACCTTAATACCCTACAGGTGTTTCACGACTTTTGCATCTGTTAAAAAAAAAAAAAATTCTTACCTAAAATGCTTGGTTTCCCAAAATTTTTACATTTTTAAAAAGGGTAATAGCAGAAAATACCCCCCAAAATTTGAAGCCCAATTTCTCCCGATTCAGAAAACACCCCATATGGGGGTGAGAAGTGCTCTGCTGGCGCACTACAGGTCTCAGAAGAGAAGGAGTCACATTTGGCTTTTTGAAAGCAAATTTTGCTCTGGGGGCATGCCGCATTTAGGAAGCCCCTATGGTGCCAGGACAGCAAAAAAAAAACACATGGCATACCATTTTGGAAACTAGACCCCTCGGGGAACGTAACAAGGGGTAATGTGAACCTTAATACCCCACAGGTGATTCACAACTTTTGCATATGTAAAAAAAAAAAAAAAAATTTTTACCTAAAATGTTGGTTTCCCAAAAATTTTAGATTTTTAAAAAGGGTAATAGCAGAAAATACCCCCCATAATTTGTAACACAATTTCTCCCGAGTACGGCGATACCCCATATGTGACCCTAAACTGTTGCCTTGAAATACGACAGGGCTCCAAAGTGAGAGCGCCATGCGCATTTGAGGCCTAAATTAGGGATTGCATAGGGGTGGACATAGGGGTATTCTACGCCAGTGATTCCCAAATAGGGTGCCTCCAGCTGTTGTAAAAGTCCCAGCATGCCTGGACAGTCAGTGGCTATCTGGCAATACTGGGAGTAGTTGTTTTGCAACAGCTGGAGGCTCCGTTTTGGAAACAGTGGCGTACCAGACGTTTTTCATTTTTATTGGGGAGGGGAGGGGGGCTGTGTAGGGGTATGTGTATATGTAGTGTTTTTTACTTTTTATTTTATTTTTTGTGGTAGTGTAGTGTTTTTAGGGTACAGTCGCACGGGCGGGGGGTTCACAGTAGTTTCTCGCTGGCAGTTTGAGCAGCGGCAGAAAATTTGCCTCAGCTCAAACTTGCAGCCGGATACTTACTGTAATCCTCCGCCCATGTGAGTGTACCCTGTACATTCACATTGGGGGGGGGGAACATCCAGCTGTTGCAAAACTACAACTCCCAGCATGTACGGTCTATCAGTGCATGTTGGGAGTTGTAGTTTTGCAACAGCTGGAGGCTCCGTTTTGGAAACGGTGGCGTACCAGACGTTTTTCATTTTTATTGTAGGAGTATGTGTATATGTAGTGTTTTTTTACTTTTTATTTTATTGTGTGTTAGTGTAGTGTTTTTAGGGTACAGTCGCACGGGCGGGGGGTTCACAGTAGTTTCTCGCTGGCAGCTTGAGCTGCAGCAGAAAATTTGCTGCAGCTCAAACTTGCAGCCGGATACTTACTGTAATCCTCCGCCCATGTGAGTGTACCCTGTACATTCACATTGGGGGGGGGGGGGGAACATCCAGCTGTTGCAAAACTACAACTCCCAGCATGTACGGTCTATCAGTGCATGCTGGGAGTTGTAGTTTTGCAACAGCTGGAGACACACAGGTTGTGAAACACCGAGTTTGGCAACAAACTCAGTCTTTTGCAACCAGTGTGCCTTCAGCTGTTGCAAAAGCTACAACCCCCAGCATGTACGGACAGCGGAAGGGCATGCTGGGTGTTGTAGTTATGCAACAGCGGGAGGCATACTACTTTGGCTGGGGATGCTGGGGATTGTAGTTATGCAACAGCTGGAGACACACTGGTTTGCTACTTAACTCAGTGTGCCTTCAGCTGTTGCAAAACTACAACTCTCAGCAGTCACCGACAGCCAACGGGCATGCTGGGAGTTGTAGTTATGCAACCACCAGATGCACCACTACAACTCCCAGCATGCACTTAAGCTGTTTGTGCAAGCTGGGAGTTGTAGTTACACAACAGCTGAAGGTACATTTTTCCATAGAAAGAATGTGCCTCCAGCTGTTGCAAAACCATAAGTCCCAGCATGCCCATAAGTGCATGCTGGGAGTTGTGGTGGTCTGCCTCCTCCTGTTGCATAACTACAGCTCCCAGCATGCCCTTTTTGCATGCTGGGAGCTGTTGCTAAGCAACAGCAGGAGGCTGTCACTCACCTCCTGCTGCTGCTTGATCGCCGCACAGGTCAGTCCCGCTGCCGCCGCCGTCGTCGCTCCTGGGGCCCCGATCCCAACATTAACGCCGGGGATCGGGGTCCCCAGCACCAGGGGTGCACGTCCCGCACCCGCTCACGTTCTCCGGAAGAGGGGCGGAGCGGGTGCGGGAGTGACACCCGCAGCAGGCGCCCTGATTGGTCGGCCGGTAATCCGGCCGACGAATCAGGGCGATCGTGAGGTGGCACCAGTGCCACCTCACCCCTGCAGGCTCTGGCTGTTCGGGGCCGTCTCTGACGGCCCCGATCAGCCAGTAATTCCGGGTCACCGGGTCACTGGAGACCCGATTGACCCGGAATCGCCGCAGATCGCTGGACTGAATTGTCCAGCGATCTGCGGCCATCGCCGACATGGGGGGGCATAATGACCCCCCTGGGCGATATGCCGCGATGCCTGCTGAACGATTTCAGCAGGCATCGGGCACCGGCTCCCCTCCGGCTAGCGGCAGGGGGCCGGGAAAGGACAGGACGTACTCCTACGTCCTCGGTCCTTAAGGACTCGGAAACGGGGGCGTAGGAGTACGTCCATTGTCCTTAAGGGGTTAAATAGAAGTAATTTACAAATCTGTTTAACTTTGTAGCACCAGCTGATTAAAAAAAATGTTTTCCAGTAGAGTACCCCTTTGAGCAGTGGTGAGGTTATGCTGGGAGTTGTAGTTTCACTGACCTAACTGTAGAACTGACAAGTGACTACAGCTCTGATAGGACATAGAGAGGAGAATGTACAAAGATATCAGTGACTACAGGTGACGTCTTCTCTATAGTGAGGAGAATACACAATGATATCAGTGACTACAGGTGACGTCTTCTCTATTGTGAGGAGAATACACAATGATATCAGTGACTACAGGTGACGCCTTCTCTATAGTGAGGAGAATACACAATGATATCAGTGATTACAGGTGACCTCTTCTCTATAGAGAGGAGAATGTACAATGATATCAGTGACGTCTTCTCTATAGTGAGGGGAATACACAATGATATCAGTGATTACAGGTGACGTCTTCTCTATAGTGAGGAGAATACACAATGATATCAGTGACTACTGGTGACGTCTTCTCTATAGTGAGGAGAATACACAATGATATCAGTGATTACAGGTGACGTCTTCTCTATAGTGAGGAGAATACACAATGATATCAGTGACTACAGGTGATGTCTTCTCTATAGTGAGGAGAATACACAATGATATCAGTGATTACAGGTGATGTCTTCTCTATAGTGAGGAGAATACACAATGATATCAGTGACTACAGGTGACGTCTTCTCTATAGTCTTCCCTTATCTAATTCAGATGGTACATACCGCCAGGACTTGTTCCAGCTAAAACTTCTCCCTGCAGAATGTGACGCCCAGACGTCTCCTCACTATGTCAGCGGATTCTCATCCTCTATATGAAAACAATTATTATTATAAACCTGACAGACACTGTATCCTCTAAATATAATACTACTATACACTACACTCTTTGATTATAAACCTTCCATACACCATACCCACTGAATATAATACTACCACACACTGTACATTCTGAATATAATACCAACACATACTGTACCCTCTGAATATAAATCTGCCACATACTGTACCCACTGAATATAATACTACCACATACTGTACCCTCTGAATATAATACTACCACAAACTGCGCCCTCTGAATATAATACTACCACAAACTGCGCCCTCTGAATATAAATCTGCCACATACTGTACCCTCTGAATATAAATCTGCCACATACTGTACCCCTGAATATAATACCGCCACATACTGTACCCTCTGAATATAAATCTGCCACATACTGTACCCTCTGAATATAAATCTGCCACATACTGTACCCTCTGAATATAAATCTGCCACATACTGTACTACTGAATATAATACTGCCACATACTGTACCCTCTGAATATAATACTTAGAGATGAGCGAACTTACAGTAAATTCAACTCATCACAAACTTCTCTGCTCAGCAGTTGATGACTTTTCCTGCATAAATTAGTTCAGCTTTCAGGTGCTCCCGTGGGCTGGAAAAGGTGGATACATTCCTAGAAGACTCTTTCCTAGGACTGTATCCACCTTTTCCAGCCCACCGGAGCACCTGAAAGCTGAACTAATTTACGCAGGATAAGTCATCAACTGCCGAGCCGAGAAGCTCGTGACGAATCGAATTTACTGTAAGTTCACTCATCTCTAATAATACTACCACAAACTGCGCCCTCTGAATATAACGTTGCCATACAGTGCACCCTCTGAATATAATACCACAACCGCAGTAACACACCTCAACATCCGTTAGCTGATGTAATTACCACGGGAGGGGGGTATTGGTGGTGTTGCTAGTGGATGATGGGGGTGCTACTACTGGGGGGGGGGTGTTGCTGGAGGATGATGAGGGTGCTACTGGCCATCCCCCCTAGCAGTATCACCCCCATCATCCATCCGCAGGATCATCCTCCTGACAGGAGCACCTCCATCATCCACCATCAGGATCTGCTGATGGAGGTGCTGCTGGGGGGGGGGGGGGGGTTGCTGGTGGATGATGAGGGTGCTACTGCCTGGGGGGGAGCATTAGGTAGGCAGCAGTGCCCCCACATTAGGTCGGTCGCAGTTTCCCCACATTAGGCAGCATAGATTCCCCACATTTGGTACCAGTTCCCCCACATTAGGTATGTACCAATTACCCCACATTAGGTAGCAATTTCCCCACATTAGGTAGCACAGATTCCCCACATTAGGTAGCAATTTCCCCACATTAGGTTGCATAGACTCCCCACATAAGGTAGCATAGACTCCCCACATAAGGTAGCACAGATTCCCCATATTAGGTAGCAATTTCCCCACATTAGGTTGCATAGACTCCCCACATAAGGTAGCACAGATTCCCCATATTAGGTAGCAATTTCCCCACATTAGGTAGCATAGACTCCCCACATTAGGAAGCATAGACTCCGCACATCTGGTAGTAGTTTCCCCACATTAGGCCGCAGGTTTCCTTGCAGGTTCCCCACAATGGGTCAAAGTCTCCCCACAATAGATCGCTGGTTATACACCCCCCCCCCCCCCCCCCACACACACACACACAAAAAACACATACAACACAGAGACAAACACAAACACACACACACAGTCAGAGAGACAGACACACACACACACAGAGTCACATACACACACACACAGTCACACACACAGTCTCACACACACAAGCATAGATAGAGACAGACAGACAGAGAGACAGACATACACACTCACCCATCCAGCGCAGCGCTCCTCCTCACCGGGCGCCGTGCGAGTGACGTAACTCACGTCCTGCTGCGCGGCCATGCGGTGTGACGTCAGGCCGGCGCAGACGTGGGAGCGGAGGACGGGCACAGTGCTGGTAAAGGTGAGGGGGGGGTGGTGACGCGGACGGGCGCACAGTGAAGGTGAAAGAGGGGGGGTTGCTGGTGGACGGGCGCACCGCACACACAGCTCAGGGGGGGGGGTGCTGACGGATGGGAGGCCGGTCGGGCACAGATGGGGGGGGTCGGGTTGTGATGTCTGTGTAGCTGGGGAGGGGGGTTCTGCGGAGCATCTTGGTGTCACCCCATTAGGTTGGTGTCACCCGGTGCGGGCCGCACCCCCCGCACCCGGGTCGCAACGCCACTGTATGGAGGATAGCCTTATGCTTATCCCATGCATGTTTAAACTCCTTCACTGTATTTGCAGCGACCACTTCTGCAGCAAGGCTATTCCATGCATTCACTACTCTCTCAGTAAAGTAATACTTCCTGATATTACTTTTAAAGGACACAAACATGGTCCTACAAACCAGGGAGGTTTTAGACACATGTACCCTGACCAGTGTCATAACACTGGAAAGATCCCCATATTAATATTTATAGTTTCATTTTCCACATTCTTTATATTTATTTTTACTTATTTATATAAAAAACTAAAATTTTTATTCATTTTTTATTATTTTATATATATTTTTTTATATTTACATTTTTATTCTTAATTTTTTGATATTTTTTTTATTTTTATTTTTTTATCATGTTTTATAAAAAAAATGTTTGTTATTTATTTTTTTGTTGTTTATTATTTTATGCATTTTCCTTTAGCAACCTATTGGTATAGGGGAGATTGTGATGCACAGATCTGGTGACCTATTGATTTATAGTGTTATGGGGTAACAACACGTTTTTTGTAAAAATATCAAAGGAAAAACTTTTTTTAGAGAGTAAAAATTTTTTGTAATTAATTCATTTATTTAAAAATGGGTTTGCCTAGCGAGTGGGCCGAAATTCTATCTCGTTTACATGAATATAAATTGAGTATGGGTCAAACTGCTCACGTAGATCTTACCTTGATATACCATTGACAGTTTGTGAGCGTCGGTGGTATCCGGGGTAACAGGTCACATGACTTGTAACTAGTCTCTGATATACAGCTATAGGAAAGTGCCGATGCTTGTAAGCGTCGGCGGTTTCCCAGGAGACTGGTCATGTGAACGTGAGATCTGGCGCATGCGTATTGCGATTATTTACAAGCCGCCGACGCAAAGACAGCTATAGAGCAAGTAAGTCCTCTCCATATACACATGGCACAAATCAATAAGTTTACAGGTGATATTGATGAATATTGATGATCAATTGTATAGTATTGTTTTTTTTCAAGTGCTGTTTTTAATATTTTGTATGTATATATCACTTTATATTATATGTACTTATCAGTAGTCTTAAATCATGATTATTATATGCACTATGTATATCACTATATGGTTTGATTTCTGATGTTTTGCACTTTATTGATATTTATTGATTGTATTGGAAGTAGTTTTGTGATTGGGTATAAAATCCCCTTACTTGATGATTGTCACTATGCTTGAAAAAGGCTCCAGTGTTGAGCTGAAACGTTGCTGTTGGTAACATTTGGTGAATAAATTCACTTTGCTGCATCATCTCTTTTTGGATATCTAATAAGATCTTGATCGGACCTAGGACGCTTGACACCCACATGCATGGTATTTTTTCTTTTTAAGGTCATAAAAAAACCAAAATTAAGTTGTGTTGAAAAGTCGCCTTATGGCTTTTAGGCCCCTTTCACACTGCTGTTGCTCCCCATTGAGAATGGCTGTTAAAGGGGTACTCTGCTCCTAGACATCTTATCCCCTAGCTTGGGACCCCATAATCTCCCTTTGTTTAGAGCATCTGGTGCAGCGCCGGAGGCTTGTGATGTCATGGTCACACCCCACTCGCAACATCATGGCCATGCCCCCTCAATGAAAGTCTATGGGAGGGCGAGTAAGGGCCGTCATGCCCCCTCCCAGTTACTTGCATTGAGGGGGCATGGCCATGACACGAGTCTCCTCCCTGCATCACCAGTCATCTGGCATGGAGCGAAGTTCACTTTGTGCACTGGATGTCTAGGGTGCCACAGTCAAAATCATGGGGTCCCCAGT
Source organism: Hyla sarda (assembly GCF_029499605.1). NCBI lineage: Eukaryota > Metazoa > Chordata > Amphibia > Anura > Hylidae > Hyla > Hyla sarda. The sequence continues at coordinate 379,113,200 of NC_079193.1, forward strand.
GGCGGGACCCCCGTGATCAGACATCTTCTCCACTATCCTTTGGATAGGGGATAAGATGTCTAGGGGCGGAGTACCACTTAAAAATCTCTTTTTTTTTTTTTGAGATAGGGGATAAGATGTTTATCGCCATAGTAGCCCTTTAAGGATCCATTATAAGACATCTGGTTGACCCCCACTATCCTATATAGATCAGGCCACGTCTGTTTAATCCATTTTCCCCAGGATAAGACTGAATAAATAGCAGATATATTTGGGGACATTTGTGTGGAATCTTCTCCATCGGAGGGCAGATAATTGATAGGGTCCACTGTCGCAGAGGTGACGGGACGGTATTGAGCACCGAACGTGTTCCTCATCACAGGGAATCCATTCATCTTGTGTTAGTCATCCACATCTCCTTAAGAATCAAGAAGCAGATGTAAAGTGTGGAGGAGGCAGAGATGAATTTTGTTATTTATGCAGGACAAAAACAGAGGACAGAGCGGTAACATTTCATGCTAATAGACCTCTTATCGGGAGAGATTATCTCCTCCGCTGATTCCGCATTCTGCGCACACCGCCCAGCCGCTTTTCTGATTTTCTTTTCCCCATTTTTGCATTGATCTTCATTTTTCACCCTCAGAAAACGATGACCTTGCGCGAAGCTAAAAGGTGTAGTAACAAAACAAGCGCTGTATCGTCGTATAGATCCTGCGTCTCCTAATGAAGAGAATTAACATTTATCTGGAGGGTCTCGGAGACAGAGAGGTCCAGGTGATGGCGAGAACCGGACCTCGTAAGGAAAAAGGAAAGTTTTCACGGTAAGTAATGTTCATGTTTGATATTGTGTTCAAAGGATATCAAGAGGGAAATTAAAATTGGCGTCAATCATCCTTTACCATCATGACTGCAAGAGTTAGGAAAGAAATGTTCTGTGGACAGATTCTAGCGCTATTATCCGGACACAGGATGGCGCTCTAATGTGTTCACAGACTGATGATAATGGGTTGTCGTATGTGTCTGTGCTATGGAGCGTTATACTGCCCCCTGCTGGTGTGATGATGTGGGGAGCCATCGCATTGGACAGTCGGTCATCCCTAGTAATGATAGGAGGGACACTAAGAGCTCAGCGATATGTGCAGAACATCCTGCCGCCATATGTGTCACCTCTCATGGCTTCCAGCCGCTATATACAGAATGATAATGGTCGCCCACACACAGCGAGGGTTTCCCAGGAAGGTCTCCTCCAGACTGTAACACTTTCTTGGCTGCTAGTTCACCAGATTTATTGCCAAATAAGCTGTTATGGCTCAAGCTTCCCACCTTTGAGTGCGCAGGATTTACAGGCCCAGCTGTAACATATGTGGGCGAATGTACTGCAGGGCGCCATACATAACCTGTAAGTCATCATGTATCCAGGCTAGATGTGCCCAACAGGGTGGTAGAGCCTTGATGTATGACAACCGTATCTCAACTTGTATCCAGGCTAAAGGAGCTCTAACAAGGTACTAGAACCTCAAAGTATCCCAACTGTATCTCATCTTGTATCCATGCCAGAGGCACGCAACAGGGTACGAGAGACTGCGATGAATTTTACCATTTCCCCCAATAAACTTATAAAACTAATATTGTAATCACGCCCATATACAATCAATACATTTACACATATAAAGCTTTATTCAATGCCAACAATTTTTGTCGATAAGTGTATAACTACTATAATACTGCCCTCTATGTAGAAGAACATAACTACTATAATACTGCTCCTATATACAAGAATATAAATACTATAATACTGCTCCTATATACAAGAATATTACTACTATAATACTGCTCCTATATACAAGAATATAACTACTATAATACTGCTCCTATATACACTAATATAACTACTATATAACTGCCTCTATGTAGAAGAACATAACTACTATAATACTGCCTCCTCTGTAGAAGAACATAACTACTATAATACTGCTCCTATATACACGAATATAACTACTATAATACTGCCTCCTATGTAGAAGAACATAACTACTATAATACTGCTCCTATATACACTAATATAACTACTATATAACTGCCTCTATGTAGAAGAACATAACTACTATAATACTGCTCCTATATACACGAATATAACTTCTATAATACTGCCTTCTATGTAGAAGAACATAACTACTATAATACTGCTCCTATATACACGAATATAACTACTATAATACCGTTCCTATATACAAGAATATAACTACTATAATACTGCCTCCTATATACAAAAATATAACTACTATAATATTTGTGGTAGAGAGGAGGATGAGACCGCACCACTGTATCACGGCAATCCTGCAGCGCAGTCACTGGAAGGACAGGTGATATCCGTAGTACAAGGATAAATAGGGGTGCACAAAATGAAGCAGAAAATGTACAATATCCAGGAATGTAGGTCAGTAGAAATAACGCTTCAGCACTCACCTATATTGCAAATCCTTTATTAGGGCATCAAATCCAGAGATAACCGCTGGCCAGGGGTGGGGAGGGAGCGAGGATGCCGCTGCGGGAGCAGCGGAGAAGTAGGCAACTAGTTTCGCGGGTTAAACCGCTTCGTCTGGCTTAACCCGCAGACGAAGTGGTTTAACCCGCGAAACTAGTCGCCTCCTTCTCCGCTGCTCCCTCAGCGGCATCCTCGCTCCCTCCCCACCCCTGGCCAGCGGTTATCTCTGGATTTGATGCCCTAATAAAGGATTTGCAATATAGGTGAGTGCTGAAGCATTATTTCTACTGACCTACATAACTACTATAATACTGCCCCTATATACAAGAATATAACTACTATAATACTGCTCCTATATACAAGAATATAACTACTATAATACTGCTCCTATATACAAGAATATAACTACTATAATACTGTTCCTATATACAAGAATATAACTACTATAATACTGCCTCCTATATACAAGAATATAACTACTATAATACTGCTCCTATATACAAGAATATAACTACTATAATACTGCCTCCTATATACAAGAATATAACTACTATAATACTGCTCCTATATACAAGAATATAACTACTATAATACTGCTCCTATATACAAGTATATAACTACTATAATACTGCTCCTATATACAAGAATATAACTACTATAATACTGCTCCTATATACAAGAATATAACTACTATAATACTGCCTCCTATATACAAGAATATAACTACTATAATACTGCTCCTATATACAAGAATATAACTACTATAATACTGCTCCTATATACAAGAATATAACTACTATAATACTGCTCCTATATACAAGAATATAACTACTATAATACTGCCTCCTATATACAAGAATATAACTACCATAATACTGCTCCTATATACAAGAAAAAAAAACTACTATAATACTGCCTCCTATATACAAGAATATAACTACTATAATACTGCTCTTATATACAAGAATATAACTACTATAATACTGCTCCTATATACAAGAATATAACTACTATAATACTGCACACTATGTACAAGAATATAACTACTATAATACTGCTCCTATATACAAGAATATAACTACTATAATACTGCTCCTATATACAAGAATATAACTACTATAATACTGCCTCCTATATACAAGAATATAACTACTATAATACTGCTCCTATATACAAGAATATAACTACTATAATACTGCTCCTATATACAAGAATATAACTACTATAATATTGCTCCTATATACAAGAATATAACTACTATAATACTGCTCCTATATACAAGAATATAACTACTATAATACTGCCTCCTATATACAAGAATATAACTACTATAATACTGCCCCTATATACAAGAATATAACTACTATAATACTGCTCCTATATACAAGAATATAACTACTATAATACTGCTCCTATATACAAGAATATAACTACTATAATACTGCTCCTATATACAAGAATATAACTACTATAATACTGCTCCTATATACAAGAATATAACTACTATAATACTGCTCCTATATACAAGAATATAACTACTATAATACTGCCTCCTATATACAAGAATATAACTACCATAATACTGCTCCTATATACAAGAAAAAAAAACTACTATAATACTGCCTCCTATATACAAGAATATAACTACTATAATACTGCTCTTATATACAAGAATATAACTACTATAATACTGCTCCTATATACAAGAATATAACTACTATAATACTGCACACTATGTACAAGAATATAACTACTATAATACTGCTCCTATATACAAGAATATAACTACTATAATACTGCTCCTATATACAAGAATATAACTACTATAATACTGCCTCCTATATACAAGAATATAACTACTATAATACTGCTCCTATATACAAGAATATAACTACTATAATACTGCTCCTATATACAAGAATATAACTACTATAATACTGCTCCTATATACAAGAATATAACTACTATAATACTGCTCCTATATACAAGAATATAACTACTATAATACTGCCTCCTATATACAAGAATATAACTACTATAATACTGCTCCTATATACAAGAATATAACTACTACAATACTGCTCCTATATACAGGAATATAACTACTATAATACTTCTATATACTAGAATATAACTACTATAATACTGCTCCTATATACTAGAATATAACTACTATAATCCTGCACCTATATACAAGAATATAACTACTATAATACTGCTCCTATATACTAGAATATAACTACTATAATCCTGCACCTATATACAAGAATATAACTACTATAATCTCAACAATAGAACAGCAGACGGCTGGCACTGGTATGGTATGGATGTACGCTTCTGATTGGCAATCAGATATACCGGTCTCAGCAGTGAGGCTATAGTTCGGAGCCCTCTCTCCGTCGCACCTTGGTGCACAACCCGCCAGAGGGAACAAAGTCCATGCATAGAACAAGAAAGAAACAATGCGGGGGCACTCACGTTAAGGTGATCAGGTAGGCTTCTTTATTTTCTTAGTGCAAGTAAAATCAATGCATAGCGGGGCGTCAGAGGACGATAGCTATTTTGTGCCGCTCCCGGCACTTCTTCAGGTCACGCCCCTCCAGGTGAACTGGGGTCAGGTAAATACTTCCTGCATCCCCACGTCATCGGTGCCGCATCTGTACATTCCTGGGGAGTGATTTAGCCAGTTCTCTTTATTAGATTTTTCTTTAAAAGCTGTCTTCACTAGTACATATTTTATGTTTTTACATTTTTTGAAAGCCACAATAGGTTTCTGGCTCGTACATTCAGTAAGATCCGCGTCATTCTGAACCAGAAACCAGTTGTCACTTATGGCTTTTAAAAAATTTTCTGCCATGGGGCTAAATGAAATAGAGAACGTAAAACGGGGACTATCTCCTTTCCTAGAGCCCTGTTTCGTGATAACGGACTATGCGATTTCTGTCCTGCCCTCTGTCTAATTACCTCTCTATTATCTCAATATTTTGGGGGTTTTCTATTCTTATTTTTTCTCCTATTTTCGCCATTCAGTAGCATTTTTCTATCTTGACGTTTTGCTCTATCCAATGCTTTTTCCAGAAGATTTTTAGGGTACCCTCTACTCATCAAGCGGCACATTAGGTCGTTCGCTTGTTCTGAAAAATCCTCGTCCCTACTATTTATGCGCCTTAGGCGCAGAAATTGTCCGTAAGGGACAGCCTTCTTGACGTGCTCGGGGTGGTAGCTTTCAAAGGGCAGAAGTGCATTGCACGCTGTAGGTTTTCGGTAAGCCTTGGTAACGATGCTACCTTCCTCTACCACCATGAGCACGTCAAGAAATTCTAGTTCTCCTTGTCCCACCTTAGAAGTAAAAGAAAGATTCATATCATTGCTACCATTTAGTTCTGCTACGAATTCACTGAATTCTGACTCCGCCCCCGTCCACACGATGAAAATATCATCGACAAATCGATGATAACCTGCAACGTACTTCAAAAAACGGTTTGAACTTGAAAATACATACTTCTTTTCGAACATTGCAACATAAATATTCGCTAAGTTGCAAGCCATGGGCGTACCCATGGCAACGCCACATACTTGTTTAAACCACTTTTCGCCAAATTTGAAGGTGTTGCAGGTTAGAATAAGGTGGACAGACTCACATATGAACTCTATATAGCTTGATGATTTATTTGAATCCTGTAGGAGTTCACGAATGGCTCATACACTCCTCTCCTGAGGGATACTCGTATAAAGGCTTTCAATGTCTAGTGACACCAGAATGCCATTGGGTGGCCAATTCATGCCTTCCAATGCTAACAAAAATTCATTGGTATCTTTAACTAAGCCCGGTATCTCCTTCAGGAGAGGGTGCAGGAGCCAGTCGATATATCTCAAAAGAGGTTCCGTTAGTGACCCCACCCAGGAGACAATGGGTCTCCCGGGTGGGGCCACCAACGTTTTGTGTGTTTTAGGCAAAAAGTACCAATTTGCTGGTTTTGGATTGGAAGGTAAAAGCCTTTCTGCCATTCTTTTTGATAAGATCTTTTTTTCCACACTAATCCGTAAAAAATACTGTAACTTCAATGACATTTTAATGAGAGGGTTCGCTGGAAGCATTACATAGGATTTCTCGTCTTTAAGCTGTCTATTTGCCTCTGACACGTAATAATCTTTATTCATGAGCACTATGTTACCCCCTTTATCCGATTTTTTGACAATAATGTCATCTCTCTTCCTTAGCGTCTCCAACGCTTGTTTTTCTTTAATAGACAAATTAGGGGGATCATGGGGGTAACATAGCGCTCTCATGTCTTCTAAGACACATTTTTTAAATAAATCAATGCTGCTGCCTGCAAAGACTGGAGGGCAAAAAGAGGATTTTACTCCACCGGTAAATTCAGATACTTCTAGGACATCACTTCCCCTGGATGGAGTTCCCTCCAACAATAAATCAGTGAGCATATTTAAACAGGTCATATCTGTCCCTTCCTGTATGTTATAAAATCCCAAAGGACCAACACTAACCGGGACTTCCCCCTCCATTCTCACATTAGACTGTTTTTTATTCTGGAAAAATTTCTTAAGACTCAATTTACGAGTGGCTTTGGACAGGTCCACATGGAAATCAACCGGGTCAAAGCCATCCGTAATACAATAATTAAGCCCTTTACAAAGGACAGACCGCAAAGCATCATCAATTTCAAGGGTAGAAAGGTTAATTATAGAGAGATTGTCCTCTACATTTAATGTCTCCACGACACATTTTTTATTTTTACACCTGCCCCGTCCCCTCCTCGTCCTTTTCCTCCTAAAGGGTGGACTGCTGCTGTTTCTGGTTCTTGGCCTTTATTCGGACCTGAACGGCTTGTATTGCTCTCAGAGCCACTGGACTCCGAGTTTGTTGTCCAGAACTCAGTCCTTTTTGGTCGTTTGCCCTTCCCTTTTCTAGGGCATCTTTTTTGGGTAACTGCAGAAAATACTTTATTCTGATCAAAATCGATCTTGTCCCAAAGGAACTTATCCCTTTTTGTGTCCTTCAGGACTGCCTGTAGAGATGTAAGTCTTCGTTCCAATTTAGCAATGAAGGTGGAAAACTGTGTCATCAAGTCGGACTTGCAAGGCACTTTTTGCTTTCGTTAATTCAGAAGTTATGACACCATATTCTTTCTCGTGTCTCTTAATCACTAAATGCATCATTTTCAGTGAGTAATCTAAGTGCACTTGGTCCCACTCTTGTACAAACTCCACATCATCCCCGTACTGGGACGGTTCTTTGTAGTTCCTTAGACCGCGTGGTACTCTGTTACAGTCAGTATAGGAACGTAAAGATTTCAATGTCCAGAACATTCTAGTTTCCCTTTCTGATAGTGTAGACACTTTTTGCTCTCAGTTCTTTACACTCATCACCTGCAGGACATCCTTACTGTTACACTGCATAAAGAAGGTGTCAGCATCCTGACGCCCCGCATTTAATGCACTTTCCGAACTGTCCATCGCGCCGCTGATTGAATCATCCGATTCCATTTTCTCACACAGTTCTGTGTACTATCCAAGACACTATTCACCGTGCTCTAGCCACAAAACATCAAAGTGTATTCAAACTCAACAATAGAACAGCAGATGGCTGGCACTGGTATGGTGTGGATGTACGCTTCTGATTGGCAATCAGATATACCAGTCTCAGCAGTGAGGCTATAGTTCGGAGCCCTCTCTCCGTCGCACCGTGAGTGCCCCCGCATTGTTTCTTTCTTGTTCTATAACTACTATAATACTGCCTCCTATATACAGATATATAACTACTATAATCTCCACTTTGTATTAACAAATAATACGTTTAAATACGATTCCCAGTGGTACCAACAATGTACTGGTACCGCGATGGGGACCCCGGTTTCCTGTACATTTGCAACCCTTTTTTTAGCTGCATTTGAAGACCAATATATTTTTTCTGATAACAATCCCTACCTGCAATACGTGCGCTTTTTCAAGCGTTACGTAGATGACATTATAATAGTGTGGAGTGACACAGAAGGAAAGTTCCATGAATTTGTGAAATACTTAAATGATGTTAATTCCTATAACATGTTTTTCACAGCAGTATATGGCAACAAAAGTTTAGAATTTCTAGATACAGAAATAAATATTGAAGGCAACATGATATCAGTGACAGGCTTTAGAAAGAAAATAGCAAGAAACACTTTACTCCATTTTAAAAGCTCCCACCCTCACCATGTAAAAAAGGGTCTGCCATATAGCCAATTTATTCGGCTAAAACGTATTAATACACATGAATATAAATACGAAATACAGGCAGAAGAATTAAAAGAAAGGCTGAGAAAAAGAGGATATCCTGAAAAACTCATACAGCAAGCCTATGAGAAGGCAAATAAAAAGAAAAGAGAAGATCTGTTAGTCAACAAACAAAAAACATCTAATACTCAAGATATAGGAAATAAAAGATTCACCTTCTCATTCGCTAATACTCCTATAAAAAATATAATTACTAAAGCTATACACAACAATTGGAAAATATTAGAACAAGATGAAGACCTGAAAATAGTAGCCAAAAATAAACCTTTAATAACATTCAGAAAAAACAGTACGATCAGTGATAATATTAAAAAAATTAAAAAACGCAAAGAAACCGCACAGAAAGATAGAAAAGATTGGCTGACCAGTTCCCTTCCCCCAGGCAATTACGCCTGTGGTCAATGTTCACACTGCTCTCAGAATATGAAAGTGAATTTTGTAAACCTAGGAGGGAGAGACATCACTGTCAGAGAAGTTATAACATGTAAAAGCACACATGTAGTGTATGGGTTAATGTGTCCTTGTGCCCGATTTTATATCGGAAAAACGAAAAGGCAATTGTCTACCAGATACAGAGAACACATTTACTCTCTGAAATCAGGGAAAGGAGTCCCAAAACTAATGAAACATATGAAGGAAGAGCATGATAATGATCCCAGGGCTCTAAAGTTCTTTGGGATCCAGCGCATTCCTCCCCCGAAAGAAGGAGGAGATAGAGAAAATATTCTTATACAAATGGAAACTCGCTGGATACTTAGAACCGGAGCCCTCGGACCAGCGGGACTTAACGATAGGGCAGAATTCAGCCCATTTTTGTAAATTCGCTAAGAATGTTTTTAACATTATGTCAGCACGTAGGTGATTTTTTGTCTAGGTGAAGGCCCCTCCCCCCTTCCGCACATACCTGGTTTTAAATCACAGCAGGATGTAGAACACCTGTTGGAGGCCGGAAGAAGCTTCAGTCCGAAGCGATACGGTCGTTGCACTCCACAGCCCTGCGTTCCTGCTGACAGACCCCCCTGAACCTGCTGTTATTTTAAGCTGCAAGCCTTGAATAAAGAAGATATTTTTGCTACCTGGGTGAGTCGTCCGTCTACCTTCATTTCTACTTGCCATTATAACTACTATAATACTGCTCCTATGTACAAGAATATAACTACTATAATACTGCTCCTATATACAAGAATATAACTACTATAATACTGCTCCTATATACAAGAATATAACTACTATAATACTGCCCCCTATATACAAGAATATAACTACTATAATACTGCTCCTATATACAAGAATATAACTACTATAATACTGCTCCTATATACAAGAATATAACTACTATAATACTTTTCCTATATACAAGAATATAACTACTATAATACTGCTCCTATATACAAGAATATAACTACTATAATACTGCTACTATAACAACTATAATACAGCCTTCTATGTATAAGAATATAACTACTATAATGCAAATAAGAAAGAATATGGGAGTCACTCACTTGTCCAAGGTAAAGGATTTCTGCAGATATAGCAGGGTGCAAACAGGGGTCTTTAGAGAACGCCGCAGGTCAGCAACATGTCGGGTCAACAGCTGTTTATACGTGCAACCGTTTGCTTTGTCAGACCCATAACTGCCTTCCACTGCATATTCTAGATAGAGCTAAGCCCAGTGACGTGTGCAAGTTCAGGTATACAGAGATAAAATGATAACAATAACACACATTTAAAACTGGCATTCAAGAAGTCAAGTTAGAGGAACACGCTGAAGTCTACTCTTTCATTCAGACCAGGATTTCCAGAGACATTCAACTCTATGATCCATTTAGCCTCTACCTGGAGCAGGAGTTTTTTCTTGTCGATGTTTTCTCTTGCTCTCACTTGCTCCAGGCCTTGGAAGAGAAGACTACCGCAGTCACCTCTATGGACGGGTTCACATGATCGATAAATTGTGAAGAACCTTTCCCAGATCGAACTGAATAAACGTGTTCTCTGAACCTCGTATTCATGGCTCTCTTGGTGCTGCCAACGTAAAACTGCCCGCAACTACATGTAATGGCATAAACCACCCATGGTAATGAGGCTACGTACCACAATGTTTTCACCTCCTATTGACACATTAATTCCTGGGTTCAAATGCCGCCACCAAGTTCATGAGCCGCACCTGCGGTTACCTACGAGACTTGCCCAAGTGAGCCAACTCTAACTTCTAGATTTTGAAGGGAAGTTGCTACTAGTAACCACATCCCTAAGATTTTTGAAATGATGGAAAGCAAATATCGTTTTTTCATGTACTAACTTTCCTAGATCTGGATCATTTTTTATTATTGACCAGTTCTTATTAATCACAGACCTGATGACCTTCTCAAGGGGGTTAAATTTAAAAGAAAATGAAATATGAGCAGGACCGTCAGACATACTTTGACTCTTCTTTCTCTTTTTGAACAGAAGGTTACTCCTGTCCGGAGTGAAAGCCCTGTCCAGGGCTTTATCCAAGACATCCCTAGGATATCCGCGTGCCTCCAAGCGCTCCTTCAGCTCCCCAGCTTCCTGAAGAAAAGACTCATCCGAGCTGTTGATCCGCTGCAGGCGTAGAAATTGGCCAAAAGGCAAAGTGGTCTTTACATGCTCTGGATGGTAGCTGGAGAACTGATGGTAGCTGGAGAACTGGCGGGCATTGGAGGCAGTGGGCTTACTGTTGCCAGAGGTCAACCTTGAAGAGAACGTCAAGGAACTCCATTTGCTTAGCATCAATTTTGAAGGTGAATTTTAGTTAAAAAAATCCTCAAAGTCCGCCATGGTGCTATCCCAGGCGATGAAAACGTCATCCACAAACCTGAGACAGCACCTGACGGACTTGAAGAAAGAATTCCTTTCAGTGAAGATTAATTTGCTCTCAAAGAAAGCTACATACAAATTTGCAAAAGTGCAGACTACTGGGGGGGGGGGGGGGGGGTCTTAGGGTGCCCATGGCCACACCCCCAATCTGCATATACCAGCAATCATTGCACTGAAAGGAATTGTTGCCTAAAACAAAAGGAAGGGCTTCACAGATAAATTGGACTGAGCTGGTGCTTTTGTTTGAATGCATCAAGATTTCTCTCACACAATCCACCCCTAAAAGCTGCGGGATGCTAGTATATAAGCTTTCTATATCAATAGAAGCTAAGAGCATATTCTCTGACCATGAAAGGTCCTTTAAGCAGTTAAGGAATTGATTGGTGTATTTTACCAGGGATGGCACCTGCTGCAGAAGGGGACACAAGAGCCAGTCCAAATATTTGGACAAAGGCTTTGTGATTGGTCTTCCGGGGGTGGGCCTCTAAGGTCTTATGTACCTTCAACAAGAAGTACCATCGCCGGTGGGAAGGGAGGGATTAACTTTCAAATACAGCTAGAAAGATGATGGCGAAACAACATGCCACCGGCATCCCCATGGCTGTCCACGTCCATTTGGCCTACTTTTTCTGGAATCTGAAGCAATTATTTTGTAAGATATTTTGGGCTGCATTCACATCTCGTTTTTCACATACGGATCTGGCTGGGGGAGGGGCAAACCGGGCGCACCCGTACCCCAGCCGGATCAGCCCGTGACTCCATTTACTTTAATGAGCCGACCCGAGTCAAACGGTGACTCCGGTCAGCTCAGTTTTGACCCGTATGCGGTTTTGGACCGGACCTAAAACCATAGTATACTACGGTTTTAGGTCCGGTCAGGAAACCGCATGCAGGTCAAAACTGAGCTGACCAGAGTCACCGTTTGACTCCGGTCGGCTCATTAAAGTAAATGGAGTCACGGGCTGATCCGGCTGGGGTACGGGAGCATCCGGTTTGCCCCTCCCCCAGCCGGATCCGGCGCCCGTGTGTGAAAAACTAGATGTGAATACAGCCTTATAGAGCATTACAGACAAAGGACATGAAGATTTCATCTTTATTGGCATTATCCAGGAACATTTTCACTGCTTGTACCCCCAATTCTTGTGGGATTCTCCTGTACAAACTTTCGACACCTGCCATTCCAATGTCTTAACCCCGTAACGACCAAGCACATTTTAACCTTAAGGACCAGGCCAATTTTATTTTTGCGTTTTCGTTTTTTCCTTCTCTCCTTCTAAAATCCATAACTCTTTTATATTTCCATCTAGAGACCCATATAAGGGCTTGCTTTTTGCGTGACCAATTGTACTTTGTAATTAATCCCTTAAGGACCAAGGACGTATGAGTAGGTCCTTGGTCCCGCTCCCGTGATATAACGCGGGGTCCCACGGTGACCCCGCTTCATATCACGGCGAGCTCGGCGTCATAGTGAAGCCGGGACCCGCCGCTATTAGCAGGCGGCCCTGATCGTGGTGCCACGTGCTATTACCCCTTTAGCCGTGCGCTCAAAGCTGAGCCACGTGGCTAAAAGTGAAAGTAAAAAGTGCCGGTTAGCTCAGTGGACTGTTCGGGATAGCCGCATCCCAAACATCTTACAGGACAGCCGGAGGGTCCCTACCTGCCTCCTCGCTGTCCGATCGCCGAATGACTGCTCAGTGCCTGTGATCCAGGCATGAGCAGTCAAGCGGCAGAATCATCGATCACTGGTTTCCTATGAGAAACCAGTGATCAATGTAAAAGATCAGTGTGTGCAGTGTTATAGGTCCCTATGGGAGCTATAACACTGCAAAAAAAAAGTGAAAAAAAAAAAGTGAATAAAGATCATTTAACCCCTCCCCTATTAAAAGTTTGAATCACCCCCCTTTTCCCATAAAAAAAAAAAACACAGTGTAAATAAAAATAAAAATAAACATATGCGGTATCACCGCGTGCAGAAATGTCAAAATTATAAAAATATATCGTTAATTAAACCGCACGGTCAATGGCGTACGCGCAAAAAAATTAAAAAGTCCAAAATAGTGCATTTTGGTCACTTTTTTATATCATGAAAAAATTAATAAAAAGCGATCAATAAGTCCTATCAATGCAAAAATGGTACCCCCAAAATTTTTTCAATTTTGTCTCACAATGATTTTTTTTTTCCGTTTCACCGTAGATTTTTGGGTAAAATGACTGACGTCATTACAAAGTAGAATTGGTGTCACAAGAAATAAGCCAATAAATGGATATTTAGATGCAAAATTTAAAGAGTTATGATTTTTTAAAGGCAAGGAGCAAAAAAACGAAAGTGCAAAAACGGAACCCCCCCCCCCCCCCGGTCCTTAAGGGGTTAAACCTCTCATTTTACCATAAAATGTAAGGCGAACCCCCCAAACGTTTTTTTTAGGGAGGATCTTTAACCCCTTAAGGACCGGGGGGTTTTCCGTTTTTGCATTTTCGTTTTTTGCTCCTTGCCTTTAAAAAATCAAAACACTTTCAATTTTGCGCCTAAAAATCCATATGATGGTTTATTTTTTGCGCCACCAATTCTACTTTGTAATGACATAAGCCATTTTGCCCAAAAATCTACGGTGAAACGGAAATTTTTAACGGTACCATTTTTGCATTGATACGTATTGGACGTATTGATCGCTTTTTATTCATTTTTAAATGATATAAAAAGTGACCAAAAATGCACTATTTTGGACTTTGGAATTTTTTTGCGCGCACGCCATTGACCGAGCGGTTTAATTAATGATATATTTTTATAATTCGGACATTTCCGCACGCGGTGATACCATATATGTTTATTTTTATTTTCACTGTGTTTTTTTTTTATGGGAAAAGGGGGGTGATTCAAACTTTTAATAGGGGAGGGGTTAAATGATATTCATTCACTTTTTTTTTTTTTCACTTTTTTTTGCAGTGTTATAGCTCCCATAGGGACCTATAACACTGCACACACTGATCATTGTTATCCCATAGGGACCTATAACACTGCACACACTGATCTCTTATACTGATCATTATCCCATAGGGACCTATAACACTGCACACACTGATCATTGCTATCCCATAGGGACCTATAACACTGCACACACTGATCTCTTACACTGATCATTGCTATCCCATAGGGACCTATAACACTGCACACACTGATCTTCTATGTTGATCACTGGTTTCTCATAGGAAACCAGTGATCGACGATTCTGCCGCATGACTGCTCATGCCTGGATCTCAGGCACTGAGCAGTCATTCGGCGATCGGACAGCGAGGAGGCAGGTAGGGAACCTCCCGCTGTCCTGTAAGCTGTTCGGGATGCCGCTATTTTGCCACGGCTATCCCGAACAGCCCACTGAGTTAACCGGCAGCTTTCACTTTCGGTTTTAGCCGCGCGGCTCAGCTCTGAGCGCGTGGCTAAAGGGTTAATAGCAGCGGGTCCCGGCTTCACTATGACGCCGGGCACGCCGTGATATGATGCGGGGTTACCGTGTAACCCCGCGTTATATCAGGGGAGCAGGACCAAGGACGTACCAGTACGTCCTTGGTCCTTAAGGGGTTAAATGAAAACCACAATTTTGCACATTTTGGATGGTTTTGTTTTCACACTGTACCCTTTACGGTAAAACTAACGTGTTCTTTATTCTGTGGGTCAAAATGATTCAAATGATACCCATGGCTAGATACTTTTATATCACTTAAAAAAAATCTAAAACTTCTTGTACAAAATTAGAAATCTATAACTTTTTCATTTTTCCGCATATATAGGGCGGTATGAGGGATAATTTTTTGTGCCATCATCTGTACTTTTTATCGATACCACATTTGCATATATAACAATTTTAGATAATTTTTTACACATTTTTTTTTAATAAAATGTGACAAAAAAGAAGCATTTTTGGACTTAAAAAAAAAAAATGTTTTACGTTTTACGTCATTCACCAAACATTATGTTTTGATAGTTTGGACATTTACGCACGTGGCGATACCAAATATGTTTATAAAAAAAAAATGATGCGCTTTTTGGGGGTAATTTGGGGGCAATTTTAATTTTTATTGGGGAAGGGGATTTTTCACTTTTTTTTTACTTTTTATTTTTACATTTTTCAATAATTTTTTTTTTTTTACACTTTTTATGTTCCCATAGGGGACTATCTATAGCAATCATTTGATTGCTAATACTGTTCAGTGCTATGTATAGGACATAGCACCGATCAGTATTATCGGTCATCTTCTACTCTGGTCTGCTCAATCTCAGACCAGAGCAGAAGACCCCGGGAGATGGCCGGAGCCAGGTGAGGGGACCTCTGACCGCCATGCTGGACGACCGTATCTGTATTGATCACGACATTTGAGGGATTAATGGCGGACATCCGCGCGATCGCGGAAGTTGGCCATTACAGGCGGGTCCCTGGCTGCTGCTAGCCGGAACCTGCCATGTTTGATGCGAGCACCGTTCCGATGCTCGCGGTCATACATAGGATGTAAATGTACGTCCTGGTGCCCAAAGTACCGCCAAACCAGGACGTACATTTATGTCCGTGGTCGTTATGATCCCTGTCCTTTACATACAAGGTTACTCCCTTCTTTGTATATTTTGCTAGTAGTATTTTCACTTTGTTACTTACTTTGTTACTTACTTTAATTTTTTTTTAAATCAACTGGTACCAAAAAGTTCAACAGATTTAAAAATGTATTTGAGTAAAAAACCTTAATCCTTCCAGTACTTATCAGCTGCTGAATACTACTGCATTTTTTTGTAGTTTTCTTGTATAGGTTCTAACACGTTAGATTCATGCATGAAGAAAACTCTAAAGTTCTACAGAATCCAAAGAGTTAAAGAAAACTCACCTAGCAGTGACCGGCACAGAACACTTCTTCGTTGTGAGGAGAGATGGATCATGCGCACTAGAGCCATGGATGGATTTGGCCTTAATGACCGACAAGATCTTAGTATCTTCCTGTGTTTTCCCCTTTTCTTACTTTATTTTCTATACTGCTCATTCTCTCTTTTTCTCCTCTCTTTGCTTTATTTCTTACAAACCTCTTCACTCCCTGCTCAAACTGGAGACTATAGTATTTTCATTCATATAATTTATGCTAATTTGTTGTAGTCTATTCGATACGCATAGGCTAGTCACTCAATGCTGGGATTAGAAAAGTCTGCCCCTTCCTCCGAGTCGTTGTTCACAAGCCAAAGGAAGTGTTTCATGCCTGTCACCATTGTGAACATTTCCTTGGAATAAAACTTCATCTGTTCAAGCAACTACAGTGGGTGAGTGCGATTATATACAAGAATTTAACTACTATAATACTGCCTCTATATACAAGAATATAACTACTATAATACTGCCTCCTATATACAAGAATATAAATACTATAATACTGCTCCTATATACAAGAATATAACTACTATAATACTGCTCCTATATACAAGAATATAACTACTATAATACTGCCACCTATATACAAGAATATAACTACTATAATACTGCTCCTATGTACAAGAATATAACTGCTATAATACTGCCTCCTATATACAAGAATATAACTACTATAATACTGCCACCTATACACAAGAATATAACTACTATGATACTGCTCCTATGTACAAGAATATAACTGCTATAATACTGCCTCCTATATACAAGAATATAACTACTATAATACTACTCCTATATACAAGAATATAACTACTATAATACTGCTCCTATATACAAGAATATAACTACTATAATACTGCTCCTATATACAAGAATATAACTACTGTCATACTGCTCCTATATACAAGAATATAACTACTATAATACTGCCTCCTATATACAAGAATATAACCACTATAATACTACTCCTATATACAATAATATAACTACTATAATACTGCCTACTATATACAAGAATATAACTACTATAATACTGCCACCTATATACAAGAATATAACTACTATAATACTGCTGCTATATACAAGAATATAACTACTATAATACTGCTCCCATATATAAGAATATAACTACTATAATACTGCCTCCTATATACAAGAATATAACTACTATAATACTGCTCCTATATACAAGAATATAACTACTATAATACTGATCCTATATACAAGAATATAACTACTATAATACTGCCTCCTATATACAAGAATATAAATACTATAATACTGCTCCTATATACAAGAATATAACTACTATAATACTGCTCCTATGTACAAGAATATAACTACTATAATACTGCCTCCTATATACAAGAATATAACTACTATAATACTGCCTCCTATATACAAGAATAAAACTACTATAATACTGCCTCTATATACAAGAATATAACTACTATAATACTGCTCCTATATACAAGAATATAACTACTATAATACTGCTCCTATATACAAGAATATAACTACTATAATACTGCTCCTATATACAAGAATAAAACTACTATAATACTGCTCTATATACAAGAATATAACTACTATAATACTGCACCTATATACAAGAATATAACTACTATAATACTGCACCTATATACAAGAATATAACTACTATAATACTGCCTCCTATATACAAGAATATAACTACTATAATACTGCTCCTATATACAAGAATATAACTACTATAATACTGCTCCTATATACAAGAATATAACTACTACAATACTGCTCCTATATACAAGAATATAACTACTATAATACTGCTGTTACGCCGAGCGCTCCGGGTCCCCGCTCCTCCCCGGAGCGCTCGCTACACTGTCTCCGCTGCAGCGCTCCGGTCAGATCCACTGACCCGGGGCGCTGCGATTCTGCTGCCAGCCGGGATGCGATTCACGATGCGGGTAGCGCCCGCTCGCGATGCGCACCCCGGCTCCCGTTCCTGACTCGCTCTCCCTCGGTCCTGTCCCGGCGCGCGCGGCCCCGCTCCCTAGGGCGCGCGCGCGCCGGGTCTTTGCGATTTAAAGGGCCACTGCGCCGCTGATTGGCGCAGTGATTCCAATTAGTGTCTTCACCTGTGCACTTCCCTATATCACCTCACTTCCCCTGCACTTCCCTGCCGGATCTTGTTGCCATTGTGCCAGTGAAAGCGTTCCTTGTATGTTCCTAGCCTGTGTTCCAGACCTCCTGCCGTTGCCCCTGACTACGATCCTTGCTGCCTGCCCCGACCTTCTGCTACGTCCGACCTTGCTTCTGTCTACTCCCTTGTACCGCGCCTATCTTCAGCAGCCAGAGAGGTTGAGCCGTTGCTAGTGGATACGACCTGGTCACTACCGCCGCAGCAAGACCATCCCGCTTTGCGGCGGGCTCTGGTGAAAACCAGTAGTGACTTAGAACCGATCCACTAGCACGGTCCACGCCAATCCCTCTCTGGCACAGAGGATCCACTACCTGCCAGCCGGCATCGTGACAGTAGATCCGGCCATGGATCCCGCTGAAGTTCCTCTGCCAGTTGTCGCTGACCTCACCACGGTGGTCGCCCAGCAGTCACAACAGATAGCGCAACAAGGCCAACAGCTGTCTCAACTGACCGTTATGCTACAACAGTTACTACCACAGCTTCAGCAGTCATCTCCTCCGCCAGCTCCTGCACCTCCTCCGCAGCGAGTGGCCGCTCCTGGGCTACGCCGATCCTTGCCGGATAAATTTGATGGGGACTCTAAGTTTTGCCGTGGCTTTCTTTCCCAATGTTCCCTGCATCTGGAGATGATGTCGGACCTGTTTCCCACTGAAAGGTCTAAGGTGGCTTTCGTAGTCAGCCTTCTGTCCGGAAAAGCCCTGTCATGGGCCACACCGCTCTGGGACCGCAATGATCCTGTCACTGCCTCTGTACACTCCTTCTTCTCGGAAGTCCGAAGTGTCTTTGAGGAACCTGCCCGAGCCTCTTCTGCTGAGACTGCCCTGTTGAACCTGGTCCAGGGTAATTCTTCCGTTGGCGAGTATGCCGTACAATTCCGTACTCTTGCTTCAGAATTGTCCTGGAATAATGAGGCCCTCTGCGCGACCTTTAAAAAAGGCCTATCCAGCAACATTAAAGATGTTCTGGCCGCACGAGAAATTCCTGCTAATCTACATGAACTTATTCACCTAGCCACTCGCATTGACATGCGTTTTTCCGAAAGGCGTCAGGAGCTCCGCCAAGATATGGACTCTGTTCGCACGAGGCGTTTCTTCTCCTCGGCTCCTCTCTCCTCTGGTCCCCTGCAATCTGTTCCTGTGCCTCCCGCCGTGGAGGCTATGCAGGTCGACCGGTCTCGCCTGACACCTCAAGAGAGGACACGACGCCGCATGGAGAACCTCTGCCTGTACTGTGCTAGTACCGAACACTTCCTGAGGGATTGTCCTATCCGTCCTCCCCGCCTGGAAAGACGTCCGCTGACTCCGCACAAAGGAGAGACAGTCCTTGATGTCTACTCTGCTTCTCCACGTCTTACTGTGCCTGTGCGGATGTCTGCCTCTGCCTTCTCCTTCTCTACCGTGGCCTTCTTGGACTCTGGATCTGCAGGAAATTTTATTTTGGCCTCTCTCGTCAACAGGTTCAACATCCCAGTGACCAGTCTCGCCAGACCCCTTTACATCAATTGTGTAAACAATGAAAGATTGGACTGTACCATACGCTTCCGCACGGAGCCCCTTCTAATGAGCATCGGATCTCATCACGAGAGGATTGAACTTTTGGTCCTCCCCAATTGCACCTCGGAAATTCTCCTTGGACTTCCCTGGCTTCAACTTCATTCCCCAACCCTGGATTGGTCCACTGGGGAGATCAAGAGTTGGGGGCCCTCTTGTTCCAAGGACTGTCTAAGACCGGTTCCCAGTAACCCTTGCCGTGACTCTGTGGTTCCCTCAGTAACCGGTCTCCCTAAGGCCTATATGGACTTCGCGGATGTTTTCTGCAAAAAACAAGCTGAGACTCTACCTCCTCACAGGCCTTATGATTGCCCTATCGACCTCCTCCCGGGTACTACTCCACCCCGGGGCAGAATTTTTCCTCTCTCTGCCCCAGAGACTCTTGCCATGTCTGAGTATGTCCAGGAAAATTTAAAAAAGGGCTTTATCCGTAAATCCTCCTCTCCTGCCGGAGCTGGATTTTTCTTTGTGTCCAAAAAAGATGGCTCCCTACGTCCTTGCATTGACTACCGCGGTCTTAATAAAATCACGGTTAAGAACCGCTACCCCCTACCCCTCATCTCTGAACTCTTTGATCGCCTCCAAGGTGCCCACATCTTTACTAAATTGGACTTAAGAGGCGCCTATAACCTCATCCGCATCAGAGAGGGGGATGAGTGGAAAACGGCGTTTAACACCAGAGATGGACACTTTGAGTATCTGGTCATGCCCTTTGGCCTGTGCAACGCCCCTGCTGTCTTCCAAGACTTTGTCAATGAAATTTTTCGTGATCTGTTATACTCCTGTGTTGTTGTATATCTGGACGATATCCTAATTTTTTCTGCCAATCTAGAAGAACACCGCCAGCATGTCCGTATGGTTCTTCAGAGACTTCGTGACAATCAACTCTATGCCAAAATTGAGAAATGTCTGTTTGAATGCCAATCTCTTCCTTTTCTAGGATATTTGGTCTCTGGCCAGGGACTACAAATGGATCCAGACAAACTCTCTGCCGTCTTAGATTGGCCACGCCCCTCCGGACTCCGTGCTATCCAACGCTTTTTGGGGTTCGCCAATTATTACAGGCAATTTATTCCACATTTTTCTAC
This sequence comes from Hyla sarda, assembly GCF_029499605.1. Lineage (NCBI taxonomy): Eukaryota > Metazoa > Chordata > Amphibia > Anura > Hylidae > Hyla > Hyla sarda. Next base: position 379,134,517 of record NC_079193.1, read on the forward strand.
CGTTGTGGCTCCTATCGTGGCTTTAACCAAAAAAAATGCCGATCCCAAGTCGTGGCCTCCTCAAGCGGAAGACGCCTTTAAACGACTCAAGTCTGCCTTTTCTTCGGCTCCCGTGCTCTCCAGACCTGACCCTTCCAAACCCTTCCTATTGGAGGTTGATGCCTCCTCAGTGGGAGCTGGAGCTGTTCTTTTACAAAAAAATTCTTCCGGGCATGCTGTCACTTGTGGTTTTTTTTCTAGGACCTTCTCTCCGGCGGAGAGGAACTACTCCATCGGGGATCGAGAGCTTCTAGCCATTAAATTAGCACTTGAGGAATGGAGGCATCTGCTGGAGGGATCAAGATTTCCAGTTATTATTTACACCGACCACAAGAACCTCTCCTACCTCCAGTCTGCCCAACGGCTGAATCCTCGCCAGGCCCGGTGGTCTCTGTTCTTTGCCCGATTTAATTTTGAGATTCACTTTCGTCCTGCCGATAAGAACATTAGGGCCGATGCTCTCTCTCGTTCCTCGGATACCTCAGAAGTTGAACTCTCTCCGCAACACATCATTCCACCTGACTGCCTGATCTCCACTTCTCCAGCCTCCATCAGGCAAACTCCTCCAGGAAAGACCTTTGTTTCTCCACGCCAACGCCTCGGAATCCTCAAATGGGGTCACTCCTCCCATCTCGCTGGTCATGGGGGCATCAAGAAATCTGTGCAACTCATCTCCCGCTTCTATTGGTGGCCGACTCTGGAGACGGATGTTGTGGACTTTGTGCGAGCCTGCACTATCTGTGCCCGGGATAAGACTCCTCGCCAGAAGCCCGCTGGTTTTCTTCATCCCCTGCCTGTCCCCGAACAGCCTTGGTCTCTGATTGGTATGGATTTTATTACTGATTTACCCCCTTCCCGTGGCAACACTGTTATTTGGGTGGTCGTTGATCGATTCTCCAAAATGGCACATTTCATCCCTCTTCCTGGTCTTCCTTCAGCGCCTCAGTTGGCTAAACAATTTTTTGTACACATTTTTCGTCTTCACGGGTTGCCTACGCAGATCGTCTCGGATAGAGGCGTCCAATTTGTGTCTAAGTTCTGGAGGGCTCTCTGTAAACAACTCAAGATTAAATTAAATTTTTCTTCTGCATATCATCCCCAGTCCAATGGACAAGTAGAAAGAATTAACCAAGTCTTGGGTGATTATTTGCGACATTTTGTTTCCTCCCGCCAGGATGACTGGGCAGATCTCCTTCCATGGGCCGAATTCTCGAATAACTTCAGAGTCTCTGAATCTTCCTCCAAATCCCCATTTTTCGTGGTGTACGGCCGTCACCCTCTTCCCCCCCTCCCTACCCCCTTGCCCTCTGGTCTGCCCGCTGTGGATGAAATTTCTCGTGACCTTTCCATTATATGGAGAGAGACCCAAAATTCTCTCTTACAGGCTTCTTCACGCATGAAGAGGTTCGCGGATAAGAAAAGAAGAGCTCCTCCCGTTTTTTCCCCTGGAGACAAGGTATGGCTCTCCGCTAAATATGTCCGCTTCCGTGTCCCTAGCTACAAGTTGGGACCACGCTATCTTGGTCCTTTCAAAATTTTGTGTCAAATTAATCCTGTCTCTTACAAACTTCTTCTTCCTCCTTCTCTTCGTATCCCTAATGCCTTTCACGTCTCTCTTCTTAAACCACTCATCCTCAACCGTTTTTCTCCCAAATCTGTTCCTCCCACTCCTGTTTCCGGCTCCTCGGACATCTTCTCTGTCAAAGAGATCTTAGCCTCTAAAAAGGTCAGAGGGAAAACTTTTTTTTTAGTGGACTGGGAGGGTTGTGGTCCTGAAGAGAGATCCTGGGAACCTGAGGACAACATCCTAGATAAAAGTCTGCTCCTCAGGTTCTCAGGCCCTAAAAAGAGGGGGAGACCCAAGGGGGGGGGTACTGTTACGCCGAGCGCTCCGGGTCCCCGCTCCTCCCCGGAGCGCTCGCTACACTCTCTCCGCTGCAGCGCTCCGGTCAGATCCACTGACCCGGGGCGCTGCGATTCTGCTGCCAGCCGGGATGCGATTCACGATGCGGGTAGCGCCCGCTCGCGATGCGCACCCCGGCTCCCGTACCTGACTCGCTCTCCCTCGGTCCTGTCCCGGCGCGCGCGGCCCCGCTCCCTAGGGCGCGCGCGCGCCGGGTCTTTGCGATTTAAAGGGCCACTGCGCCGCTGATTGGCGCAGTGATTCCAATTAGTGTCTTCACCTGTGCACTTCCCTATATCACCTCACTTCCCCTGCACTTCCCTGCCGGATCTTGTTGCCATTGTGCCAGTGAAAGCGTTCCTTGTATGTTCCTAGCCTGTGTTCCAGACCTCCTGCCGTTGCCCCTGACTACGATCCTTGCTGCCTGCCCCGACCTTCTGCTACGTCCGACCTTGCTTCTGTCTACTCCCTTGTACCGCGCCTATCTTCAGCAGCCAGAGAGGTTGAGCCGTTGCTAGTGGATACGACCTGGTCACTACCGCCGCAGCAAGACCATCCCGCTTTGCGGCGGGCTCTGGTGAAAACCAGTAGTGACTTAGAACCGATCCACTAGCACGGTCCACGCCAATCCCTCTCTGGCACAGAGGATCCACTACCTGCCAGCCGGCATCGTGACAACTGCTCCTATATACAAGAATATAACTACTATAATACTGCTCCTATATACAAGAATATAAGTACTATAATACTGTTCCCATATACAAGAATATAACTACTATAATACTGCTCCCATATACAAGAATATAACTGCTATAATACTGCTCCCATAAAAAAGAATATAAGTACTATAATACTACTCCCATATACAAGAATATAACTACTATAATACTGCTCCTATAAACAAGAATATAAGTACTATAATACTGCTCCCATATACAAGAATATAACTACTATAATACTGTTCCTATATACAAGAATATAAGTACTATAATACTACTCCCATATACAAGAATATAACTACTATAATACTGTTCCTATATACAAAAATATAACTACTATAATACTGCTCCCATGTACAAGAATATAACTACTATAATACTGCTCCCATATACAAGAATATAACTACTATAATACTGCTCCTATATACAAGAATATAACTACTATAATACTGCTCCTATATACAAGACTATAACTACTATAACACTGCCTCCTATATACAAGAATATAACTACTATAATACTGCTCCTATATACAAGAATATAACTACTATAATACTGCTCCTATAAACAAGAATATAAGTACTATAATACTACTCCCATATACAAGAATATAACTACTATAATACTGCTCCTAGATACAAGAATATAACTACTATAATACTGCTCCTATACACAAGAATATAACTACTATAATACTGCTCCTATATACAGGAATATAACTACTATAATACTGTTCCTATATATACAAGAATATAACTACTATAACTCTGTTCCTATATACAAGAATATAACTACTATAATACTCCTCCTATATACAAGAATATAACTACTATAATACTACCTCCTTTATACAAGAATATAACTACTATAATACTGCTCCTATGTACAAGAATATAACTACTATTATACTGCTCCTATATACAAGAATATAACTACTATAATACTGCTCCTTTATACAAGAATATAACTACTATAATACTGCTCCTATATACAAGAATATAACTAATATAATACTGCTCCTATATACAAGAATATAACTACTATAATACTGCCCCTATATACAAGAATATAACTACTATAATACTGCCTCCTATATACAAGAATATAACTACTATAATACTGTCCCTATATACAAGAATATAACTACTGTAATACTGTCCCTATATATACATGAATATAACTACTATCATACTGCTCCTATATACAAGAATATAACTACTATAATACTGCTCCTATGTACAAGAATATAACTACTATAATACTGCTCCTATGTACAAGAATATAACTACTATAATACTGCTCCTATGTACAAGAATATAACTACTATAATACTGCTCCTATATACAAGAATATAACTACTATAATACTGCTCCTAAGTAATGTACAAGACCATAATATAGCATTGCTCCCTATGCACAATACTATACCTGCAGTTGCAGATGTGATATTCTGTTGTGATCTTTTGCTCTCGTCTTCTCTACAGATTGAAGATGTTGCCTTGGGAGACGTGTTGTGGAAGAATCACCATCCCACCATGTAGCAGGTGACACATGCGCCATATGTTGTACTTTATATTGTTAAATCTTCCTAAAACGTTACTTTACAAGAAGATTATGACCCACGTAAGTGGAATCCAAATGATGAGGATCACTCCGCCGAGAGGAAGGACATCATCTATATAAAAATAATGCCGCCCTTGTGATCTGTGAGAGTGCAGAGCGAGAAGAGGGGATAAAATGATGACTTGGCTTGGGTAGTATATAACGGCATAACTACTATCTGGAATACCGCCATCCCCCTCACATCTTAAAGAAGCCTACCTGGCCTTATGTATTGTTCTCATAGAAACATTTCTAGGACATTGACTTGACCCAGATGTTTATGGTCTTCTCACAAGTAAGATTGTATTATTGCTAAGGGTCTAATGGTTCACACTGTTCTCTGACCCTCTGACAGAACAGACCTTCATGGTCAGTAAAATATTCAAAAGCTTTTCCATAATTAACTAGATGTTACACTCACGGTTCAGTAGACAGGAACACTTGTGGTAATGGATCCGCTGGACCTGTGTGGCAGATGACACGGACCGTACCATTTAAGGTGCCGTAGGTTTTCACCAGAGCCCACAGCAAAGCGGGATGAACTTGCTGTGGCAGGCGGCACCCAGGTCGCTACCCCTGGCACTGCTCAACCACAGGTGGCAACACGGCAAGGCAATTCTCAGGAATGCTTTCTCTCTAGGGCAACAAAGATCCAGCAGGGAAGTGTGGGAGGTGGAGGAACTTATAACTGAGCCTGGGGTGTTACTTATTTATTGGGCGTACTGGCCCTTTAAATCTCCCAGCTCCGGTATGCGCGCGCCCTAGGGGACGGGGTCACGTGTGCCGGAGCAGAGAGGCAGAGGAGGAGGCAGGAGGAGCACGAGGTGAGTGACGGGCTAGGATTTGCATAGGGCGCGTCCCGGGATGCGAATCCCAGCCCCGCCAGCAGCAGGAGGTAACAGGGCCATGCCCTCATGGCCAGCGTGTGCTGCCGGGGTGCGGAACATAACAGTAGAGAAAAGAGGATGGTACAATAGGTACTTTTATAATTTATGGACAGAACGGGAGGCAGTACTATCTGCAGGGACTGTACATAGACTACATAGAGACATAGGTGGACAATAGTATCTGTATCGTTTACAGAGAGAAGTAGGGGGGCAGTATTATTCTTACCTTTATCCTTTACATGGATAAACAAGGAGGTAGTATTAACTGTGCTTATAGTACATGATTCACAGAGGGAGACAAAGAGGTACTACTATCTATACAGATATAATTTACTGAGGAAACAGGGAGGCAGGACTATCTGTGCCTTTATTATTTACAGGGAGAAACAGGAAGGCAGTACTATCTGTGCCTATATAATTTATAGAGGAAACAGGAAGGCAGCACTATCTGTGCCTACATCATTTAGAGAGGAAACAGGGAGGCAGGACTATCTGTGCCTATATCATTTACAGAGGAAACAGGGAGGCAGGACTATCTGTGCCTATATCATTTACAGGGAGAAAAGGAAAGGCAGTACTATTTGTCCCTACGTTATTTACAGGTACAAACAGGAAGTCATATGTAGCTAACTAGCTATGTACAAAGAAAAAAAAATGAGAGGCACTACTATCTACACCTAGCTCGTTTACAGTGAGAGATAAGAAGACATTATTGTCTTTACCTTTATTATTTACAAGTAGAAATAAGACGGCCGCACCATCCGTCCTTACTTGACTTATAAAGAGAGAAACGGACAATTACAGATAAGAGAATTGATTTTAATAGAATCAAATGCTTTAAAAATTTCTCAAAAAGTTTGGATTTGACCACATTTTAATTTATTTTACTTTCATTTTGGCCAAGTTCCTTCTGCCCAGTTGCATTTGCTGGGCTGAGTGGAGAACGCAAGAGAATGTAATAAAAAGTGGCAAAAATGTAATAAAGAAGATACTCACCTACTCAATCCCAAGGAAATGTCCTGCCTTCTTTAATTAGCATTTGTCATGTGACAGCTGCTGGCCACCAGTTGCCATGGAGGTCACGTGTCCTACCACTGTTATCATGTTTTCGTAAGACTGGGCAGGTAAGTTTTTTAGTATTACTACAATTTTGTCACATTTAGTACATTTTGTGAATTGGTTGCTCTGTACACAGCCTAGACAATGTAAGTGCAGGGAAGCATCAGTGTAAACCTTGCTACTCAGGAAATACAGGAGCAGGGAAGCTTTTCTTTTGACGGAAGTCCCTGCTCATGGATGTAGTTTCTGTGGTGCCCTGTACTGACAGTGTAGGTTATCCCAGAAACTTTGTACAGGAGCAGGTACCTCTCAATGAAAGGTGTCCTTGCTCCTATACAGTAAGGGGTAATGCTTCATTCATTGCTGCCTGCTAAGAACAGCCACTGACGAGGGCACTCTTCACCTAGCACAGCCATTGTACAGTATAATAAATGCCTGATTGCATGGACTCCTGTCTTTTGACAGGAGTCCTGCTCCTGTAAAAATCAGAATTGGCAGTCAAATCTAAATCGATTTTGATGGCTTATTGAAGTATAACTTCCCAAAATGAAGTTTGAGAGGTTAACTGCCTTTGCTTCAATAATTTACAGGGAGAGACATGGGGACAGCATTACCTGTACCTACCTCATATACATGGAAAAATGGTAAGGCAGTACCAAATGTGCCTACAAAAGCTTCAAAGAGAGACAGAAAGGCAATACTACCTGTTCCTACATTTTTTACAAGGACAAATAGGAAGTCAGTAGTATTTAATTATTATATTATTTACAATAAGAAATGGGAAGGCAAAAATATCTGTTCCTATATCACTTACATGGAGAAATAGGAAGGCAGTACTATCTGTACCTATATGATTTACAGGGACAAATAGGAAGGCAGTACTATATGTGCCTATATGATTTACAGGGACAAATAGGAAGGGAGTACTATCTGTGCATATATAATTTAAGGGGACAAATAGGAAGGCAGTACTATCTGTGCATATATAATTTAAGGGGACAAATAAGAAGGCAGTACTATCTGTGCATATATATTTTACAGGGACAAATAGGAAGGCAGTATTATGTGTGCTTACATTATTTACAAAAAGAAAAAAGAAGGCAGTACTATCTGTACCTACATAATATACAGAGACAAATAGGAAGGCAGTATTATTTGTTCTTACATTATTTACAAAAAGAACTGGGAAAGTAGTACCATCTGTACCTGCATAATGTACAGGGAAAATAGGAAGGCAGTACTATATGTGCTTACATTATTTACAAAAATAAAAAGGAAGGCAGTACTATCTGTACCTACATACTATACAAAGAAAAATAGGAAGGCAGTACTATCTGTACCTATGTCATATATAGGCAGAGACAGGAAGGCAGTACTATATGTGCTTACATTATTTACAAAAATAAATAGGAAGGCAGTACTATCTGTACCTATGTCATATATAGGCAGAGACAGGAAGGCAGTACTATCTGTGCTTACATTATTTACAAAAAGAAATAGGAAGGCAGTGCTATCTGTACCTATGTCATATATAGGCAGAGACGGGAAGGCAGTACTATCAGTGCTTAGATTTTTTACAAACATAAATAGGAATGCAGTGCTATCTGTGCTTCAGTTATTCACGTTAAGTAACAGGGAGGCATTTGCATCAACACCTGCATTATGGGAGGCAGTCAAAATGGAAGTTATTGGGCCCCAATGCAAAAATATACGAGAGAGAGAGACAAGCACTGAGTCCAGATGTCTGGTGAATACACTGAGAGGAGACGCTGTTGCACTGACTGTTATGGTGTTGTGAGGAATGAAAAAAAAATGGAATGCCCATAGACTATAATGTTTGAAGTCTGCGCCCCTACTTTGATGTCCCATTTTTCCAGAGGACTACACCTCTACTGTGCTTTGCTACTGTTACCGAATTACCAGGAGTTATTCTGGAGGGACCAGGAGGCAGCAATCTTCTACCTATCTGTATGCTGTTATAGATGTTATGCTCTGAGCATAACTCTTCAAGGTAAGGGTCCAGCTTATAGACCCGCGTCCATTTATTGTCATATCCATCATCCTGAGTTTACCTGCACGAGGTGCGCACCTCTTTCTCTCTTTTTGTATTCTATTAGTTTTTAGCTTTGGAGACATGTAGATGCCATATACACAAAAAACAAAGAGTTTTTAGTTGCTACATTTGTTATTTTAGATGCATGTATAAACACCCCTACACACCTCTTATTGGCGCGGTCTATGATCAGTTCATCAGTCCTACCATTCACTACTGACATGAACACTATGTTCCCTCAGTCTAATACAATGCCAGGTGTAGTGCGCCAACTTTATTCCTGGCACTAAATTAGTCTAAATAAGGAAAAATATCTCAACATTGTCCTCTGACAACTCCTCTATAGGTAAAATTTGGAACAGAATTCTTTACTTTGCTCATCACAAATGGAAAAACTAAGGTCATTCAATGTGAAACAATGTATGCACTTGAGTGTGAACCCAAGAGGTACATTCTTCAGTAAGAAAATGTGGACTGGGGCCAAGACTGGCCGTAAACAGACGATAATTGTAGCAATTAATTCAGAACGTTGATCCTGTCAGATTCTTAAAAGGGTGAAGATCATTTGATGGCGAGAAGAATATTGCATAGATTTCTTTAGAAATTCCCTCTTGTCTTAAATTTTTAAAAACAACTGTTCTTGTCTCACTACCTTGGCCCGGTGAGGCGCACCAGGGTCATATCATAGAGGGATGCCGAGTTGGAAGAAGGACGGGGACAGCTCTTCATTCTGTTCATGTCTCACTACCTCGGCCCGGTGAGGCGCACCAGGGTCATATCATAGAGGGATGCCGAGCTGGAAGAAGGACGGGGACAGGTCTTCATTCTGTTCATGTCTCACTACCTCGGCCCGGTGAGGGGCACCAGGGTCATATCATAGAGGGATGCCGAGCTGGAAGAAGGACCGGGACAGCTCTTCATTCTGTTCATGTCTCACTACCTTGGCCCGGTGAGAAGCACCAGGGTCATATCATAGAGGGATGCTGAGCTCGAAGGACGGGGACAGCTCTTCATACTGTTCATGTCTCACTATCTCAGCCCTGTGAGGGGCACCAGGGCCATGTCATCATATCATAGAGGGATGCTGAGCTGGAAGAAGAACGGAGACATTTCTTCATACTGTTCATGTCTCACTACCTCGGCCCGGTGAGGGGCACCAGGGTCATGTCATCAAAACATAGAGGGATGCTGAGCTGGAAGAAGGACCGGGACAGCTCTTCATACTGTTCTTGTCTCACTACCTCGGCCCGGTGAGGGGCACCGGGGTCATATCATAGAGGGATGCCGAGCTGGAAGAAAGATGGGGACATCTCTTCATACTGTTCTTGTCTCACTACCTTGGCCCGGTGAAGGGTACCAGGGTCATATCATAGAGGGATGCCGAGCTGGAAGAAGGATGGGGACAGCTCTTCAAACAAATAAGTGAGCGGATGTTGGCTTCTACTTCTACATGTTTTGTTGGAGACAGCCGAGGTTCTGATGAACACAAGGACAGGGCGTTCAGTGCCCTTAACAATGGTCAAAAAATAATACAATAAATACAGATTGTCAAATGCAAATTAAGATTTTTCTTTAAGTGGTTATGACAAGATTATAATGTATTGCCTTTCTACAGGATAGGTGATAAGTACAGATGAGTGAACCTTACTGAAGTTTGTTATGTTAGAATTTGCTAAAATCATCTCTCAAATTCAATTGGATCCAATGGCCGATTCAGGTTTGTACACCTGGTAAACTCCTGTAAATAGATAGTAGTCTCTGCTCCTGTACACTGAGCAGCGAGGCGTACATACTCCTCGCTGCTCAGATGTAGCCATGTGAGTTTTTTTTTTGTTTGTTTGTTCTTTTGGTGGTGGTGGTGGGGGGGGGGGGGATTAACTTATTTTTCAATGGAACCATTTTGGGAAACAACTTTTAATAACTCCTTTTGAGGGAGTGGAACAAGAACAGCAATTCAAAAATAATAATAATAATAAAAAAAAAATAATATATATATATATATATATATATATATAATGAAGAAAATGGCTGAAGCACTCCAGAGTATCCAAAAGTGCAAAAAAGTGTTTTATTCCAGCTAAAAATAAGACAATGTTTCTGTGGTCTCACACCACCTTTCTCAAGTCCACAGACCACAGAAACATTGTCTTATTTTTAGCTGGAATAAAACACTTTTTTGCACTTTTGGATACTCCGGTATGCTGCAGCCATTTTCTTCATTCTGCAAATTTCGGACCCAGGACCGGGGTCCCTGGCACTGCTTGCACCCACAGATTTACTTTTATTTTTTTATTTTTTTACTTTGTACATTTTGTGCTGATTACCGCATGGCATAAATAACATGTCCCCTTTACTCCGATAGCCAGTATGTTTAAGGGAAAGTATATCGGTTTTTTTTTTTAGCTTTACTACTTGCAAAATAAAGAATATTTTTTTGTTGTTTTTGTTGTCATCATATTCTGAGAGCCATAACCTTTTAAATATTGAATAATTTATGAGTTATGAGCTGCAATGTTTTCCTGTAGTTTTCATTTATACCGTTTGGGGGCATGATACTTTTTAGTGCCTTTATATTCTGGGATATTCTGGGGATACATGGGATGAACAAATGTACCCATTCTAGTTCAATTATTCCACCATTTTTTCCACAATTGTTAGTTTTATAATTTGAGTCTTTTTTCTTTATTACACAGAACAAAGTGCCTTTTTATTTGTAAAATATATTTTTTTGTGTCTTTTTATACCTGTATCAGTAGCTGGGTTAAAGGGGTACTCCACTGGCCAGCGTTCAAAACTAAATGTTCCGAATGCTGTGTACGCACTGCGGAGTCGGCCATGCCCCCCGTGATGTCATGATCACACCCCCTCAATGTAAGTCTATGGGAGGGGCGTGACAGCCGTCAAACCCCCTCCCATTGACTTGCATTGAGGGGGCATGGTCATGACATCGCAAGGAGAGTGGCCGATCCCTGCCGCGCAAATACTGCTTTCAGAGCATTTAGTGCCGAACGCTAACCAGTGGAGTACCCCTTTAAATGACCGGGATAAGAGCTAGATCTGATTTTGGCCATTAAAGCTGGAGCCCAACCTGCTTCTTCTTCAGGAGGAGCAGTTTCTGAGCCTTCACCATCCTATGTTTATTTTGCAGGAATGGGTTAAAGGGGTACTCCGCCTCTAGCCAGTGCACATTTCTACACAGCCGTCACCCTGCTCCCATAGACTTGAATAGAGAGGGCGTGTCCTGATGTTATGAACACAGAAGCCCAGGCTTCCGTGTTCAGAACGCCACGGTGTCGGCCTGGAGATTGCGGTGGGGGCCCAGTGGTTGGACACCCCCCCACCCTTGTGATCTGACATCATATCCCCTATACTTTGGATAGGATAGAAGATGTCTAGAGGTGGAGTACCCCTTTAAAGAGCGGACATTGACTTTGAGACTAGAACGCCAAAGCTTGCCAGTGAGTCTCAGTAAACCATCCGATTACCTTGCCATAACATCATTGTTTTCTCCTCAACGTTTCTTGTTTGGCTGCATCTGATGTAGAAAGGAAGAAGGCAAAAGGAACAGACCGAATTATTAGACCGACGTCCAAAAGAAAATCGTGTTTATACTGAGATTTGTACAGACGGAAAAGAATCTGCAATAGAAGAAAACATTGTCATTTCCCCCGCGCGGCTTCTCTGGAGCTGAACCGGCAGCTGACAGGCTCTGACCTCTCTGAACACATTATGGTGGCAGAACTTGTAAAAACTATTAATTAAATTACGTGGATGACATCGCGGTGATTCTTGAGGGTTCTGGCGGCTGCGGGATTTGTGACGATCACCTTTGCTACCGAGACTCCAAGCAATTTGTGTCCGGCATTTGACCGAGATAATTAATAAGTAATATCACAAAAGCAGAATGTCGGGAAAAAACTTCATGACAGGATGGAAGAATATTACAAAAACATATATCTTCTGTCAATAATCTGGACCTGCATATGACAAAGGAAGACTCACACAGATCTAAAGGGCCCATAAAGCTATAAGGGGCCCATACAGCTCTAAGGGGTCCGATTAATGATACCCAAGTTGAAGTTCGACCCAAGTACAGTGCTTGACTCTGCCCATAAGAGCTTACACTCTACAGGAGAGAGAGCCCAGTCCATAAGAGAGTACACTCAAAAGAAGAGAGGGCCCAGTCCATAAGAGAGTACACTCTACAGGAGAGAGGACCCTGTACGTAAGAGCTTACACTCTAAAGGAGAGAGGTCCCTGTACATAAGAGAGTACATTCTACAGGAAAGAGGACCCTGCACATAAGAGCTTACACTCTACAGGAGAGAGGACCCCGCCCATAAGAGCTTACACTCTACAGGAGAGAGGTCCCCGCCCATAAGAGCTTACACTCTACAGGAGAGAGGACCCTGCCCATAAGAGCTTACACTCTACAGGAGAGAGGACCCTGCCCATAAGAGCTTACACTCTACAGGAGAGAGGTCCCTGTACATAAGAGAGTACATTCTACAGGAAAGAGGATCCTGTACATAAGAGCTTACACTCTACAGGAGAGAGGACCCCGCCCATAAGAGCTTACACTCTACAGGAGAGAGGACCCTGTGCATGAGAGCTTACACTCTACAGGAGAGGACCCTGCCCATAAGAGCTTTCACTATACAGGGGAGAGGACCCTGCCTATAAGAGCTTACACTCTACAGGAGAAAGGACCCTGCCCATAAGAACTTACACTCTACAGAAGAGAGGACCCCGCCCATAAGAGCTTACACTCTACAGGAGAGAGGACCCTGTACATAAGATCTTACACTCTACAGGAGAGAGGACCCTGTCCATAAGAGCTTACACTCTACAGAAGAGAGGACCCTGTCCATAAGAGCTTACACTCTACAGAAGAGAGGACCATGCCCATAAGAGCTTACACTCTACAGGAGAGAGGACCATGTACATAATAGCTTACACTCTACAGGAGAGGACCCTGCCCATAAGAGCTTACACTCTACAGGAGAGGACCATGTACATAATAACTTACATTCTACAGGAGAGGACCCTGCCCATAAGAACTTACACTCTACAGGATAGAGAGGACCCTGTACATAAGAACTTACACTCTACAGGAGAGGACCCTGTACATAAGAGCTTACACTCTACAGGAGAGAGGACCCTGCCCATAAGATCTTACACTCTGCAGGAGAGAGGACCCTGTCCATAAGAGCTTACCCTCTACAGGAGAGAGATCAATGTCCATAAGAGCTTACACTCTACAGGAGAGAGGACCCTGTCCATAAGGGCTTACACTCTACAGGAGAGAGATCAATGTCCATAAGAGCTTACCCTCTACAGGAGAGAGATCAATGTCCATAAGAGCTTACACTCTACAGGAGATAGGACCCTGTCCATAAGAGCTTACCCTCTACAGGAGAGAGGACCGTGCCCATAAGAGCTTACACTCTACAGAAGAGAGGACCATGCCCATAAAAGCTTACACTCTACAGGAGAAATGACCCTGCCCATAAGAGCTTACACTCTACAGGAGAGAGGACCCTGCCCATAAGAGCTTACACTCTACAGGAGAGAGGACCCTGTCCATAAGAGCTTACACTCCACAGGTGAGAGGACCCTGTATATAAGAGCTTACACTCTACAGGAGAGAGGACCCTGCCCATAAGAGCTTTCACTATACAGGAGAGAGGACCCTGTACATAAGAGCTTACACTCTACAGGAGAGAGGACCCTGTACATAAGAGCTTACACTCTACAGGAGAGAGGACCCTGTCCATAAGAGCTTACACTCCACAGGTGAGAGGACCCTGTATATAAGAGCTTACACTCTACAGGAGAGAGGACCCTGCCCATAAGAGCTTTCACTATACAGGAGAGAGGACCCTGTACATAAGAGCTTACACTCTACAGGAGAGAGGACCCTGTACATAAGAGCTTACACACTACAGGAGAGAGGACCCAGTCCATAAGAGCTTATACTCTACAGGATAGAGGACCCTGTACATAAGAGCTTCCACTCTACAGGAGAGAGGACCCTGCACATAAGAACTTACACTCTACAGGAGAGAGGACCCTGTACATAAGCACGTACACTCTACAGGAGAGAGGTTCCTGCCTATAAGAGCTTACACTCTACAGGAGAGAGAGAACCCCGTACATAAAAGCTTACACTCAACAGGAGAGAGCACAATGCCCATAAGAGCTTACACTCTACATGAGATGGAGGTTCCTGTCCATAGGACTTTGGCTTGTGGACTGTGATATATCTCTTTATTTGTCTGTCTCTTCTTTTATTGTTAGATTTCGTCTCCTGACCATTTTCCTAACATGTGACTGTATACCTCTGTAGTATATTTTGACTCTGAAGCATTAGCATGTAGACAGGCAGGAATCGTCTTCGTGGTTGTGGATCCCTTACTTAGGATGGATTCGCAATAGGAAGGGTCATCTACATAATTTCAGCACAGATCCTTTTGATGGCATGTTTTCCTTACAAAGGCTCCTCCATTGTGTTTCAGGTTAAGGGGGTGTTTGTTGGGTTTGCGGTATATGGTCAGAAGCATAGCCATCTCTATCTGCCCCACTGACAGATTAGGTGAGGCAGCTGGGAGGAGGAAAATGCTCCATATCTGGTGAGGTTTTTACAGTAGTGTATTTATGTTTTATATCAGGGTCAGTTATTAGAATGTTACCTGGACATTGATATCAGTTCTCTATAGGTTGTGTTACCTACTATTGGCCCTTAAAGGGGTACTCTGCCCCTACAAATCTTATCACCTATCCAAAAGGATAGGGGATAAGATGTCTGATCGCGGGGCACCCCAGACATCTGGTGTCCAGGGCACCCCAGACATCGGCTGCTGCACCCCAGACATCTGGTGCACGGAGCGAACTTTGCTCCATGCCGGATGACTGCCGATGTGGGGCGGAGGCTTGTGACTTCACGGCCACGCCTCCTCAATGCAAGTCTATGGGAAGGGGCGTGACCGCCCCTCCCATAAACTTTCATTGAGGTGGCGTGGCCGTGACATCATGAGCGTGGCGTGGCCATGAAGCCACGATCCTCCGGTGCTCAACCCGAAGCTCTAAACGAATGCCAAATGCAGCAGGGAGATCGCGGTGGTCCTTTGGATAGGGGATAAGATGTCTAGAGGTGGAGTAACCCTTTAATACTTCACCAAACCTCAAACCACGCAAAGTTTCTTCCGGCATCCATTGCGTCACCTGTCCTGATGGCGAATCTCTTCCGCGTCGGGGATAAATCACTTTAATGAAAAGGCCACAAATAATCCTCCTGCTGTAATATCGCTTAGACGGAATGGGATTTTCATCAAGGTCATTTTTCTCCGGCGAGTCAATGATTTCCATTAAGCGGTGGTGAGTTGCCCACTCGATGCACTTTCCCTGTTTCACTTTGTTTGGCAATCATGTCTTGACTTGTCATTTGCAATGTGTCACCGCCGCTGATTTGAATAATGACTGCGACCGGGGAACTTGTAGAGATGAAAAGAGTGAAAAGTCACCGACTGCTGGTGGAGAGATCAATCTGTGCATCAAATCAGGCGCAGAAGTGGCCGGCGAGAGTGGGAACGTAGCCGAATGCCAGAGACGGAGGTAAAGTCAGCCCCTTGTGTGCGCCCCTCTCCGATTAATGAATCATTTGATCCTCCATCACACTGGCCCTCGGCAGAATAATAAACAGCCAGTAGTTGATGCATTAATCATGGAAGGGGTCAGCGATGCCGGAACGTTCCTCCCCTCAATGAGGAATCACAATAATTGCTCTTCACCGAGTCTTAGGCAACTAATTCCTTTTTATTAATTAGGATTAGAGGGGATGTGCAAGATGGAGGGATGAGTGTTAGATGTGTCTGTCTATAGATCTGTCTTACCTTCCCTCCCAGAAATGTTAGGATTACTGGAGCTTCAGAAAGAAAAAGAAAAAAAACATGACTTTGAGTTATTGTCCGGCATTGTTTATGCTAAATGTGTTTTGCGAGACGCTATTAAATTTATATTGTGAGAAATGTTCATACATTAACAGAAAGGTAAAGGTGGATTAGTAAGGTCCAATTTGCTCTTTGTTGTCTATTTATATCGTTACTTCTTTCTATTAAGGACCTGCTTTCTCCGACATGCTGCTTGTTGAGCTGCAGGTTCAGAGCTCAGTGGGTGTTCTCTGCTTGGGGAGCTGCAGGTTCAGATCTCACTGGGTGTTTTCTGCATGTAAAGCTGCAGGTTCAGAGCTCAGTGGGTGTTCTCTGCTTGTGGAGCTTCAGAATAAGAGCTCAGTGGCTGCTCCCTTCTTGCAGAGCTTCAAGTTCAGAGCTCAGTGGGTGTTCTCTGCTTGTGGAGATGAAAGTTCAGAGCTCAGTGGCTGTATCTTTCTTGTGGAGCTGCAGGTTCAGAGTTCAGTGTGTGTTCTCTGCTTGTAAAGCTGCAGGTTCAGAGCTCAGTGGGTGTTCTCTGCTTTTGGAGCTGCAGGTTTAGAGCTCAGTGGCTTTTTCTTCAGGCACTGAGCAGTCATTCGGCAATCGTACAGCGAGAAGGCAGGTAGGGACCCTCCGGCTGTCCTGTAAGCTGTTCAGGATGCCGCGATTTCACCGTGGTGATCCCGAACAGCTCCCTGAGCTAACAGGCAATGTTTTAGTTTCACTTTAGATGCGGCGATCAACTTTGAACGCCACGTCTAAAGGGTTAATAGGGCGCAGCACAGCGATCAGTGTCGCGCTATTAGCCCTGGGTCCCAGGCGTTGTTAGAGGCCGGGCCCGACCCGCTATGACGCCGTGGCCCCACGTTATAGAACGGGAGCGAACTCATGACGTATCGGTACGTCATGGGTCCTTAACAGGTTAATGGTATTAAGAGGTATCCAACATAAGGGAACTTTAGTAATGGGTCAAACAGTTATGGACATGTTTACCAAGGATCTGTGCTTGTGTTGGTGGTAAATGGCTGTGTCCTGTGTCCCCCATCACGCTGATGACTTGTTTTTGGGAACTAGCTACTTCTGTTTTTGTGGCCTTCTTCACTCTACAATTCCCAGGATCCTTGGTTTAAGGTAGGAGGTGACTTATTTCCCTCCCACACATCGGTCGCTCCACTCATTGCAGCACAGCCATGTTTCCTTTGATCACATGACTTTCCCGATATCCCCTGACACACAAGCTGTGGATCTGTGTGAAGGTGAATGCACACATGTCAGTAATGTCATCAGGGGGCTGGCTTCACACACAACAGACGGAGCAGCCAAGCCTCCTGTAATGTCCGTTTTTTTGTATTTTTCTGTTTTGGGGTCTGTTCAGACACTAGGTTTGTGTCTGAACAGTTTTCTGTGCTATCCTCCCTGGCTAGGAATGAGTTAATGCTCTTAGCCTATGGCATCTTGGGTGGGGTTATGTAAACCCGACCTCTGCTGGAACTGACTTCTGGTGATAAGTGCTTTACTCTGATCATGACTGTTTTATTATGCACCTTGCTTTTGTCTGTTTTAGTATTTATCTGAGTTTTAACCATGTTTATTATTCCTGTTTATGATGCAGATTTTAGCGTGCTTGGTTTTAGTACATTTGTCAGGTTTTTGCATTCATGTATGTTCGTTCTATATTTATCTTGTTTTATTTCCTAGTCTGTGTTCACACTGTCTTTATATCAGTCCTTTACCCGTGTTTACTTGTATTTAATATTTCTGTTTTCTTTTGGGCCAGTTCCCTGATCGGTGGAGTGTGCCCACTGGCTAGGAGTCTATTTGGCTTTAGTATTGATGTCCCTCCATGTTTGGAGTTGGGTGTATAGTGTGTTCCTTGTGTCCAGTGTGAACAGTGCTCTGTATTTTCTGACCCATTTGGTGTTTGATATTCAGTTCATCTGTTCATCCCCTGCATCTCCTAGTTTTGTCTACTGTTATTCCATATCTAGTCTTGTTCATTTATTCATGTCTGCTGTTTGTCTTGATTCCGGTTTCCTGACCCGTTTTGTTAGTTTGCTTTATCCTGCCATGTTAGTATTTAGATATCTGTTCTGGTTATTGTGTTCCCATTGTGTTTCTGGCCTGTCCTCGACTATGTACAGTACAGTATCGCTTGTTTTGTTTACCTTGACGCCATTGCCCTTTAGCACAGGAAGGGACCGGCGCCCAGTTCTCGATCCATCACTTAGGTTTGGATGGGCAAGTTGGCTGAGAGAGTGTTTCTAGGGACCGCTTAGGGCTCACATGTCCCTGCCCAACCTTCTTTTATGACACAACCTTTCAACACATGACTTGTGATGTAATGTCTCGGGCCACACAGCAACCTGGGAAAGGTCCGAAACACTCATTCTGTAGGCTGTAAAAAATAAACTTCTAAGGAAAAGAAAGACAAATAAATTTGATACCAGCCAAAAACACAGGTAAGTGAAGTATATTAGTAACTAGACTGACTCTGCTGAACCAAAAATCAAGGAAACCCCCTTTTAATGGGGCAGTTTGTGATGTATTGTAAATATAATTTTGGTGTTGTGACCTATTGTAATTTTGTCTCTCTGCCTAAACCGCCATACAGTGTGCACAACTTTGTAGAAACTTTTTTTTGCAACAAAGAAAACAGGGGCTGGAGTGGTGCAGATAATTTCTGGTCACACACTGGAAGTCGCGACAGTAAACAACAGTATCCACCGTGCGGCGCCGGAGGGATTGGTAATTCTGTTTATTACAGTGTAACATCTGGACAATGAAGGGGCAAACAATGTCATGGGGGATAAACCCCTCCGCAGGGTCAACGATTTTCAAGATTTTCTTTCACCTTTCAGTGGAAACGTTACAGCAATAAATGCGTTTCGATCATTCCATGAAATCATTAGCGCGGTATATATGGGAGCAGCAGAGAACGACGGATCATAAAACCGTCCTTTATAGCGCAAGGATTCTGGTAAACGCTCTCATTACGGTAATTATTTGGAGTTTATTCTTGTAAATCGCTTCTTTCTTCTGCTCCACATTTATGTCTCTTTTCTGAACATCTTTAGAGTTTTGTGTCCTGTTGGTTCCTGGAATCTCAGATCTGCAGGAGGAGGTTGTGTTATATTCTGTGCAGCCACCGGCCGGGCGGACAAAATCACACAACCCTTAGGGATGGTCACCCTGCTTTATGTAGCACTGGTCACCCAGCTTTCCTTAGACCCTGATATACTGTACGTAGTACTGGTCACCCTGCTTTACGTAGCACTGGACACCCTGCTTTCCTTAGACCCTTATATCAGTAGTACTGCTCACCCTGCTTTCCTTAGACCCTGATATACTGTACGTAGTACTGCTCACCCTGCTTTACGTAGCACTGGACACCCTGCTTTCCTTAGACCCTGTTATCCTTAGTGCTGGTCATCATGCTTTCCTCAGACCCTGATATCCGCAATACTGGTCACACTGCTTTCCTCTAACTGATATCTTTATTGCTGGTCCCCCTTTATTCTTCCAACCCTGATATCCTTAGTACTGGTCACTCTGCTTTCCTTAGGCCCTGATATCTTTAGTGCTGGTCCCTCTATTTTCCTCAGACACCAATATCCTCGGTGATGGACACCCCGCTTTCCTCATATCCTGATATCTTTAGTGCTGGACCCCCTGCTTTCCTCATGCTCTGATATCCTTACAGCTTGTCACCCTTCTTTCCTCAGACCCTGATATCCTCAGTGCTGGTCACCATTCTTTTCTCAGACACCAATATCCTCGGTGATGGACACCCTGCTTTCCTCATATCCTGATATCTTTAGTGCTGGTCACCATTCTTTCCTCAGACACCAATATCCTTAGTGCTGTTCACACTGCTTTCCTCAGACCCTGATATCCAAAGTGCTGGTTCCCCTGTTTTCCTCAGGCCCTGAAATCCTAACAGCTGGTAACCCTTCTTTCCTCAGACCCTGATATCCTTAGTGCTGGTTACCCTGCTTTCCTCAGACACCAATATCCTCGGTGATGGACACCCTGCTTTCCTCATATCCTGATATCTTTAGTGCTGGTCACCATGCTTTCCTCAGACACCAATATCCTTAGTGTTGTTCACACTGCTTTCCTCAGACCCTGATATCCAAAGTGCTGGTCCCCCTGCTTTCCTCAGGCCCTGAAATCCTAACAGCTTGTAACCCTTCTTTCCTCAGACCCTGATATCCTTAGTGCTGGTTACCCTGCTTTCCTCAGACCCTGATATTCTTTCTATTGATCTTCATGCTTTCCTCAGGCTCTGATATCGTTACTGCTGGTCACCCTTCTTTCCTCACACCCTGATATCCTAAGTGCTGGTCTCCCTGATTGTGATTAAGTAGATTGTGACATGATAGCCACCCAGCACCTACTGTGGCTGAAAGCCTACAAAGAGATTAGTGTAAGCAGAAAGGCCCTTGCCCAGCTATCCTATTCTCCTCACTTGACAATTCTCCTTCTTGGTGCAGAGATAGGATTTTATAGTTGATTTCCCTCTTAGTGTGGAATGGACACAGTTTTTTTTTTTTGGGGGGGGGGGGGGGGGGAATACTGGTCACTGCATGGTGCCATGCTAGGGGTTGTAGTTTTCCAACAGCTGGAGGCACCCTGGTTGGGAAACACTGGTCTGATGAG
The DNA here is from genome assembly GCF_029499605.1 of Hyla sarda. Classification (NCBI taxonomy): domain Eukaryota; kingdom Metazoa; phylum Chordata; class Amphibia; order Anura; family Hylidae; genus Hyla; species Hyla sarda. Next base: position 379,155,368 of record NC_079193.1, read on the forward strand.
TTCACCTAGGTAACCTCCAGCACTAAAAGCCTGATTAGATGACAAACTGTAGTGATCAAACACTTGACCCTCAGACAGGATTCCTGGGAAATGCTGGCAGTTGTAGTTATTCAACAGCTGGAGGCACCCTGGTTGGGAAAAATTGGTTTAATGAGTTCAAATGGGTAACCTCCAGCACTAGAAGCCTAATGAGATGACAAACTGGAGTGATCAAACACCTGACCCTTAGACAGAGGATTCATGGGAAATGCTGGGAGATGTAGTTTTGCAACAGCTGGAGGCACCCTGGTTGGGAAATACTGCCCCATGGAGCTGACTTTGCATATTAAATACACAGCACCCTTCACCTACGAATAATAATGATTATGATAATATTGTCTCGATGTTCTGCAGCAGCTCTGCCCCGTAGACCTGAGATCTGCAGGAATTCTGGAGCCCGTGTTATAAATCCGCGCACAGCATTTGTATTGCAGTCTGTTTTCTTCCAGAAGCGACGTAGTTTATCTTATTTGTTGGGCAGGACTCGCCGCCATTAATCATCGGAAACATCTATCGTCCGACACTCCCGGCTCCGTCACAGCTCAGCACAAACTGTTAAAGCAAAGTTTAATAATCTCAGGCAATTACGGCTCCATTGACGAGGGGCCCCGGCGCCGTATATTTCTATCTACATATTTATCACTGCGCTCGGCCTCCGGCCGGGGAGCGACGCTCTGCGTGTCCATTATACGCCGCGCGCCCACCAGGATTCTTAAAGACATTCGCAAACTGAATTACTTCATGCGTCCCGGGCCCCAGGTAAAAATCAATCCCATCCATTTCACTTCCTTCACGGTCTCCTCTGGGGGACGGCGCCAAGTAAAAATGTTTTTATAATCGGTGTTGGCACTTTGCCGCAGTTTAGTTACACCGAAGTTTAGTGTCGTCCTGGCGAAAACTTGTGTTCATTCTGAACTCCTGTGAAGGTGGCGGAGGAATCATTGTCAGTGTGGTAGCCATGGGGGTGATGAGGCTGCAGGCTGGATGGGAGTAGTAGTCCTTGGACTGGTGGTGTAGCTAACTAGATGTTCTCCTGTAACATTCCAAAGTGCAGGGATGAGACCTCTGGGCACTAAGATTGCAGGAAAAAACTTTAAAGGAGTTCTCCGGTGGAAAACTTATTTTTTTTTTTAAATCAACTGGTGCCCGAAAGTGAAAAGTTAAAGATCTGTAAATTACTTCTATTAAAAAATCTTAATTATTCCATTACTTATTAGCTGCTGAATACTACAGAGGAAATTATTATTATTATTATTTTTTGGAACACAGTGCTCTCTGCTGACATCATGACCACAGTGCTCTCTGCTGACATCTCTGTACATTTTAGGAACTGTCCCGAGCAGCATATGTTTTCTATGGGGATTTTCTTCCACTCTGGACAGTTCTTAACTTGGTGGGGACAGAGGACATATCTGTACGCCCTCTGCACTAACTGTCTATACTGCGGGGCCCCATGTCATAGCGGGTCGGGCCCAGCACCTAGCAACAGCCGGGACCTATTAACCCTTTAGACGCGACATTCAAAGTTGAACTCCGCGTCTAAAGTGAAAGTAAAATGTTGCCGTTTAGCTCGGGGGACTGTTCGGGATCGCCGCTGCGAAATCGCGGCATCCTGAACAGCTCTAGGACAGCAGGAGGGTCCCTTACCTTGCCTCCTGGTGTCCAATCGCCAAATGACTGCTCAGTGCCTGAGATCCAGGCATAGCAGTCAAGCGGCAGAATCATTGATCGATGTAAAAGATCAGTATGTGCAGTGTTATAGTCTCCTATGGGATAACAATGACCAATGTAAAAGATCAGTGTGTGCAGTGTTATAGTCTTCTATGGGATAACAATGATCAGTGTAAAAGATCAGTGTGTGCAGTGTTATAGTCTCCTATGGGATAACAATGATCAATGTAAAAGATCAGTGTGTGCAGTGTTATAGTCTCCTATGGGATAACAATGATCAATGTAAAATATCAGTGTGTGCAGTGTTATAGCCCCCTATGGGATAACAATGATCAGTGTAAGAGATCAGTGTGTGCAGTGTTATAGTCTCCTATGGGATAACAATGATCAAGGTAAAATATCAGTGTGTGCAGTGTTATAGTCTTCTATGGGATAACAATGATCAGTGTAAAAGATCAGTGTGTGCAGTGTTATAGTCTCCTATGGGATAACAATGATCAATGTAAAAAATCAGTGTGTGCGGTGTTATAGTCCCGTATGGGATAACAATGATCAATGTAAAATATCAGTGTGTGCAGTGTTATAGCCCCGTATGGGATAATAATGATCAGTGTAAAAGATGAGTGTGTGCAGTGTTATATCCCCCTATGGGATAACAATGATCAGTGTAAAAGATCAGTGTGTGCAGTGTTATGGTTTCCTATGGAACCTATAACACTGCAAAAAAAAAAAAGTGAATAAAGATCATTTAACCACTTCCCCAATACAAGTTTGAATCACCCCCATTTTCCCATAAAAAAAAACCAGTGTAAATAAAAATAAACATATGTGGTATCGCCGCGTGCAGAAATGTCCGAATTATAAAAATATATCATTAATTAAACCGCACGGTCAATGGCGTACGCACAATAAAATTCCAAAGTACAAAATAGCGTATTTTTGGTCACTTTTTATACCATGAAAAAATTTATTAAAACGATCAATAAGTCCTATCAATACAAAAATGGTACCGCTAAAAACTTCAGATCACGGCGCAAAAAAATGAGCCGCCATACCGCCCCCTAGGCAAAAAAATAAAAAAAGTTATAGGGGTCAGAAGATGACAATTTTAAACGTATACATTTTCCTGCATGTAGTTAGGATTTTTTCCAGAAGTCCGACAATATCCAACCTATATAAGTAGGGGATCATTTTAATCGTATGGACCTACAGAATAAAGATAAGGTGTCAGTTTTACCGAAAAATGTACTGCGTAAAAACGGAAGCCCCCAAAAGTTACAAAATGGCATCTTTTTTTCAATTTTGTTGCACAATGATTTTTTTTTTTTCGTTTCGTCATAGATTTTTGGGTAGAATGACTGACATCATTACAAAGTAGAATTGGTGGTGCAAAAAATAAGCATCATATGGATTTTTAGGTGCAAAATTGAAAGGGTTATGATTGTTTAAAGGTAAGGAGGAAAAAACTAAAGTGCAAAAATGGAAAAACCCTAAAATGGACGGAGATGTCAGCAGAGAGCACTGTGTTCCAAAAATAAAATAATTTCCTCTGTAGTATTCAGCAGCTAATAAGTACTGGAGGGATTAAGATTTTTTTAATAGAAGTCATTTAAAAATCTGTTTAACTTCAGGGCACCAGTTGATTTAAAAAAAAAAAAAAAAAAAAGTTTTCCACCGGCGTACCCCTTTAACACTTAATGAAACTGTATATACAATACGATACAATTATGCTGTAAGTTGGAATGTTACAGTTTCTTTAGCCAGATGAAGGATAATTTGGTCACTGTCACTTTAGATGATTCTTTTATAGGAGCTTTACTGTATTAAGCAATCTCTGAGGTGCTGTTTAGGACATGTACGTGTAATGGTTAATACAGTCGTGACCGTTCATAGTCCGATTTACTGAAAATACTGACAAATATCTGACAAATATTGGCTTATTGTGCTGCAATCTGAAGACTAACTTTACTCACACGACTCTTGTTTGCATCACGATACCTGTAGGGACCTTTGCAAGAAAACTTTCGATTATTATTTCAGTTTGTGCAGTTCTGTGCGGATTATAGTATGTGCTTCTAAAAGGGGTACTCCGCTGCTGAGCGTTTGGAACAAAATGTTCTGAACGGTTAGAGCCAGCATCGGGGCTTGTGACATCATAGCCCCGCCCCCTCATGATGTCACACCCAGCCCCCTCAGTGCAAGTCTATGGGAGGGGGCGAGGTGGGCACTGTGCCCCTCCCATAGAGTTTCACCAAGGGGGAGGGGTGTGATGTCACAAAGGGGCAGGACAGAGACGTCACAAGTCCTGACACGGCGCTCAGAACAGTTTGTTCCAAACACTTAGCAGTGGAGAACCCCTTTAAGGGGTACTCCGCTGCTCAGCATTTGGAACAAACTGTTCCGAACGCTGGAGCCGGGAGCTCGTGACGTCATGGCCCCCGTTGCTCATGATGTCATGCCCCGCCCCTTCAATGTAAGTCTGTGGGAGGGAGCGTGACGTAGACTTGCATTGAGGGGGTGGGGCGTTATGTCATAAAGGGATAAAGGGAAAGCGTTTATTTATTTATTTATTTTTTAATTCAACGCCTATAAAAGAATCATCTAAAGTGACAGTGACCAAATTATCCTTCATCTGGCTAAAGAAGCTGTAACATTCCAACTTACAGCGTAATTGTATCATATTGTATATACAGTTTCATTAAGTGTTAAAGGGGTACTCCGGTGGGAAAGTTTTTTTTTTTTTTTTTAAATCAACTGGTGCCCGAAAGTTAAACAGATTTGTAAATGACTTCTATTAAAAAATCTTAATCCTTCCAGTACTTATTAGCTGCTGAATCCTACAGAGAAATTGGTTTTCTTTTTTGAACACAGAGCTCTCTGCTGACATTGTGACCACAGTGCTCTCTGCTGACATCTCTGTCCATTTTAGGAACTGTCAAGAGTAGGAGAAATTCCCCATAACAAACATATGCTCTGGACAGTTCCTAAAATGGACAGAGATGTCAGCAGAGCGCACTGTGGTCACAATGTCAGCAGAGAGCACTGTGTTCCAAAAAGAAAACCATTTCCTCTGTAGTATTCAGCAGCTAATAAGTACTAGAAGGATTAAGATTTTTTAATAGAAGTAATTTACAAATCTGTTTAACTTTCTGGCACCAGTTGATAAAAAAAAAAAAAAAAATAAGAAAGTTTTCCACAGGAGTACCCCTTTAAGTCGAATTTAGTCAAATGGGCCATCAGATTCGCTAGATCTGCCCCAAATGCCTTGAAATGTCATATATGACACAGGGAGGGCGTCTAACACTGTATCCAATGCTATCCAAGCTCTTTAATGCTAAGAAATCACTACTAACCAAATAAAACCCTAACCATAATTTAGGGTTAGTTGGGTTAAGTAGGCCCCTAACTTATTCCTGTCCCCAACCCTTTTTTCAGATTAAAGGGATACTCCAGGCCAAAACCTTTTTTTATATATCAACTGGCTCTGGAAAGTTAAACAGATTTGTAAATTACTTCTATTAAAAAATCTTAATCCTTCCAATAGTTATTAGCTTCTGAAGTTGAGTTGCTGTTTTCTGTCTAACTGCTCTCTGATGACTCACGTCTCGGGAGCTGTGCAGTTCCTATGGGGATATTCTCCCATCATGCACAGCTCCCGGGACGTGACATCATCATTGAGCAGTTAGACAGAAAACTTCAGAAGCTCATAAGTATTGAAAGGATTAAGATTTTTTAATAGAAGTAATTTACAAATCTGTTTAACTTTCTGGAGCCAGTTGAGATATATATATATATATATATATATATATATATATATATATATATATAAAGGTTTTGCCTGGAATACCCCTTTAAGTTTCTAAATAGAAAGGATAGGGGATAAGATGCCTGATCGCGGGGGTCCCGCCGCTGGGGAGCCCCGTGATCTTCCACGCCGCACCCCGTTAGAATTAGCCCCCAGAGCGTGCTCGCTCTGGGTCTGATTACTAGTGATCACGGGGACGGAGCATAGTGACGTCATTGCTCCGCCCCGTGTGACGTCCCGCTCCGTCCCCTCAATGCAAACCTATAGTCTTGCATTGAGGGGGCGGAGCATTACGTCACACGGGGGCGGAGCCGTGACATCACTATGCTTTGTCCCCGTGATCGCTAGCATAGGCTTGCATTGAAGGGGCGGAGCGTGACATCACACAGGGGCGGAGCCTTGATCACTATGCTCCGTCCCCTATAGGCTTGCATTGAGGGGGCGGAGCGTGATGTCAAACGGAGGCGAAGCCGTGACGTCACTATGCTTCGTCCCCGTGATCGCTAGCATAGGCTTGCATTGAGGGGGCGGGGCGTGACATCACACGGGGGGGCGGAGCCGTGACATCACTATGCTCTGTCCCCTATAGGCTTGCATTGAGGGGGCGGAGCGTGACGTCACACGGGGGCGGAGTCGTGAAGTCACTATGCTCCGTCCCGTATAGGCTTGCATTGAAGGGGCGGAGCGAGACATCACACAGGGGCGGAGCCATGACGTCACTATGCTCCGTCCCCTATAGGCTTGCATTGAGGGGGTGGAGCGTGATGTCACTATGCTTCGTCCCCGTGATCGCTAGCATAGGCTTGCAGTGAGGGGGCGGAGCGTGACATCACACGGGGGCGGATCCATGACATCACTGTGCTCCGTCCCCGTGATCACCAGTAATCAGACCCGGAGCGAGCATGCTCCGAGGGCTGATTGTAACGGGGTGTGGCATGGGAGATCACAGGGGTCGGGACCCCCGCGATCAGGCATCTTATCCCCTATCCTTTGGATAGGGGATACGATGTCTTAGCGCCAGAGTGCCCCTTTAAGACAGTGATGGTCATTCAGTACAAGATAACAAAAGCAACGATGCTGCAAATCTACTTCCCATTATATGAAAAACCATCACGTTGATGCATTGTAACAAAAAGGACTAAAAGACGTCCCCTGGCGCGTCAATTAGGGCTGGAATGACCAAAAAGCTAAATATCAACAAAAAACAAATATACAAAATTGTCCCAGACATGTTTGGAAGTGACACGAAATTATATTAAATAGAGAGGCGGCCATTTCTAACCCACAGCGACCGGTCGATTAAAATTGAATCCAACGTCTGCAAATAAAATGTGTTATTATTCCGGTCGGCGCCACAGTCATCCCCCCCCCCCCTCCCCCACCATCGTCTCCCCGGGACCGGGTTAATGATTTGACGCCTAAGAACATATGTCACAAATATTTAACATTCTGATTAGCTGCAAGAAAGCGAATGAAATAAAATGTAACATAATATCCGCGCTGAGACAATATTGTCCTTATCCACAGATACATATGTAATCCAATTCTTCTTTATTAAACTAATATTGGGCTTTCAGACTGTGCACACAAAATAGGACACCGCTCACCGCCACCTCGTATCGCCAGGCCCTGGTTGTAGGTTATAGCATTGAAAAGATGGAACATATTTAACTTATCACAATATTAAAGGGGGACTCCGGTTAAAAACTTTTTTCTTTTAAATCAACTGGTGCCAGAATGTTAAACAGATTTGTAAATTACTTCTATTAAAAAATCTTAATCCTTCCTGTACTTATTAGCTGCTGAATACTACAGCGGAAATTCTTTTCTTTTTGAAACACAAAGCTGTCTGCTGACATCACGACCACAGTGCTCTCTGCTGACATCTCTGTCCATTTTAGGAGCTGTCCAGAACAGCATATGTTTGCAATGGGGATTTCCTTTTACTCTGGACAGTTCCTAAAATGGACAGAGATGTCAGCAGAGAGCTCTGTGTTCCAAACGGAAAAGAATTTCCACTGTAGTATTCAGCAGCTGATGAGTAGTGTTGAGCGGCATAGGCCATATTCGAATTTGCGATATTTCGCAAATATATGGACGAATATTCGTCATATATTCGCTAAATTCGCATATTTGTAATATTTGCGTTTTTTTCGCATATGCAAAAATGTGCATATGCGAAAATTCGCATATGTGAAAATTTATGAACTTTACCAGTGTAACTTGATAGAAGCAGCAGAAAGGAGGGATCAATATTCGGGAATATTCGCATATGCGAATATTCACATATGCGAATATTCGCCCGGCGGTCTCACACAGTAGTATTAGAGACTTCTTTAGACCATACGAGCTGGAAGCAGAGAGGGATGATCACTGTGATGTGTACTGTGAAAAAAAAAAAAAAACGAATATTCGTAATTTCGAATATATAGTGCTATATTCACAAATATTTGCGAATTTGCAAATATGTGATATTCGCAAATAAAATTTGAATTGCGAATATTCGTGAGAAACACTACTAATAAGTACAGGAAGGATTAAGAATTTTTAATAGAACTAATTTACAAATCTGTTTAACTTTCTGGCACCAGTTGATTTAACCTCTTAAGGACCCAGCCATTTTACACCTTAGGACCCGGCCATTTTTTGAACATCTGACCACTGTCACTTTAAACATTAATAACTCTGGAATGCTTTTAGTTATCATTCTGATTCCGAGATTGTTTTTTCGTGACATATTCTACTTTAACATAGTGGTAAAAAAAATTGTAACTTGCATCCTTTCTTGGTGAAAATGTGAAAATTTTATGAAAAATGTGAAAATTTTGCATTTTTCTAACTTTGAAGCTCTCTGCTTGTAAGGAAAATGGATATTCCAAATCATTTTTTTTGGGATTCACATATACAATATGTCTACTTTATGTTTGCATCATAAAATTGACAAGTTTTTACTTTTGGAAGACATCAGAGGGCTTCAAAGTTCAGCATCAATTTTCCAATTTTTCACAAAATTTACAAACTCACTATTTTTCATGGACCAGTTCAGGTTTGAAGTGGATTTGAAGGGTCTTCATCTTAGAAATACCCCAAAAATGACCACATTATAAAAACTGCACTCCCCAAAGTATTCAAAATGATATTCGGTCAGCCTTTTAACCCTTTAGGTGTTTCATAGGAATAGCAGCAAAGTGAAGGAGAAAATTCACAATCTTCCTTTTTTACACTCGCATGTTCTTGTAGACCCAATTTTAGAATTTTTACGAGGGGTAAAAGGAGAAAATGTATATTTATATTTGTAGCCAAATTTCTCTTGAGTGAGCAGATACCTCATATGTCTATGTAAAGTGTTCGGCGGGCGCAGTAGAGGGCTCAGAACCGAAGGAGCGACAAGGGGATTTTGGAGAGTACGTTTTTCTGAAATGGTTTTTGGGGGGCATGTTGCATTTAGGAAGCCCCTATGGTGCCAGAACAGCAAAAAAACACATGCCATACCATTTTGGAAACAAGACCCCTTGAGGAACGTAACAAGGAATTAAGTGAGCCTTAATACCACACATGTGTTTCACAACTTTTGCATATGTAAAAAATGTTTATAAAATTTCACTAAAATGTGTGTTTCCCCCCAAATTTCACATTTTTGCAAGGGTTAATAGCAGAAAATACCCCCAAAATTTTTAACCCCATCTCTTCTGAGTATGAAGGTACCCCATAAGTTTGACTGTAGTGCACTACAGGCGAACTACAATGCTCAGAAGAGAAGGAGTCATATTTGGCTTTTTGAGAGCAAATTTTGCTCGGGGGCATGTCGCATTTAGGAAGCCCCTATGGTGCCAGGAGAGAAAAAAAAAAAAACACATGGCATACCATTTTGGAAACTAGACCCCTTGAGGAACGTAACAAGGAATAAAGTGAGCCTTAATACTCCAAAGGGGTTTCACGACTTTTGCATGCAAAAAAAAGAAAAAAAAATCACTAAAATGGGTGTTTCCCCCCAAATTTCACATTTTTGCAAGGGTTAACAGCAAAAAATACCCCCCAAATTTGAAACCCCATCTCTTCTGAGTATGGAGGTACCCCATAAGTTGACCTGAACTACGGGCGAACTACAATGCTCAGAAGAGAAGGAGTCATATTTGGCTTTTTGAGAGCAAATTTTGCTCGGGGGGCATGTCGTATTTAGGAAGCCCCTATGGGGCCAGAACAGCAAAAAAAAAACGCATGGCATTCCATTTTGGAAACTAGACCCCTTGAGGAACGTAACAAGGGGTACAGTGAGCATTTACCCCCACTGGTGTCTGTCAGATCTTTGGAACAGTGGGCTGTACGAAATTTTTAATTTGCACAGCCCACTGTTCCAAAGATCTGTCAGACACCAGTGGGGTGTAAATTCTCACTGCACCCCTCATTACATTCCATGGGTGTAATTTCCGAAATGGGGTCACATGTGTTTTTTTTTTTTTTGCGTTTGTCAAAACCGCTGTAACAATCAGCCACCCCTGTACAAATCACCTCAAATGTACATGGCACACTCTCCCTTCTGGGCCTTGTTGTGTGCCCCCAGAGCACTTTGCTCCCACATATGGGGCATCTCCGTAGTCGGGAGAAATTGCATTACAAATTTTGGGGGGCTTTTTTCCCTTTTACCTCTTGTCAAAATGAAAAGTATAGGGCAACACCAGCATGTTAGTGTAAAAAATTTATTTTTTTACACTAACATGCTGGTGTAGACCCCAACTTCACATTTTCATAAGGGGTGAAAGGAGAAAAAGCCCCCCAAAATTTGTTAGGCAATTTCTCCCGAGTACAGCGATACCCCATATGTGACCCTAAACTGTTGCCTTGAAATACGACAGGGCTCCAAAGTGAGAGCGCCATGTGCATTTGAGGCTTGAATTAGGGATTTGCATAGGGGTGGACATAGGCGTATTCTATGCCAGTGATTCCCAAACAGGGTGCCTCCAGCTGTTGCAAAACTCCCAGCATGCTTGGACAGTCAACGGCTGTCCAGCAATACTGGGAGTTGTTGTTTTGCAACAGCTGGAGGCTCCATTTTGGAAACAATGGTGTACCAGACGTTTTTCATTTTTATTGGGAGGGGAGGGGGGCTGTGTAGGGGTATGTGTATATGTAGTGTTTTTTACTTTTTATTTTATTTTGTGTTAGTGTAGTGTAGTGTTTTTAGGGTACAGTCACACGGACGGGGGATTACAGCGAGTTCCCGCTGCGAGTTTGAGCTGCCGCGCAAAATTTGCTGCATCGCAAACTTGCAGCCTGATACTCACTGTAAGCCCCCTGCCCATGTGAATGTACCCTGTACATTCACAGGGGGGGGGACCTCCAGCTGTTGCAAAACTACAACTCCCAGCATGCACAGTCTATCAGTGCATGCTGGTAGTTATAGTTTTGCAACAGCTGGAGGCACACGGGTTGGGAAACACTGAGTTAGGAAACAATGTTTCCCAACCAGTGTGCCTCCAGTTGTTGCAAAACCACAACTCCCAAACATTCTCAGGCATGCTGGAAGTAGTAGTTCGGCAACATCTTTAGAGCCAGATGTTGCCGAACTACAATTCCCAGCATGCTTGGAGTTGTAGTTTTGCAACACCTGGAGGACTACAGTTTGCAGACCACTAATACAGTGGTTCCCAATCTGTGCCCTTCCAGATGTTGCAAAACTACAACTCCCAGTATGCCAAAACTGTCCAGGCATGCTGGGAGTTGTAGTTCTGCAACATCTGAAGGGCCAGATGTTACTGAACTACAACTCCCAGCATGCCTGGACAGTAAGGGCATGCTGAGGATGTGTAGTTTTGCAACATCTGGAAGGGCACAGTGGTCCCAAAACTGTGGACCTCCAGATGTTGCAAAACTGCAACTCCCAGCATGCCCAGATGCCAAGGGCTGGCTGGGCATGCTGGGAGTTGTAGTTTACAGGGTCCCATTACAGCAATGCATGTCGCTTTACGGCGACGTGCATTGCTGTAAAGGGCCCGACCGCGGCTGAAGATCAACTCACCTGTCGCCGCCGTCTTCATCGCCGGGATCCAGGTCTTCAGGGATGAGGTAAGTACCGGGGCCGGTCCCCAGCACTCCCCCGTCCCCCGCCGCGTCCTCCGGTCTTCCTCCCGTTCTCTCCGGACTTCAAGGGGCCGGGCAGGACGGGAGGAAGTAACCGCCCCCCCTGCGATTGGTCGGTTAACTAACGTACCACCTCGCTCCTATACTTTAGCATGGTCCTGGCTGTCTGTGACAACCGGGATCATGCAAAATTACCGGGCGGTCCGGTCCCAGAGACCCGATCATCCTGGTATTGCCGCAAGCATCCAGGGCAAACGCCGAGGGGGGCCATGTAGGCCCCCCATGTCGGCGATCGCCGCAAATCGCAAGGGAAATCGCTGACATGGCCCTGGATGCCTGCTGAAGCATTTCAGCAGGCATCCGGTTCCGATCTCTGCCCGGCGCGCGGCAGAGACCGGAAAACGCCAGGGCGTATGGATACGCCCTGGGTCCTTAAGGCCCAGGGTGTGAGGTTAAAAAAAAAAGTTTTTCACCGGAGTACCCCTTTAAGAAATGGAAATCATTCCATGTTGACCCTATGGCCGCTGGTGTATAGTGGGGTTGCCAAATTATAAACCATAAATAAAGGGTGAAAAGGGTGGGCGGTGATCCACTGTAGAGGTAGTCCAGTGGGCTTACCTCTTCTTCCATGTCTTTGGTGGCCCTGTAATTGATAGAACCTGCCTGGAACAGGCTCTACCAATGGAGCGCAGATTACACAGATTAATGCAGCTCAATAGAACTGCTTTGATCTGTATGAGGAATTTAACCCCTTAAGGACAGACCCATTTTTTACCTCAATGACCAGGCTCTTTTTTTTTTTTTATTTGACATGTATCTCTTTAAATAGTAATAACTTCAGAACGCTTTTTGTGAGCAGAGCGATTCTGATTTTTTTCGTGACATATTGTACTTTATATAAATCGAGATTTTCCTAGCTTGTGACGGAAAATATTAGTTATATGAAGACAGGAGGCGAGTATCTTATGCATTATTCTTTCTTTAATAATGCCCATAGCAGAATTTTCAGTAATCAATTCAATAAAAAGAAAAAACTACAACTCCCAGCAGTCCCAGGGCCACAGCGGCCACTCCCAGCCTTTAGCCACTATATATGGGACTGCCCAGTATGGATCCTCCTCTTTCTGGATGCGAAACACCGCCGCACAGGAACCCAAAACTGCATCTGGACTTCTCCATCGCCACTCAAATCCACGACCAGCCGGTCCACCACCGTAGCTTTCGGAGACAATCCGGATAACCTGGCCAGCGAAAGCCGAGCTTCATCCCAACGGGGACTGTAGAGAACCCAAACAGTCTGCAACAAACAGGTCAGCCTCCTTCCGGAAAACACTCAACGTGTTCAATATCCTGCAAGGAAAAACAAAGAATCGTAATAGGGTGGGTAAGGGAGGGAAGATACTCGCCTCCTGTCTTCATATAACTAATATTTTCCGTCACAAGCTAGGAAAATCTCGATTTATATATCAGACAGGAGGCTCATATCTTATGCAAGTTCAAAGCTTAACTATAAGAACAAAATAAACATATAAGTTATCCGACCAACATATTATAAGACCGACATGGAGACATGTTCCTCTGGTCTGAAGTAAAAACGGCGAAACGTGGTCTCTGACGACCAATCCGCTGCCATCAACAGGTCAGTGAGGGAGCCCCCCGACGTAACTATCTTAGTAGCCATCGCCCCTCTGGAAGAATGCGCTCCAAAAAGGGAAACGTCTATACCAGCCATATCCATGGTGGCGCGTACCCACCGCGCGAGGGTGGCAGACGAGACTGGATGGTGAGGCCTGACATACGAAACCAGGAGCTGAGAGAAGGCCGGAGAACGTAAGTTGGAAGTTTGCGTATCATAAGCCTGTAGACAACGCACAACGCACAATCGAGGATGCGCGGGAAAATAAGGGTAAAAAACTGAATGAATACCCGTCTTCGTCCTTCGGACCACTGAGAACCTGACCCCCTGAGGCGAAAATTGACGCCTAGAAATGTCTAGGGCTTTTACGTCTGAGACTCTTTTAATGGAAACCAGACATAAAAGGACCGTAAGTTTGTAAGACAAAAGCTTTAATGACAAAGCCTCATTGTCCTCCCACCTGGCAAACATTTCCAGCACCCTGGAAACATCCCAAGTGGACTGATACCTAGGACGGGGCGGTCGCCTAAATTTAATGCCCCGTAAGAGCCTACATACCAGGGGATGTTTGCCAATTGGCAAAGCGTCCACCGGATAATGGTAAGCCGAAATGGCCGATCGGTACACATTGATGGAACTGTAGGACTTACCAGACTCAAAAGAGTCCGCCAGATAATTTACCACTATTGTTACAGGTGCTTGTACGGGATCAACCTGTCGTTGATCACACCAACGTATCCAGAGTCTCCAGGCTGATCGATATGCCGATTGAGTCCCGGGGGCCCAGGCCAGGGCGAGGAGGTTCCTAGCCGATTCCGAAAGGTCGCGGTCCGTGTCGGGCACCCCGAAACCAACCATGCTAGGAGAGTTAGGCTGCCGTCCGCTACCAGGGGGTGGAGACCCCTGGTCGGATTGGCGAGGATCTGCGGAAAAAGAGGGAGCAGTCTGGGGCAATCCACTGCCATCTCCAGAGCAATCGGAAACCATGGTTGCATCGGCCACCAGGGGGTGATCAACACAACCGTAGCCTTCTGGTTCGCTATCTGTATGAGAACTTTGGGGATCATCGAAAACGGGGGAAACGCATAGTGTGTCTCCCCCGTCCAAGATTGTCGGAGGGCATCTACTGCTGACGCCTCCGGGTCCGGCCTCCAGCTGAAGAATCGCGGTAGCTGGTGGTTGAGGCGGGACGCAAATAGATCTACGCCCAATGGGCCCCAGAGCAGTTCCAATTGCAGGAAAACTAAACGATCCAGCCGCCAGTCGCTGGAATCCAAGAGATAGCGGGAATTCCAATCTGCTACTGTATTGGAAATCCCCGGGATGTACTCCGCCATAGGGATAATATTGCGGGAGAGGCAGAAGTGCCAAAAATCCTTGGCAATATCCGCCAGGATCCTGGACCTGGTGCCCCCTAAGCGGTTGATGTACTGCACCGCTGCAATATTGTCCATGCGTAATAATACGCAGCAATTGGAAGTTTCTGGCAAAAAACTCCGGATGGCGAACAACGCCGCCAGCATTTCCAAGGCATTGATGTGTAGGAGAGATTCCTCGACGGACCAGCTCCCACCAGTAGAAGCGTTGCCGAAGCGAGCGCCCCAGCCTCTCAGGCTTGCGTCCGACTCTATGATGGCGTCCGGACAAGAGTTGAAAATTGTTTTGCCGTTCCACTCGACGGCATGGCGAAGCCACCACTGCAATTCTGCCTTGGCTTCTACTGAGAGGGCCACCTCGTCTGCGTATCTGAGACCCTGACGCAGATGAAGGATCTTGAGCCTCTGGAGGGCCCTGTAATGGAGAGGGGCCGGAAATATGGCTTGAATGGAGGCTGCTAGAAGGCCCACTAGCCGGGCAAGTATCCGTAGCGATAGGGAGCCTTTGCGTAGCACCGCTCTGATCTCCTTGCGTATGAGGGCCAATTTTGCTCTGGGCAAACGGAGAACGGCCTGATTGGTGTCCACCAAAAAGCCTAAAAATTCCATTTCTTGAGCTGGGATGAGAATCGATTTCTCTTGGTTGATCAAGAATCCCAGCCCTTCCAACAGAGATATCGTCCACCTCATGTGTTGGTAGGCCTGTGCTTTGGAGCGAGTCATGATAAGGAGGTCGTCTAGATAAATGATCAGACGCACCCCCCTGCTTCTTAGGGACGCCACCACCGGTTTCAGGAGTTTGGTGAAACACCACGGGGCGGACGATAGACCGAACGGAAGGCACGTAAACTGCCACATTCGATCCCTCCATAGGAAGCGAAGAAGTTGTTGTGAAGAAGGATGCATGGGAACGGTGAGATAGGCGTCCTTTAAGTCCACCTTTACCAACCAGTCCTCCGGTTGAAGAAGGTCTCGAAGGCAATGTATGCCCTCCATCTTGAAATGTCGATAAGCGACATGCTGGTTCAGGTCTCGAAGATTTATCACGGGGCGATAGCCGCCCCCTTTCTTCTTTACAAGGAAGAGGTTGCTGATAAACCCCGGGGAAGAAGGGTCGACCTCCACCACTGCCTGTTTGGACACTAGGTCCTCTATTTCGTTGTCTATGAGAGCAACGTTGCGGTCTGCAAATCTGATAGGGGGCGGAATCACGCCCATTTCTGGTAGGGACAGAAGTTCTATGTGGAAACCTTTTATTGTCGTTAGTATCCACGCGTCTGCCGTAATCGCAGACCAAGCGTGGGTAAAATGTATCAGTCGTCCCCCCACAGGTATGTGTGAAAGTGGAGTGCGTGGAAAACTTACCGGTATATGGACGAGATCGGGGGTAACCTCTGTTTCCACGTCCGCGCCACGGTCTACCACGGGGTGGGAAAAATGGCGCTGGTTGCGCCACTGACACGGAGTATGGAGGGGGAGCCTGAGGGTATTGTGGTGGAGCAGTTGCCCTGACATAGGGTCTGTAGGTGGAAGTGCGGCCGGCAGATCGGCCCCTACTTCTGCCGGCCCGGGGAAAAATCTTGTTTGTTCCAGATTTTTTTTAAAGAAGTTTGGGCTTTATCTAGACTGTTGAATAGCCCCACAAACTTATTGATGTCTTTTACTAAGGTGTCTCCAAACAGCATACCCTCTGCTGCTGGACCTGGCTCGGATTCGGCTAGGTGGGCCAGTTGCGGATCAAGCCGCATGAGAATGGAGCGTCTGCGCTCAATAGAGCAAGCGGTGTTAGCGCTGCCCACCAGACAAATGGCCCTCTGGGCCCACCCACGAAGCTGGGTCAAATCAACAGGATGGTCTGTCGTTGCTGCCTGTTCAGACAAATTTAATATTTTTGTAAGAGGACCAAGTAGGTCCAGAATGCGGTCTTGGATGGACCTAAAAGACCGATCAATCCCCTTCTTGGGGAATTTGCCCGACTTCATCAAATATTTGGATAAAATGGGATCTATCTCTGGGGTCGATACCACTTTTTTAGGAATAAATGGTCGTGGGCACTCTGCCCTGAGTTTGTTGCGATTGGTCCTTTCAAGCGACCTGCGTGCCCAGAACTCTACGTACTGGGACACATGGGGCAACGGGGTCCAATCCCCAGAACGGGGGTGAGATATGGCATCAGGGTGAAAAAGTGGTTCTCCCAGGGTATCAAGAATGGCTTCGCCCTGAGATTCAGGGTTGGCGTCGTTATTGAGCGCCGATGTCCCAGCATCCTCGTCAGCAAAGTCAGACTCTGAGGCCTCAGTCTCACCCGACTCATCGGATGAATCCTCATCCGGGGAATCTACATAAGAGTCGGGTTTTGCCCGCCTGGCGGACTTATGCCTCCTTGGTAACTCCCTGAGGCCCAGGGGTTGGGAAGAGTTAGAGGGATGCGTGGGGTGGCAGTCTGTGGGGGGAGCTGCCTGGAGCATATTATTTACTTCCCCTGCCGGGGAGTCAGAGGCCGCCATGGTATGCTTCCGTTTGTGCGAAGCTTTACCCTTTTTTACGGGCGGCTCATCGCTGTGGGACAGCGGTATAGGGGTGAGAGATAGGACTGGATGTGATCTAGAGGGTGCCACGGCAGACGCCAGAGCAGCCTGGACCGATTTGTTTATGAGGTCCTGGATTTGTGAGGCACTCAAAAATTGCGCTGTATCTAACGCCAGTTCATCACCCTTATTGGAAGTGGAAGAGAAATCTTCAGTCATTTTGTATTGTATTTTGTATTGTATTCCCTAGAATAGATATATACACTACACTAATGCGAGCTTATTATCTAAAGAACTCGCAAAATAGATATACCTATATATATATATATATATCTACAATCTAAGGGCCTAGCACGAGAGACAACAAATCACTAGGAACGGAATAAATTCCGCTTATTAGACCTTATGGGTTAGCCCAGGCTCCTACCTCCAACACCGAAAGCACTGCACTGGCGTTGCGGTGTGAGGGAAGCCTAGGATATGCGGCTCCAGGGACGAAGTCTCACGAGACTACGTCTCCTGGAGCCCCTATTGGATCGCGTTGGGACCGCCCACCCGACGCGTCAGGTGGGTACGCCCCAATCTCAGAGAAGGCCGTGAGGAGACGCGGCCCGCGCTGAGAAAAAGATCCGCCCCTAGCCCGCGCGCGCGAAAGAGCGCAGCAGAAGGAAGAGGAAGGAGGAAGGGGGAGGAAAATGGCGTCGCCAGAAGATGGCGCACACCAGGGTAGGACAAAGTAACGGGTCCAAGGGGAAAAAACCGGGTAGCGCCCAGCGCCACCGCGAATTACCGATGGAGACCGGTAATCCAGAAGAATGATAAAACAATAAGAAATAGTGCTAAAACAAGCATATAGGAAAAACAGAGATAAATATGCAGCCGGTAGAGGTTTAGAGTCTCTACCAGGCCAAGAATAAAACTCCTATATACTATATCTAAGATAATATACATATACATATAATATAGTAGTACTTAGCTGTGTAATCTCTGCCATGAGCAGAAAGAAAGAGGAGGATCCATACTGGGCAGTCCCATATATAGTGGCTAAAGGCTGGGAGTGGCCGCTGTGGCCCTGGGACTGCTGGGAGTTGTAGTTTTTTCTTTTTATTGAATTGATTACTGAAAATTCTGCTATGGGCATTATTAAAGAAAGAATAATGCATAAGATATGAGCCTCCTGTCTGATATATAACTGGTGAATTTTTGTTGACACATGCAGCATTTTTTGTGAAAAACTGGACATTTCTGGCGTTTTAATTTAATTTATATTTTTATAGTTTACACTGTGCGGTAAAGGTGATGTTATATTTATTCTGTGGGTCAGTACGATTATGGCGATACCCATTATATATGGATTTTTATGTTCTTTTTCCTTTTCTGAGCAAAATTATTTTTCTGACATTTATTTTCCAACAGACGTAACTTTTTTTATTTTTTGTCGAACGCCATTGAGTAAGGGCTTATTTTTTGCTGGATGAGCTGTACTTTTTATTGG
Source organism: Hyla sarda (assembly GCF_029499605.1). Taxonomy (NCBI): domain Eukaryota; kingdom Metazoa; phylum Chordata; class Amphibia; order Anura; family Hylidae; genus Hyla; species Hyla sarda. The sequence continues at coordinate 379,173,996 of NC_079193.1, forward strand.
TATCATTTTTGTGCTACGTGCTACCTTTTGATCTTTTTTATTCCGCTATTTGTACCAAAATTGGCAAATGTATCAGTTTTTTCTATTTTATTTTTTTACGGTGTTCACCGTGCGGGATAATTTACACTATAGTTTTATAGTACACGTCATTACGGACGTGGCAATTGTCACGATTCAGCAGGCTAGAGGTGGATCCTCTGTGCCAGAGAGGGATTGGTGTGGACTGTGTCGGTGGACCGGTTCTAAGTCACTACTGGTGTTCACCAGAGCCCGCCGCAAAGCGGGATGGTCTTGCAGCGGCGGTAGCAACCAGGTCGTATCCACCGGCAACGGCTCAACCTCTCTGACTGCTGAGATTGGCCCGGTACAAGGGAGTAAACATGAGCAGGGTCGGACGTAGCAGAAGGTCAGGGCAGGCAGCAAGGATCGTAGTCAGTGGCAACGGCAGGAGGTCTGGAACACAGGCTAGGAATACACAAGGAACGCTTTCACTGGCAAAATTGCAACAAGATCCGACAAGGAAGTGCACGGGAAGTGAGGTAATATAGGGAAGTGCACAGGTGAACACACTGATTAAAAACCATGCGCCAATCAGTGGCGCACCGGCCCTTTAAATCACAAAGACCCGGCGTGCGCGCGCCCTAGGGAGCGGGGCCGCGCGCGTCGGGACAGCACAGACTGGGAACGAGTCTGGTAAGCGGGTCGGGATGCGCATCGCGAGCGGGCGCGTCCCGCATCGCGAATAGCATCCCGGCTGGGGACATTATCGCAGCGCACCCGGTCAGCAGGTCTGACCGGGGCGCTGCAAACAGGAGAACGCTGTGAGCGCTCCGGGGAGAAGCGGGGACCCGGACCGCTCGGCGTAACAGCAATACCTATTATGTATATGATTTGTGTTTTTGATCTTTTTTGGTGATAATACAAGGCTTTTATTGGGAAAGGGGCATTTTTTTCATTTTTTTTTACACTTCATACTTTTATTGAAGAACTTTTTATTTAATTTTTTACAGGTTATACTATGCTGCAATACCTTTATACTGCAGCACAGCATGACCTGATGAGCTGCAGACACTACAGCCTCTGGCAGGGCTGCCATCAGAAATTTCGGGGCCCCTTACACAACTCAAGGACTGGGCCCCCCTGCCTGCCACCCAGGGTCCTGGTATTTTATAATAAGCAGCCCATTTTTTTGATGGGGGTCCGACTGCTGAGACCCCCATTGATCACCTCGGTTGAAGTGGTTCTCCAGCTGTTGGAAAGCTAAAACTCCCATCATTCTGGAGAGCCTCTGGCAATGGGAGTTGTAGTTTTGTAACAGCTGGAGAGACACAGATTGGACACAGTTTTACCCATCATCACTGCAGAACTAACAAGTGACTACAGCTCTGATGGGACAGTCAGGAGAATACACAATGATATCAGTGACCTGAGTGACGTCTTCTGACCTGAGTGATATCTTCTCTGTTATCTTTTCTTCTTCATCTGGTCCAGAGACCAGGTCTTCCTCCAGCTCCATCTTCTCTCCAGAGTCTGACATCCAGACATCATTGGCTCCTCACAGTCATGATGACAGTAATCATTATAACCCTGCCAGAAAGTGTACCCCAAATAAGATCCTGCCCTACACTGTACCCTGAATATAATACTGCCCCACACTGTACCCTGAATATAATACTGCTATACACTGTACCCACTAAGTATAATGCTGCCCCACACTGTATCCACTGAAAATAATGCTGCACCACACTGTACCCTCAATATAATACTGCCACACACTGTACCCTGAATATAATACTGCTATACACTGTACCCTGAATATAATCCTGTCAATCACTGTACCTGAATATAATGATGCCACACACTGTACCCCCTGAATATAATACTGCCACACACTGTACCCTGAATATAATACTACCACACACTGTACCCTGAATATAATAAAGCCACACACTGTAGCCTGAATATAATACTGCCACACACTGTACCCTGAATATAATACTACTACACACTATACCCTGAATATAATACTGCACCACACTGTATCCACTGAATATAATACTGCCACACACTGTACCCTGAATATAATACTACCACACACTATACCCAGAATATAATACTGCCCCACACTGTATCCACAGAATATAATACTGACACACACTGTACCCTGAATATAATACTGCCAGACACTGTACCCACTGAATATAATACTGCTACACACTGTACCCCTAAATATAATACTGCTACACACTGTACCCACTGAATATAATGATGCCACACACTTTACCCACTGAATATAATACTACCACACACTGCACCCCTGAATATAATGCTGCCACACACTGTACCCCCTGAATATAATACTGCCACACACTGTACCCACTGAATATAATGCTGCCACACACTGTACCCCCTGAATATAATACTGCCACACACTGTACCCCCTGAATATAATACTGCCACACACTGTACCCACTGAATATAATGATGCCACACACTGTACCCCCTGAATATAATACTGCCACACACTGTACCCCTGAATATAATGCTGCCACACACTGTACCCCCTGAATATAATACTGCTACACACTGTACCCACTGAAATAATACTGCCACACACTGTACCCTGAATATAAAACTGCCACACACTGTACCCTGAATATAATACTGCCACACACTGTACCCTCTGTATATACTACTGCCACACACTGTACCCTAAATATAATACTGCTATACACTGTACCTACTAAATATAATGCTGCCCCACACTGTAGTCACTGAATATAATACTGCTATACACTGTACCCTGAATATAATCCTGTCACTCACTGTACCCTGAATATAATAATGCCACACACTGTACCCCCTGAATATAATACTGTCACACACTGTACCCTGAATATAATACGACCACACACTGTACCCTGAATATAATAAAGCCACACACTGTAGAATGAATATAATCCTGCCACACACTGTACCCTGAATATAATACTGCCACACACTATACCCTGAATATAATACTGCCCCACACTGTATCCACCGAACATAATACTGCCACACACTGTACCCTGAATATAATACTGCCAGACACTGTACCCACTGAATATAATACTGCTACACACTGTACTCACTGAATATAATACTGCCATATACTGTACCCTGAAAATAATACTGCCACACACTGTACCCACTGAATATAATACTGCTACACACTGTACCCACTGAATATAATACTGCCACACACTGTACCCACTGAATATAATACTGCCACACACTGTACCCCTAAATATAATACTGCCACACACTGTACCCTCTGTATATAATACTGCCACACACTGTACCCTGAATATAACACTGCTACACACTGTACCCATTGAATATAATACTGCCACACACTGTACCCTGAATATAATACTGCCACACACTGTACCCACTGAATATAATACTGCCGCACACTGTAACCTGAATGTAATACTGCTATACACTGTACCCACTAAATATAATGCTGCCCCACACTGTATACACTGAATATAATGCTGCCCCACATTGTACCCTGAATATAATACTGCCACACACTGTACCCTGACTATAATACTGCTATACACTGTACCCTGAATATAATCCTGTCACTCACTGTTCCCTGAATATAATACAGCCACACACTGTACCCTGAATATAATACTACCACACACTGTACCCTGAATATAATAAAGCCACACACTGTAGCCTGAATATAATACTGCCATCCACTGCACCCCTGAATATAATACTGCCACACACATTCATACACATCATATATACATATACACCCCCTCTTATCCTCTGTGTCCTCATCACTCCCATAACTCCCCGCCAAACCTCTCCTCATCACTACTATAACCCCCCCCCACCTCTCCTCATCACTACTATAACCCCCCACCGCACCTCTCCTCATCACCCCCACAACCCCCCTGGCACCTCTCATCACCCCCCCTGCACCTCTCATCTCCCCCTCTGCACCTCTCATTACCCCCCTGCACCTCTCATCACCCCCCCTGCAACTCTCATCACCCCCCCTGCACCTCTCATCACCCCCCCTGCACCTCTCATCACCCCCCTGCACCTATAATGCTTTATCCACTGAATATAATACTGCTATACACTGTACCCTGAATATAATCCTGTCACTCACTGTACCCTGAATATAATAATGCCACACACTGTACCCCCTGAATATAATACTGCCACACACTGTACCCCTAAATATAATACTGCCACACACTGTACCCTCTGTATATAATACTGCCACACACTGTACCCTGAATATAATACTGCACACACTGTACCCTGAATATAATACTGCCACACACTGTACCCACTGAATATAATACTGCCACACACTGTAACCTGAATGTAATACTGCTATACACTGTACCCACTAAATATAATGCTGCCCCACACTGTATCCACTGAATATAATACTGTCACACACTGTACCCTGAATATAATACTGCTATACACTGTACCCTGAATATAATACTGCTATACACTGTACCCTGAATATAATCCTGTCACTCACTGTACCCTGAATATAATAATGCCACACACTGTACCCCCTGAATATAATACTGCCACACACTGTACCCTGAATATAATACTACCACACACTGTACCCTGAATATAATAAGGCCACACACTGTAGCCTGAATATAATCCTGCCACACACTATACCCTGAATATAATACTAACACACACTGTACCCTGAATATAAAACTGCCACACACTGTACCCTGAATATAATACTGCTACACACTGTACCCACTGAATATAATACTGCCACACACTGTACCTTGAATATAATACTGCCACACACTGTACCCACTGAATATAATACTGTCACACATTGTACCCACTGAATATAATACTGCTAAACACTGTACCCACTGAATATAATACTACCACACACTGTACCTTGAATGTAATACTGCCACACACTGTACCCTGAATATAATACTGCCACACACTGTACCCACTGAATATAATACTGCCACACATTGTACCCACTGAATATAATACTGCTACACACTGTACCCACTGAATATAATACTGCCACACACTGTACCCTGAATATAATACTGCCTCACACTGTACCCTGAATATAATACTGCCACACTGTATCCACTGAATATAATACTGCCACACACTGTATCCACTGAATATAATACTGCCACACACTGTACCCACTGAATAGAATACTGCTACACACTGTAGCCACTGAATATAATACTACCCACACACTGTACCCCTGAATATAATACTGCTACACACTGTACCCCTGAATATAATACTGCCACACACTGTTCCCCTGAATATAATACTGTCCCACACTGTACCCCTGAATATAATACTACCACACACTGTACCCTCTGTATATAATACTGCTACACACTGTACCCCTAAATATAATACTGTCACACACTGTACCCTGAATGTAATACTGCCATCCACTGCACCCCTGAATATAATACTGCCACACAGATTCATACACATCATATATACATATATACCCCCTTTTATCCTCTGTGTCCTCATCACTCCCATAACCCCCCACCAAACCTCTCCTCATCACTACTATAACCCCCCCACCTCTCCTCATCACTACTATAACCCCCCACCCGCACCTCTCCTCATCACCCCCACAACCCCCCTGGCACCTCTCATCACCCCCCCCTGCACCTCCCATCACCCCCTGCACCTCTCATCACCCCCCTGCATCTCCCATCATTCCCCCTGCACCTCTCATAACCCCCTGCACCTCTCATCACCCTCCTGCACCTTTCATCACCCCCCCTGCACCTCTCATCACCCCCCCCCCCACCCCACCCCAACACACAAATTCTCCTACCCTGTCAGGATTGGTGCAACGGCATCAGGCAGTGGAGGCTGCTGCTTCTCCTGTCAGTGAGGATTGTCTCTTCTGGAGATCGCGCGGGGACATTAGCAGGGACAGGTCAGGTGATTAGAGTAGACATGCGTGCCTGCGCGGGGCACGTCTCTACTCCCATCAGCCCCTGACCTGTCAGGCCCTGCCATGAATCTTAAGGGGCCTGGGCCCTAGATAGGGGTAATAAATGTGAATAAAATGTGCGGGCCCCTCGGACTATGAGACCGGTCATGGTCCTGGGGGCACCCAGCAGTCAGTGAGTGACAGTCACTCACTGACAAGCCAATAATAATAAACAACAACAAAAAAGTCCAGAGATGTCCGGGCCTCCTGAAGCTCTGGGCCCCAAACAAGTGTATGGGTTGTACTCCTCTGATGGCGGCCCTGGCCTCTGGCTGGATCTCACAGGCTTCCGTAGCAGGCAGACAGGAGGTCATGATCTGACCCCCTGCTGCCATAGCAACCAACGGCGACCTGCGATTGTATCGCGGTGACGGCGATGGTGAACAGGGGGAGAGCGCTCCCTCTGTCAACACCATAGATGCTGTGATCAGGATTGATCACGGCATCTAGGGGGTTAATGCCGCCGGGACCGGCGCGATCGCGGCTCTGGCAGCTGCAGCGGGACTCTGGCTGGGATTAACACCCGGGTCCCATCGCCGGTCTCCTGCGCTGCCCTCGGCAATACGTCCAATTGCGCAAATGTGTCAGATGATTGGATGTATGCATACGTCCTATAGTGGGAAGGGGTTAAATATTCTTTGTAAATGACCGTTAAAGGGGTACTTCGCTGCTCAGTGTTTGGAACAAACTGTAGCTCATGACGTCATAGCCCTTCATGACACCACGTCCCGCCCCCTCAATGCAAGTCTATGGGAGGGGGCGTGATGACTGTCACGCCCCCTCCCATAGACTTGCATTGAGGGGGCGGGGTGTGACATAGACATAGACATAGGGCGGGGTGTGACATAGACATATGACGTCACAAGCTTTCGGCACAGGCTCCAGCGTTCGGCGCCCCCTCCCATAGACTTGCATTGAGGGGGTGGCGTGGGGCATGATGTCGTGAGGGGGTGGGGCTATGACATCACAAGCTCCCGGCTCCAGCCTTTGGAACAGTTTGTTCCCAACGCTGAGCAGCGGAGTACCCTTTAAGGGGACTAATAAAGTGTTAAAAAAAAATTTTTTTATAAAAGTTTTGAAAAAATCATTAACCGCTTTCATTTTAAAAAGTTTAAATCATCCTACTTTTCCTATTTTCCATATAAAAAAAATGTAAACATAATAAAAAAAAAACATATTTGGTATCACCGCATGTGAAATTGTCAGAACTATTGAAATATAATACTATTTTTCCCATACGAGACATAGTGTAAAGGTAAAAATAATACAAAATCCCAGAATTGCGATTTTTTTTTAATCCCATCATATACGAGAAAAAGTGAAGTAAAAAGTTAGAAAGGCCAATCAATACAAAAATGGCACTGATACAAACAACTGATCACAGCGATTAAAAAAAAGCCCTCATACAAGCCCAAGTATACAAGAAAAAAAAGTTCCTGGGGTCAGAAAATGGTCTTTTTATTTTTTATTTTTTTGGCAAGTACAATGTAATATGCTACACAAATACAACAATACAATACATAGATAGATAGATAGATTAAATAATATATATATATATATATATATATATATATATATATATATATATATATATGTATATATATATATACAGGATGAGTATTTAACTCAGGGAGAGTTCACCACTCCTGGTGTGACGGAGCTTTCAAGGGCCACTAAGCACCATTCTGGTAGGGGAATATGCAAATCAGCTCATTACATCACCTTTTCAGGCAATGTTCCCTGGTATCAGCTTAGCTCCAGTTACAGAATATAAAAAGCTATTCGGGATTAATGCCAAGCCAGAACTCTCTCTCCAGAAGGAAAGAGTACCCATCTGCAGACAGCTGTTTCGGGGTACTTGCCCCTCGTCAGTACAGAGCAGGGTGATCTGGCTAGGCCCCTCATCTCAGCCAAGCCAGATCACCCTGCTCTGTACTGACGAGGGGCAAGTACCCCGAAACAGCTGTCTGCAGATGGGTAATCTTTCCTTCTGGAGAGAGAGTTCTGGCTTGGCATTAATCCCGATTAGCTTTTTATATTCCGTAACTGGAGCTAAGCTGATACCAGGGAACATCGCCTGAAAAGGTGATGTAATGAGCTGATTTGCATATTCCCCTATATATGTATTTTCCAAAGTTTCAACCCCTTACCCCCCCCCCCCCCCAAACACATAGACCTGGACCGAGAAAAAAAACATGAAAAAAACAACATTTACCACATTGCTCAGCTCCAAACAAATTGTTTCATTTTCTTTTTTTGCCAAAAAAATTTCGCATTTCTTCAAGAAAATGGCCATAAAAAAAGAAATAAAAAAAATTCAAAAAAGTTGTGTATTGTTATAATTGTGCCTAAAGTATCAAGATAACTTTTTAGTTTGACCACATGGTGTGAGGCGTAAAAAAGAACCCCCAAAACCATCCAGTGCCCATCACAGAAGTCAGCTGGTGTATTTTCATGCGCCATTCATGTGCCGCAGGTGAGGAGGGATTGCCCCTGACCGATCCCCCTTCCAGCCTTCTTCCCTTCTCTTCACGCCCCCTTGTCCTGGCAGTGTGCATGCGCACATTTTTTTTGCACAGAAATGTTGACGTTTGAGCAATCTTTCCATTTCTACCCAAAAAAAATAGTGCACGTACGCCGCTGGTGAACCTTAGTACATGACCCCCTAAGAGTGGACATCTACCACCAAAAACATTCAACCCTACCTTTGTTTTACGGTTCTAAACCCTTCTTATGATTTACAATATTTATGGAAGAGAATGATAGGTATCAAAAAAAACTATCTAAAAATATCAAAAACAATATAGGAAACAAAGTCATGAGAATCTGTGCTAAAAGGCACGTTGTTACCCAGTGACAACATAATCACAGGCCGGCCGGGGCACCGGATAAAGAGGATACTGACGTTGATCGGTTTAATGTAGTGGAAAAGCAGCTGAGACTTTTAAAATAAGACGAGGAGTCAACAACAAGGACATAATCATACTTATTAGAGCTATTGACGGCCCGCGCCCGTGTCAGGAGGGAGCCAGCTGACCCGCTCCCATCACTCTTCTCAGGAGTCATTTGTGGATGTTGCAAAACAGATAGGCGGATTCTGTCAGGGGGAAAAAAGAACAGACGATTATTTGGTGGCAAAGTTGTAGTCGAGGCATTTAATGGTGAAAAAAAAAAAAGCGCAACGTACATATAAACAAAGCAGGGAGAAATCGGCTCCATTAGCTACACAAGATGTCTCCCGCAATCCTCCTGCTTACATCGAAAATGCAACAGAGTTTACTATCAACCTTGTGGGAGAGAAAAAGCAAAGCTCTGGGGCTTCAGGAGACTGGGAAAGCTGGGTGGCACGCACACTGTGTGCCACCCAGCTTTCCCAGTTTCCTGAAGCCCCAGCAATAAAAGGCTGCTCGTCCTCCCCACTCTCCTTACTGCAGCAGTGATGGTCCCGATCAGCTCAGCTGAGCTGCCGGGATCCTTTTACTTTCGGTTTAGACACCATGTCCAACTTTGATTGTGGGGTCTAAAGGGTTAATGCCGGGCATCGGCCCAATTGGCGGTGCCTGGCATTAACCCTGGGTCCTGGCTGCTGAAAGCAGTCGGGACCCACAGGGTTTGAAGCGCGTGCAGCTCGTAAGTACGCTTCAAACCCCGGTAACAGGACCTCTGCGTCCTTAACAGGTTAAAGGGGTACTCCGCCCAAAAACATCTTATCCCCTATCCAAAGGGGCAGAGGTCCCGCCGCTGTGGACCCCCGTGATCTCCATGCTGCACCCTGTGTTCGTTTAGAGCGTCGGGTTCAGTGCTGGAGGCTCGTGACATCACGGCCACGCCCGATCGTGACGTCATGGGCACATCCCCTCCCATAGACTTGTATTCAGGGGGCGTGGCCCTGACGTCACGATTGGTCACTTTCATTAAAACTAATTTTTGCTATTGCACTCCTTATGGCAAATAAAAAAAAATCTTTCTAATGTACTTTGTTTAAAAAAAAAAGTTTTCTATGCTTTTATAGTTGTTTTTTTTTTTTTTAGAAAGCTACCACTAGGTGTCTCCCTACTTGTCCAGAGCATTTCCCCTTATCTCTTGCACAGACTTTGGACTCCTGCTGGCATAGTACCCCAAAGATAATTAACACTAGTCCGAAAATAAGAATCACCAATTATAAGCAAATTAGACAAATCTTTATTGAAAAAAATAATTACATACATAAAAACATATATAAAAAGATGGCACAAGAAGATAACACCATGGAAGGTAAAGGTATGGGAAGGAAGTAACTAATACTATCAATCAGTAAATCACTCAAGCTGGAATAAACAATATATATACACTATGGTAAACAACCAGACAAGGAGAGCGATATAGTGAGCCAGTATAAAATGGTATCATGAACCTTACCCAAACATATGCCGAACCCCTACATATGTTTCGCTCCGTTGAGCTTCCCCAGGGGGCGAGGCTAACTACGGTCATATCCGGCCTTATATATTATTACTGGGACAATTACATTCATCCATGCATTCACACCAATCATACATGCCCTTACATCCAAAATCAGGCGCCAGGATAGTAGTGTCCCATCCAAATAGCGGACGTTCCCGCGAGACCACATGCCGGCCGACAAAGGTCACGTGACCGGTCAGGTGCGGGATCCCGCGAGAACGCCGCCATTAAACAATCTCCCACTCGTAGAGTGGGTGGTTACCTATATTGAATAAGAATCCCGTTCGGGTAGCGGCCGTTCACGCGAGGCCCAGGGTCCGGCCGAAATCACGCGATACACAGGTCACGTAAGGGCACAAGGTCCCGCGAGAACACCACCACCCGCCTCACTTCCACAGTGCTCTGTACTGAATGCCCTCCGATCACGTGACAGTATTAGTCACATGCCCGGCTAAGCATAGCAACTGAATAGTCGCAGAGTCCGTAATATATCAAAGGTAAGTCCGTCATCGTCACGCATGAGCAGTACTAAGTGAAAAGAAAACCGTGCCAAAACCAAATAAAACAAAATAGTGCACAAACCGTGAAAAGCCCATATCCCGTGCAGTCCAGGGTGAAAGGAGAAATGAGTGCAGCATAGTGCATACAGTCAAGCCTGTAAGAAAGGAGAAATATGAAAATAATGGAAATAATGAAATTATCAGGAAATGAGGGGGGGGGGGGTGCAGCCTTAGCCAATTATAGCTCACCTCACACTGAAACTCTTTTATTATAAAATCGGAAAACCTTACAGAACACAAAAACAAGTCCAATTGATTATAACAGAAATGAGCAAAACTGAACATAAATACAAACTTTCCGTTTCAAAATAACAACCCAAACTTTCCTATCCGGCCAGCCCAGGTAAACTAACAAATAATAACCTACCTATAATGTCGAATACACACACAATCCTTATGAACATAAATAAAGCTTTCCTCGCCATGATCAAAAACTAAAAGTAACAAAACTAAGAAACATAACCTCACAAATTGTTTTGTTTTCTCCAAATAACAAAAGAAAAAATATAAGGTTAACTGCGGTAACTAAAAATAGTCCAACTTGGAAAAAGGATTTTTTTTTTTTTTTTATCTACCCTTATTTCTTACCTCCTTACCTTGCACCAAACAAACAATTTTTCTTAACAAAAGAAAAATATGGCTTACTGCCCAAACTAAAGATAATCCAACTAAAGAAATGAATCCACTATACTATAATATTAACTGAAAACTGGTCCGACTGCCTTTCTCCCAAAATAACTATAGCATTATACAAAACAAAACAAAAATACTTATACATAGGAACATACAAAATATACATAACAGAATATGTTACATTTAACAAAATTAAGGTACTTCACCTTAAGGGCCTAGTACCTAGGGCGCATCAAAAGAAAAACTTCTCCATAGGAGAGAAGCCCTACAGACCTCCACCTCGGAGAGGACTTTCTGCCGTGTAGACACTAAGCACTGTGCATTCCACGTGTAGTACCTAACCACTAAGCTAACTAAGAATAAAGTGTGCCGATCACGACCACCCAGGTTCCTGAATGCCCCATAAGCCCACTCCTGATAGGTAAGGCCGGCAAGTTGACTCCATCCTATGAATGCACCCACCCGGTTGTAGACCCCTATATTAAAGGGACAATGAAGCAGCAAAATGGTCCATGCTTTCCAGCGTGTCCCCGCACTCTTCTCGGGGACATCCCCGGTCATCAGAGTTACTGTACTTCATGTTGTCCCTCACATATAGCTTCCCCTGAAAGCAGCGCCAGGCCAAGTCCCCAAACTTCTGGGGGATCCTTTTCATGTTTAAAAGGTACAACCCCACCCTCAGATCCTGACCTGGGCAGTCCCTGAGTGCCAGAGGCTTCTGGAAGTGGGTCAACAGAACCCATTTGTCAAGGAACTGCCTTGACTGGGTCCTGGTCTCCCACACTCCCAGACCCCACCGACATATCGCCTTCAGAGTCGGGGTAGCGTAAGCCGGAAGATATCCATGGGGCGTGCGGAGGTCCTTCACTCGCCCTCCTCTCTCCCATTCCTGGAAGAGAGGCTGAAACCATTCCCTGCAGGAGAGTACCCATGGAGGAGCCCTCTCTTTCCAGAGGTTTGAGATGTGCGCTTTCAAGAAGGTGTTCGTAAAGAACACCACAGGGTTCACCATAGATAAACCCCCTAGTCTCCTTGTGCGGTACGTAACCTCCCTCTTGACTAGGTTCAACCTGTTCCCCCATAATAGTTGGAAAAACAGGCTGTAGACCCTAGTGTAGTAAGCCTCTGGCAAGATACATATGCTGCCCAGATAGATAAACAAGGCGAGCGGGTACAATTTGATCAGGTGTACCCTTTCCCTGAGGGTCATAGACCAACCCTTCCACTGGTCCACCTTCTGAGTGGCATCCTGGAGCTTACCGTCCCAGTTTTTGGTGGGATCTCCTGGCCGAATGTGATGCCTAGAATTTTTGCTGACTCTTGGGGCCCTGGAAGAGTGTCCGGGAGATCAAAAGTGGGATCTCCCCCTCCCAGCCAGAGACTCTCACACTTATCCCAGTTGATCTTAGACCAGGATGCCTCCAAGTAGCAGTCCACCTCCGACATCACCACATCGACCTCCTCCCTCGAGGAGAGGAAAATAGTGACATTGTCAGCGTACACCCCAACCTCTGGAATGCCTCCAGCTCTGCCAGACTAATCCCAACTCCCGCCAATGGTCCACGACTCCCCCTCCTAAGGAAGGAATCGATCGTGAACACATGAAACAGCGGGCTCAACGGACCCTGGACCCCACTCCAAAAGAGTGGCCAGACCACCCGTTCACGTGGGGAACTCTCCGCCCCTGCCTAGAAGATCTTAAGCCTATTAACAAAAGTACTCGGTAAGCCATATCTCAGGAGGACGGACCAGAGATACTTGTGGGTCACCCGATCAAATGCTTTGGCCTGATCCAGGGACAGCAAATACCCCTTCCAAAGACCTGCTGTTACGCCGAGCGCTCCGGGTCCCTGTTCCTCCCCGGAGCGCTCGCGGGTCGCGTCCCAATCTCCTCACCTGCCCCGTCCACCTTCTGTCCCATCCTGGCGCACAGCCCCGCCCTCTAGGGCGCGCGCGCCGGCTCTCTTAAATTTAAAGGGCCAGTGTACCATTAATTGGTGCCTGGCCCAATTAAGTGTAATCACTCCCTACACATAAAAACCCACTCCCCCTTCCTGTCCTTGCCGGATCTTGTTGCCCTAGAGCCCTGAGAAAGCGTTTTGTGTGTATCCCTAGCCTGTGTATCCAGACCCTTGCCGTTGCCGCTGACTACGAACCTTTGCCGCCTGCCTTGACCTCTTGCTATGTCCGACCTTGCCTTCGCCTTGTCCTTGTGTACCACGCCTATCTCAGCTGTCAGTAAGGTCGAGTCGCTATCAGGGGATACGACCTGGGAGTTACCGCCGCAGCAAGTCCATCCCGCTTTGCGACGGGCTCTGGTGAAAACCAGTAACTTCTTAGAACCGGTCCCCTGGTACAGCCCACGCCATTGCCTCACTGACACAGAGGATCCTCTACCCGCATACCAGTCCGGTTTTGACTCCTGCACTACTCCGCTCCACTACCTCCCTGACACTTAAGGTGCTGCGGCCTGGAACCGAGCAGTGCTGAGCCCCGGAAATTGGCCAGAAGATTCTGTCCGTATTGAGAAGAGCTATGGGCCTCCAATTCTCAACACAGCTGAGATCTTCACCCTTTGAGAGAAGAATCAGGGCTGACCTCCTCATTGACTGCCCGAGTAGAGACACTCATTGAATACCTCAGTCAAGAGTAAAGACTCTTTAAAGGTCCTGTATCACTTGGATGTTAAGCAATCCGGACCTGGTGACTTCTTAGTGGCAAACCCACTCTATCGCCAGTCTCACTTCCTCTTCCTACATCACATCCCGATCCAGATCCTTCCATCCAAAGAAATGCAAGTTGAAGGATCAGATGACTTCCAGGATTGATTGATCTGGATCAATTCAGAGATCCTGTACTATCAATCAGTCCTGAAATTACTTTACTACTCACTGACATCTTGCAGTTTCTGTAAGGGTCATTCAAGCGGTACCTCCCGTAATCCCTCTTAAAAACCAAAGATGCGTGCCTATCGTACTGACACCTCATCAGCAAGGACTTCACTCTGGAGATATCCTCTTGGCTACCTCCAGTCGAGACAAGAAGCTCGAGTTTCCTCCTCAGACCCTGAGGCGATATACAGGCGATACCTGTTCAGGGACCTGAGGATCGAGAGCTGGCGGAAGAACCCCGCAACCTGCTTCTTGAATATCTCCCACCACTCTGACTTACTACTACATAGGCCCAGTAAAGGTACCTGACTGAAGAAAATCCTCAAAGCACTGTCTTATCTCCGCTTCCTCCAGGAGTGATGAATTCAGCTTCCAATAACCTTTACCCATCCGGGGGGAGGGGGGGGGGTCTCTGAAACATTAAGGGAAAGGGAAAACTAAATCATACAGTGATCGGAGAACTCCACCTTAACCATGGACACTGCGGAAGAGACGGTTTCCTCCTTCAAATAAAACCTAGACCTGCAGCTACCTCGATGAAAGGTGAAACCCGTGTGGCCTGAGGGGCTCCGGAATGTGGCAAGCTTACCTAACTATATTATTCAGGGCCACATAGTCATAAGTCAGCTGATTATTGGAACCTCTCCTATCCTGGGACCTCGTGACATTATTGAAGTCCCCTTCAAAAATCACTTGCCGACTCGAAAAAAGAAGATCTTAATCTTCATAAAGAGATTTTTGCATAGATGTTAATGAGCCGGAGCTCTTGTCCCTACATGATTAAATTAGATGGCCACACTCTTCACCTTTGTTTCCCTTTCTTTTTAGCCCCCTCATCCCCCATAGAAGACGAGAGGGCAGGACCACTTTTAGATCTTTTCTTTGATTCAGTTTGATGCATTTGATCCCCGTCTCTGTCTGGCTCCAGACTAGCCCTGCCCTCCAACGAAGGTGCCTCGATAGGACAGGACCCAGTTCCCCCCCCCCAGAGGCTCTTTCTCCCTAGACACCTTGCTCTCACCCTCCCCTTCCAAGGAGGGGGAGGAGATGGTATTGAGGACAAGGTACTGGTTTGACAGGCCAATCAGAGGGGGGGGGCAGTCAGGCTCCCGTCTTGGACCTGGCCCGCAGTACAAGGAACAGGGGGCTCAGACCTCTTCTTTCTCCATTTCCTTTTGCCCTTGTCTTTCTTTTTGGGCCTCTTCCGGCTCTCCTTATCCCCACTTTCAAAGTGGGAGGAATCGGAAGGGTCGGCCATATTGCCTTTCTGTGAAGCTTCCTGATCTCCTCATTCAGCACGTTGTCCTCCAGGGCTTCAGTTATTACAGGGCCAGCTTCAGGAGCAGGGGCTGGAGTTACCCCCCGTCACCTAGGCACTCTCCAGCTCACTACTCCTTCTATGATTCTCCTCCCGCCTTAGCTTGGAGGGGCTCTTTTTACTCCTCACTAGTCCTGTTGCGCCCGCATCCCTGCCGGTGCCCTCCCCAGCCGATGCAAATTCACAGTTCTCCTCAGCCAGAGCGGCTGCCACACGGGCAAAGGTGCTAGGAAAACAGCTAAAAGGGTGCCCGAGGACACCACACAGGTGGCACCGGATCTGTCTACAGGATGCGGCCAGATGAACCACCCCACCACACAAAGCGCAGACCTGCACAGTATAGGCTGCACTAAAATGGGTGGGGCTACCACACCTGTGACAGACCTTAGGCTGCCCCTGGTAAAAGATCTGGATCCTTTCACGTCCAAGCAATGCAGCTGACGGAATGTGGGCAACTGTACTCCCTGAACGCTGAAGTTTGACAGAAACGTCCAGCCCCATGACCAGATTCCATGCTCAAGTTTTTCTTGGGCATGTCCGCCACATCCCCATACCATCCAAGCCAGGTCATTATGTCATAACAAGAAAGTGACTTGTTACGGGTCAAAACGGTCATTTTCTTAACCGAGTTCTGATGGGAAACCGCCTTTTACGGTGAAATCCTGCCAGCCGGGCTCGCTCTTCGCCACTTCGTAGTTCTACCTGAAGAGTTCAAGACCCTCTGGCCGAACGAAACTGACATCAAACTCAGACAAACAGTAGGGGTGAATCAGGGCAAAGATATCACTCGCCCTGAATTCCATCTGGAGGAGGAGCTCAACCACTTTAGCGCGAGGTGGGCAGGCACGGGTATTGTCCTGCCCGAATGTTTGGAGGGACCAGAACACCTCCCCATTTCGCTCTTGGAAAGCCCCCAAACAGTGCCTCTCTATCCAGAAAGACAGGTCGACCTCACCCCTTCCCTCTACCTGGATCGACCTGTCGCCCCTACGCAGAGCCTCCAGGAGGCGCTGTTGCAAATGGCCTCCAGATCCGGGCATAGACGGGGACCCCTGAACCCCTGGCAGCGACATTAGCATAGCTCCTAGGAGCAGTCACTACTGGGGGGCAGCCATACCAGACCCCAAAACACTTTCACTGTAAACATTCATTCCACTACTACTCCCAGCATCAGCTGGGGTCTCCTGAATCACAATCACCCTCAATAATCCCCCAGCCTCACTCTCCATATCCTCCTCCTCGCACTCATTTAACGGAAGCACCACCTGAGCCGGCTCAATGTAGCTGTCCTGGGTGGTCTTGGTGACACAGGGAGTAAAAACAGGTACTGCATCTTCCTCCACCACCTGTACACTTTCCTCCACATTCTCTTCCTCCTTTACTCCATCACCACCATCCTCACTTTCTTCACCACCACAACTCTCCCCATCACCCACCTCCACCTTCACTTTACCTGGGGATTTCATGGCGGCAAACCGGTCTTCGTTTTCTAGTTTCTCCCTGAAGAGACTGCTCCCCTCCAGGATCTCTGCTCTCCTCTCCTCCAACTTTGTGATCTCATTCTTCTGGGCTGTGATCTTTTTCAGTTCTGGCTTATTCCTTTTGGACCCAGAGCTTGCCAGATTCTGAGCTCCACGCAGGTCCTCTCTCGCCAACCTAAGCTCCTTACTGCACTGGTTGTATTCTGCAAACTGTGCAGTCATGCTGGAGCAGTAGGTCGTGCTGGACTCTTTGGGCCCTCTCTCAGCCCACAACTCCACACTTTTTCTCCTTGCCTTCTATCCACTGGATCTCTGGCTTAGAACCGTTGCCTGGGAAGGAGAGCCTGCATTGCTGCAGACTCTGCTTGATCTTCTTCCTCCTGCTGGAATAATGGCTGTCACAGTTTGCTCTCCACCCCCCCCCCCCCCTCCCCCTGCCAGTCTGTAAGAATGGGAGGTGTAGGTCCGGGACTCCCGGGGCTCCATGCAGGAAGGCCCTTCCCAGGAATCTGACTGACTTCGGCTAAATTCTTTAGCTAAACAAATAGGCCAAAATGGCTATTAACTTGCAAGAAGCTGGCTGGTCTTACTTACATAGTACTTAGTTCCTACCAGGGTTGACAGGATGATTCCCTCAGAGCCTCCCCCCCCCATCTCCTGTCTTATAGTCGTTTTATTTTTTATTTTATTTTTTTTTTTTGGGGGGGGGGGGGGAGTTACCTGGAACAGCTTTCCCCACATATTGTTTTTTTTTTAAATAGGCAATTTATATAATTAAATAAGTTGAACACATCCCCCTTCTGAAAGGGGTACTCCGCCCCTAGACATCTTATCTCCTTTACAAAGGATAGGGGATAAAACATCTGATCCAGGGGGTCCTGCTTCCTGGAACCCCCCACGTTCTCCTGCACGTCACCTCAGCATTTTGAACTTTTCATTTGGAATGCTGGGTTTGGGGCCGTGGTTATGACGTAACGCCATGCCCCCCTCGTCCATTCATGTCTATGGGAGGTGGTCGTGGAGTCGTGCCCTGCCCCCTCCTTCATTAATGTCTATGGGAGGCGGCAGCACAACCCCTTCATAGACATGAATGGAGGGTTTGTGACATCACGAAGGGGCGTGGTGTGACATCAGATGTCCAGAGGTGGAGTATCCCTTTAAATGTCTCTTCTCAAGACTGAACAAAGTTGTATTCTTACCTTGAGATTCTGTTAGTTTTGGAAATGTGACCCGGGTAATATGAGGGGGTTTAGGGGGACCTTACATCTGCTTTAATGCTTTCCTCCATTAAAGTAATTTGAAAACTCGGAAAATAACCGATTCAGCTCTGCTGCATCTAAACAATTTGGAGAAAGATTCCAAGCATAATCTTATGTAAAATAACAAGTTCTATATCAGATTTACAAGTCAGGAGACAGAATTCCCTGGACAGCAAGAAAGTAGCGTCCGTGGCCAGCAATGGGAGGGATGAGTGATTACTCAGGTGCCGCAATGTCAATGAACCCGAGGCGGCTTTCAAACTAGACGGGTAACAGAATTATAAGATACAGTATCTCTTTATTTGATTCAATAAAAGTGTCGTGGAGATGGATGAGCGCTGGACGTGCTTAGTATTTTAGGACATCTGCAGGTAGTCGATCATTACAGGTTCAGTCATTTCAAATATTTTTATTACGTGGACAGAAGCTGTAGATGGAAACTCAGATCAGTAGACGCATTAACCTGACAGAAAGTAATAAAAGCGATCTATGTGGGGGTCGCTGATCCGTTTGTAATAAAATTCAAATTCGGAGGAGTTTTCATAATGTAAGGAGTAGTCATGTGTCATACGGCAAGGTCAAGGCAAGATGAAGGTCGGATGTGCTGATCGTATCAGCTCTACATACGGTGAGGAGTAGGCCCAAAGCCAGTATGGCAGCACATGGGGCACTCTTGGGCACTCCACGCAACACCATGTGGTGCTTCCATAAAAATGGCTAAGACCAGGGCTAAGACTATTTGTAGCACTAAAAGATTTATTTTAGGTATTGAGGGAAAGACAAGAGGAATGCAGAGGGGTGATTACATGTGTATCATCATCAGTACATCTGTTGAGGCTTAGTTAGGGCTCAGTGGGCCCACCACTCTACACACTAACCTCAATGGGCTGACCACTCTACACACTAACCTCAGCGGGCCCACCAGTCTACACACTAACCTCAGCAGGCCCACCAGTCTACACACTAACCTCAGGAGGGCCAACCACTCTACACACTAACCTCAGCAGGCCCACCAGTCTACACACTAACCTCAGCAGGCCCACCAGTCTACACACTAACCTCAGCAGGCCCACTAGTTTACACACTAACCTCAGCAGGCCCACCACTCTACACACTAACTTCAGTGGGCCCACCACTCTACACGCTAACCTCATCAGGCCTTCCACTCTACTCACTAACCTCAGCGGGCCCACCACTCTACACACTTATCTCAGCGGGTCCACCATTCTACACACTAACCTCAGCAGGCACACCACTCTACACACTAATCTCAGCGGGCCCACCACTCTACACACTAACTTCAGTGGGCCCACCAGTCTACACACTAACCTCAATGGGCTGACCACTCTACACACTAACCTCAGCAGGCCCACCAGTCTACACACTAACCTCAGCAGGCCCACTAGTCTACACACTATCCTCAGCTGGCCAACCACTCTACACACTAACCTCAGTGGGCCCACCACTCTACACGCTAACCTCAGCGGGCCCACCACTCTACTCACTAACCTCAGCGGTCCCACCACTCTACGCACTAATCTCAGCGGGCCCACCATTCTACACACTAACCTCAGCAGGCCCACCAGCCTACACACTAACCTCAGCAGGCCCACCACTCGACACACTAACCTCAGCAGGCCCACCACTCTACACACTAACCTCAGCGGGCCCACCACTCTACACACTAACTTCAGTGGGCCCACCAGTCTACACACTAACCTCAATGGGCTGACCACTCTACACACTAACCTCAGCAGGCCCACCAGTCTACACACTAACCTCAGGGGGCCCACCAGTGTACACACTAACTTCAGCGGGCCCACTAATCTACACACTAACCTCAGTGGGGCCACCATTCTACACACCAACCTCAGCAGGCCCACCAGTGTACACACTAACCTAAGCGGGCCCTCCAGTCTACACACCAACCTCAGCAGGCCCTCTAGTATACACACTAACCTCAGTGGGCCTATCACTCTACATACTTACCTCAGCGGGCCCTCCACTCAACACACAAACCTCTGCGGGCCCACTGCTCTACACACTAACCTCAGTGGGCCCATCACTCTACACATTAACCTCAGCAGTCCCATCACTCTATATACTAACTTCAGTGGGCCCTGAGGTTAGTGTGTAGAGTGATGGGCCAGCCGAGGTTAGTATGTTGAGTGATGGGCCCACTGAGGTTAGTGTGTAGAGTGATGGGCCCGCTGAGGTTAGTGTGTAGAGTGGTGGACCAGCAGAGGTTTGTGTGAAGAGTGATGGTTCCTTAGTATACCTAATGTCACCAAAACAGGATACATAGGCTTGAATAGATAGAGAGAAAAATTAGTTCCCGGCAGTGGAGATGACTTTTTATTCTGGGTTACTTCTCTCATGAAGTCTGTTCCATATGAGTATACACATATATATTGGGCTAGTAACTTAGAAAATTCACAAAGTTACAATTTATTTAAATCTAATTAAAATAGTTTCTTTGTTTTCACCTCGGGCCCCCGGAAAGTTCCAGGTAAATAATGAGAAGGTTAATGGATTAATCCGGGAAATGAATGAGAGGAGCAGAGAAACCATTTGTCTGGGGGAGTCGGCATTAATAGAGAAGGTAAATGTGAAATCCCCTGCAGTCCTGATCTCTGGAGGAACCAGAAGATTACGGAGAAGAAACATCTGAAAATAAAACAAAAGTTTGTTATATAAAAAATCATCTTAAAGGGGTATTCCGGCCAAAGACATCTTATCACCTATTCAAAATATATGTCTGATCGTGGGGGTCCTGCCGCTGGGACCTCCCACGATCTCTGTGCAGCACCCACGCTCTATGCAGGGCTGCTGCTCCAGTCTCGGAAACTTCTTTGTTTCCAGGACTGTAGACATGATGTCACGCTATGCCCCTCCATACATGTCTATGGGAGTGGGCGTGACAGCCATCATGCCCCTCCCATAAACATAAATGGAAGGGGCATGGTGTGATGTCATGAGGGGGTGTGGCGTGACGTGAAAAATATGAACACGTAGGCATAACATAATACAATCAACACAGTATAACAGAGAGCAATTCAGATGTAGATTTTCCTTACCCACCCACTCGCACACCTGCGCCCCACCACCTTATCTTCGCCCTAATGGCCGTTGGTGAACATACAGTAGGAGAGATGGGGCCCTGAAAAGTCCTGCTCCAGAGTGTCACTGAAACAGGCTGAGCTGTGTAATGTCCGCCACCGAACCTCAAGGCCTTCACCTCGAATAAGAAGACAGGTGCCCTGTTGTGGAACAGGGTAGAGAGGGCTTTTGGCTTACCCTGCAGTGCCCGTAACCAGGTCAGTCCAGCTGCAGTCTCCTCTCACTGCATTCACCAGATGTCTGGACTTAACCCCTTAAAGATGCCGGACATAAATGTACGTCCTGGTGAGGTGGTAATTAATGCACCAGGACGTAGATTTACGTCCTATACATAACCACAAGAATCGGAGCGATGCTCGGGTCATACGTGACAGGTCCCAGCTGCTGATAGCAGCCAGGAACCCGCCGGTAATGGCGGACATCCACGATCCCGCGGATGTCCGCCATTAACCCCTCAGATCCAGTGATCAATACAGATCACAGCATCTGCAGCATTGAGGTCACTAAAATGGATGATCGGATTGACCGCAGCACTGCCGCGGCCATCCAATCATCCAGAATGGCACATGGAGGTCCCCTCACCTGCCTCCGCTGCCTTCCACGGGTCTTCTGCTCTGCTCTGCAATCGAGCAGAGCAGAGCAGAAGATGACCGATAACACTGATCAGTGCTATGTCCTATGCATAGCACTGAACAGAATAAGCAATCGATTAATTGCTATAAATAGACCCCTATGGGCCTATGGGGGCTATTGAAGTGTAAAAATAAAAGTAAAAAAAAATTGAAAAACCCCCTCCCCAATAAAAACGTAAATTGTCCTATTTTCCCTTTTCACCCCCAAAAAGTGCAACAAAAAATATTTTATATACATATTTGATATCGCCGCATGCGTACATGTCTGAACTATTAAAATAAAATGTTAATGATCCCGTATGGTGAACGGCGTGAACGTAAAAAAAAAATTATAAAATTTTATTCCAAAAAAAATTAATATATATTTTTTTAAAGTTTTATATAAGCAAATATGGTATCTATAAAAAGTACAGATCATGGCACAAAAAATGAGCCCTAATACCGCCGCTTATACAGAAAAATGAAAAAGTTATAAATCTTCAAAATAGGGGGATTTTAAACGTACTAATTTGGTTAAGCAGTTTGCGTTTTTTTTTAAGCGCAACAGTAATAGAAAAGTATGTTATCATGGGTATCATTTTAATTGTATTGACCCAAAGAATAAAGAACACGTCATTTTTACTGTAAATTGTACGGCTTGAAAATCAAACCTTCCAAAATTTGCAAAATTGCGGTTTTCTTTTTAATTTCCCCACACAAATAGTATTTTTTTGGTTGCGCCATACATTTTATGGTAAAGTGAGTGATGGCATTACAACGGACAACTGGTCATGCAAAAAACAAGCCCTCATACTAGTCTGTGGATGAAAATATAAAAGAGTTATGATTTTTTGAAGGCGAGGAGGAAAAAACAAAAACGTAAAAATAAAATTGTTTGAGTCCTTAAAGGGGTACTCTGGCTCTAAGACATCTTATCCCCTATCCAAAGGATAGGGGATAAGATGCCTGATTGCGGGGGTCCCGCCGCTGGGGATCCCCGTGATCTTGCATGCAGCACCCCGTTAGAATCAGTCCCCAGAGCACGTTCGCTCCGGGTCTGATTACTGGCGATCACGGGGGCCGGAGCATTGTGATGTCACGGCTCCGCCCCGTGTGATGACATGCTCCGCCCCCTCAATGCAAGCCTATGGGAGGGGGCATGACAGCTGTGTATAGTAGATAACACAATAGAGGGCAGTGCACTGTGTATAGTAGATAACACAATAGAGGATAGTGCACTGTGTACAGTAGATAACACAAGAGAGGACAGTGCACTGTGTATAGTAGATAACACAATAGAGGGCAGTGCAAATGAATCTGGATAGGTTGGAGGTTTGGGCTGGGAAGTTGCAGATGAGGTTCAACATTGATATATGTAAAGTAATGCACATGGGGAGGAAAAATCCAGGCTGGGATTATGTATTAAATGGGAGAACAATTGGCATGACTGAAATAGAAAATGACTTAGGAGTCTTAGTTAACAGTAAATTTAGCTGTATTGACCAGTGTCATGCAGCTGCTGCCAAGGCTAATACAATCATGGGGGCATCAATAGGGGCATAGATGCCCACGGCAAG
Source organism: Hyla sarda (assembly GCF_029499605.1). Lineage (NCBI taxonomy): Eukaryota > Metazoa > Chordata > Amphibia > Anura > Hylidae > Hyla > Hyla sarda. The sequence continues at coordinate 379,197,935 of NC_079193.1, forward strand.
TAAATAATTCTACCGCTGTACAAATCACTAGTCAGACCACACATAGAATACTGTGTACAGTACTGGTCAGACCACACATAGAATACTGTGTACAGTACTGGGCAGACCACACATAGAATACTGTGTACAGTACTGGTCAGACCCCACATAGAATACTGTATACAGTACTGGTCAGACCACACATGGAATACTGTGTACAGTACTGGTCAGACCACACATAGAATACTGTGTACAGTACTGGTCAGACCACACATAGAATACTGTATACAGTACTGGTCAGACCACACATAGAATACTGTATACAGTACAGGTCAGACCACACATAGAATACTGTGTACAGTACTGGTCAGACCACAAATAGAATACTGTATACAGTACTGGTCAGACCACACATAGAATACTGTGTACAGTACTAGTCAGACCACACATAGAATACAGTGTACAGTACTGGGCAGACCACACATAGAATACTGTGTACAGTACTGGTCAGACCACACATAGAATGCTGTATACAGTACTGGTCAGACAACACATGGAATACTGTGTACAGTACTGGTCAGACCACACATAGAATACTGTGTACAGTACTGGTCAGACCACACATAGAATACTGTGTACAGTACTGGTCAGACCACACATAGAATACTGTGCACAGTACTGGTCAGACCACACATAGAATACTGTGTACAGTACTGGTCAGACCACACATAGAATACTGTGTACAGTACTGGGCAGACCACACATAGAATACTGTGTACAGTACTGGTCAGACCACACATGGAATACTGTGTACAGTTCTGGTCAGACCACACATAGAATACTGTGTACAGTACTGGTCAGACCACACATAGAATACAGTGTACATTACTAGTCAGACCACACATAGAATAATGTGTACAGTACTGGTCAGACCACACATAGAATACTGTGCACAGTACTGGTCAGACCACACATAGAATACTGTGTACAGTACTGGTCAGACCACACATAGAATACTGTGTACAGTACTGGGCAGACCACACATAGAATACTGTGTACAGTACTGGTCAGACCACACATGGAATACTGTGTACAGTACTGGTCAGACCACACATGGAATACTGTGTACAGTTCTGGTCAAACCACACATAGAATACTGTGTACAGTACTGGTCAGACCACACATAGAATACTGTGTACAGTACTGGTCAGACCACACATAGAATACTGTGTACAGTACTGGTCAGACCACACATAGAATACTGTGTACAGTTCTGGTCAGACCACACATAGAATACTGTGTACAGTACTGGTCAGACCACACATAGAATACTGTGTACAGTACTGGTCACCAGTGTACAAGAAAGATATAGTGCAGCTGGAGAGGGTTCAAAGACGGGCAACCAGGGTAATACGGGGAATGGGAGGACTACAGGACCCAGAAAGATTATCAGAATTAGGGTTATTTAGTTTAGAAAAAAGAAGGCTTAGGGGAGACCTAATAACTATGTATAAATATATCAGGGGACCGTACAGAGATCTCTCCATGATATATTTATACCCAGGACTGTATCTATAACAAGGGGGCATCCTCTACGTCTAGAAGAAAGAAGGTTTCTACATCAGCACAGACGGGGGTTCTTTATATGCCCTGTACTTTGGATAGGGGATAAGATGTCTAGCAACAGAGTACCCCTTTAAGGGGTTAATAATACAGATTCTAATGACACATAGTAATCATATGATGGTGTGTTCCATCCCTATTGCAGGTCTTTATCATCATTTCCGTCATCGTCTGAATTAAATCCACACCTCTCCGTTTTCCTCCCTTGTAGACGCTGATGAGGTGACGCCCGCCCGGGGCCCCGGGGTCATTTAAATATCTGATGAGTCATTTGTGCAATAACACCGAATAAAGTCTGTGCATGTGGAAAGGGCAGAGGAGGCGCGGTGTGGCGGTGTCTGTTTTAGCGCTCGAGCGTCGACCTTTCGGTCCCATTTACATATAAATAAGCATCTTATTACCTTCTCCTGAATCTTTGGTTTTTATGAGAATTCAGCGACTCTTACCAAACGGCGTCTCCGGTCCGTAAATTACCAATCAAGAAGAAGAAAAGAACGAATGGACTAACAATGAGAAACAATATCAAGGGAGTCAATGACGGCTCGGCCCCTGTCACCTGCAGATTATCGTGGAGTCAAAGCCGCAAAACTCACAAATAATAAAACTTGCTTAACCTCAGATATTGGGGGGGGGGGATGCTGGAACCGTGCCTTAAAGGGGCCATATGGTCTAATATAAAGAAAAAGGCCCCAACATTTGCTCCTAACACTGGGTGCAGGCTGTGGGGGTTGTGATGTCACGGTCACGCCCCTTGTGATGTCACACCACACCCCCTCAATGCCAGTCTATGGGAGGGGGCGTGGCGCCCCCTCCCATAGACTGGCATTGAGGGGGAGTGGTGTGACATCACAAATTACGTAGCTATTATGTCACGACCCCTGCAGCCTGCACCCAGTGTTAGGAACAAAATGTTCTGAATGCTGGGGCAGTGGAGTACCCCTTTAAAGGGTTATTCAGGCGCTAGACATCTAATCCCATATCCCAAGGTCGGCCATCATGCCCCCTCCCATAGACATGCATTGAGAGGGCATGACCTCACGTGTGATGTTATGTCACGACCACTGCCGCCGGAACCCAGCGTTTGCTGAGAATGTCGGGTGCTGCACGCAGATAGCGGGGTCTCAATGGCGGGACCCCAGCGATCAGACATCTTATCCCCTATCCTTTGGAGAGAAGATATCTAGGGGCAGAGTACCCCTTTAAAGGTAATCTGTCAGCTGCTATTCACATTCTATCCTCCTCACTCTGTTAGATGCCTTTAGGACAAGGAGACACATGGCGCCATCCATATATCTGTCTGTGCTTCTATAACGTAGGAAAATGTTTTTACTCTCTGGTTCTGAGAGAGGTGTTGCCAAGCCCCTGAAACGCTGAGGACTGGAACGTCCCCTAGCTCCTCCTTCCATCCCTATCCCTGCTTGGCTAACAGTCAGCAGGAAGCCGAGCCCTGTTTCCAGATCCCACACCTGCACACAATTTTTATATACAGTGCAGAAATGAGATTTAGAAACAGGGCTCGGCTTCCAGCTGTCAATCAAGCAGGGACAGTGATGGGAGGAGGAGCAAAGTCCTCAGCACTTCAGGGGCTGGGGAACGCCTCTTTGACTCTTTGCACCAAAGAATAAAAGCATTTTCCTATGCTATGGAAGCTCAGACAGATATATGAAAGGCGTCATGTGTCTCCTTTAGTGTTGCTCGCGAATATTCGCAATGCAAATTTTATTTGCGAATATTCGCAAATATAGCACTATATATTCGCAATGACGAATATTCGTTTTTTTGTTTTTTTTTCACAGTACACATCACAGTGATCACCCCTCTCTGCTTCCAGCTCGTGTGGTGTAAAGAAGGCTCTAATACTACTGTGTGAGACTGCCGGGCAAATCTTCGCTTATGCTAATTTATGTATATGCTAATTTTCGCATATGCTAATTTTCGCATATGCGAAAATAAAATGCGAATATTACGAATATGCGAATTTAGCGAATATATGAGGAATATTGGTCCATATATTCGCAAAATATCGCAAATTCGAATATGGCCTATGCCGCTCAACACTAGTCTCCTTATCCTAACAGCATCTAACAGTGTCAGCAGATGGAATGTGAATTGTAGCTGAGCCCTATTAGGTTAAATTCATGTTCAGTCTTAGTCCTGTGCAGCAGCCTCTCATTGTTTTCAATGGTATTCTGCTGCACTGTGCACACTGCAGAATTTCCGCGAACTCCAGACTGCATTGTCACTAATGGTGAGGAGAATATCGACGTTGTCATAGTGCCTATGGATTTCGGTGGCGCCTGCTGCAGATGGAATCTTCACCCAGAATATTTTCAGGCTTCCAATAGGGACTCAACAGAGAAGTGGCTGGGGTTATACCTACACCGGAAGTGCTAATTTTTTCCCGTAAAGACTATAGAAGTGAACAGAAATTATGGAAACTGTGAAGCAAAGCAAACTCCACTGTCTCCACCTCTCTGTTAAAGGGGTACTCCACCCCTAGACATGTTATCCCCAATCCAAAGGATAAGAGATAAGATGTCTGATCGCGGAGGGTCTGGCCACTGGGACCCCATAATCTCCTGGCCAGCACCCCGGCATTCTGAACATTTTAGTTCAGAACGCCGGCTTCGGGTGGTTGTGACATCACGTCACCCCCCCCCCTCCCCCCTCATGTCTATATGACGGGTGATCATAGCCATGAATGGAGGGGGCGTGGCAAGACATCATGAACACGAAAGCTTCCATGTTCAGTCCCAAGATCGTGCGGGGGTGGGTGAATGTTGGGCAGTCACAGCGGCCAGACACCCCGCGATCAGACTTCTTATCCCCTATCTTTGGGAAAGGGCATAAGATGTCTTTGGGCGGAGTACACAGCCAATTTTAATTTTTGCATTTGTTCTTTTCCGTCTCGCTATTTCGGAGGCATGACTCTTTCATGTTTCCATCCACAGACCCATATGAGGTTTGTTTTTTGTACAACCAATTATACTTTTGTAATGACACCTATCATTTTTACCATACAATGTGATGCGATTACGGTTGCGCCATTAATCATGCACGATTATAAACATTATATTTTTACAGGTTGTACAATTCTGCACGTGGCAATGTCAAATATGTTTATTATTATAATTTTTTTATATTTATAAAAGGTTGATTAAATTGTTTATTAGGGGAGGGGGTTTTATGTAATTTTACAAACATTTTTTTTTTTATTTAAGGACTCATTTTCCCATATTTCACAATTTTTGTTTTTGCACTTTCGTTTTTGAATCCTCCCCTTCTAAAAATCATAACACGTTCAATTTTGCACCTACAGACCCATATAAGGGCTTTTCACCAATTGTACTTTCTAATGACATCACTTATTTTATAACTTAATCTGTGGCAAAACAAAAAAAACGTATTTGTGGGGTGAAATAAAAAAATGCCATTTTGCCACTTTTTGGGACCCACGTTTCTACGCAGTGCACTTTCTGGTAAAAATGACACCTTATCTTTATTTTGTAGGTCCATACGGTTACATGGATACCCAATTTATATAGGTTTTATATTTTACTACTTCAAAAAATCATAACTACATACACCAAAATTAGTATGTTTAAAATTGTCACCTTCTGACCCCTATAACTTTTTTATTTTTCTGCATATGGGGCTATATGAGGGCTAATTTTTTGCGCTGTGGTCTGTAGTTTCTATCGGTACCATTTGTTATGATGGGACTTTTTGATCACTTTTTATTAATATTTTTATGGTATATGAAGTGACCAAAATTGCACAATTTTGGACTTTGGTATTTTTTTACATGTACGCCATCGACCACGCGGTTGAGCTAACCCTATATTTTAATAGTTCGGACATTTACGCACGTGGCAGTACCCCATATGATTATTTTCATTTTTTATTACATTATTTTATTAAAAAATTGGGAAATGGGGGGAATTCAAACTTTTATTCACATTTAATCTTTTTTTTTCACTCTTCATACTGTTTTTTAGCCCCCTTTGGGGGCTGTACCACTCAATCTGATTGCATATACTGATCAATGCTATGCCATATCATAGCATTGATCAGTGTTATCAGTGCTCTGCTGCTTCAGCCTGCACTGCAGGCTTGGAGCAATGGAGCATTGATCGGATGGCGAGGAGCAAGTTAAGTGCCCTCTCGCTGTCCTCTCAGCTGATCAGGACATCGCAAGCTGACGTGCAGGGATTCTTTCGTTTTAGACGCCATGATCAACTTTGATCGCAGCCTCTAAAGGGTTAATGCCGGGCATCGGCCCGATCAGCTGATAGCAGTCGGGACCCACCAGGTTTAAAGTGTTCTCCGCTCGTGAGAACGATTTAAACTCCAGTAAAGGCACTCAGGATGTACAGGTACGCCCTGAATCCTTAAGTGGTTAACTCCTTATAGGAGCCTATTATATCAAATCATTAGATTATATTCACTGTATATTTGTTTGCCTGTTACATAACATAGCACAGTGAGATTGGCATCCACCAATACGGCCTAGCTAAGCCAGGCCACATCAGTGCCTCGGCAATCAGCAGCAGGAGGCAAGTAACAGAACCCTTTGCTGCAATTTCAGCTAATCGGACCCCTGCGATCACATCATGGGGGTCCAATCAGTTCCATGGAGCTACCAACACCTTACACTTAAGACACTGTGATGGTCATTGATCTCAGCATCTAAAGGGTTAATGATAACAGCCACGGAATCACTGCTGTCCAATCTGTTGCTCTACAGCTGTTAAAAAACTAAAACATCCAGCATGCCGTGACAGCCTTCGTCAATCAGGGTATGCTGGGAGTTGTAGCTTAGTAATAGCTGGGAGGCCACCAGTTGAAGAGTACTGCACAGGGTAATCAATAACCCAGGCCGACCCTGATTCAGATGTCACGTTCACCTATAGTTCTGTTTATGAACCAGGAGGATCAGGATGAACATTACTCCCAGAAGGCAGAACAATACATATTATTTGTTTATTCCTCCGTATTCGCAGCGTGCACCACAATCTACAAGTGTAAAATCTGGGAACGTTAAGTGGGATGGGAGGAGGGTCCTTCGTGAGTCATTGTGTTTGACATTCGGCGCATGGACGACTCCCGAATTAATGCCGCCACAATGTCACAATTCGTTAGTTATTGAATGAGTCAGTGCTCCTGACATTTGACAATAAGGTGTTTATACACGGCGATGGAATAACGCGCTTATCACAGCTACTTAGATTTGCTATTGACTGGCAAATAACATAGGACTAATTCACTAATCCTCCACTAAGGCTTCACTAAGGGTCTGATGCAACGGAATAGCAGAGATGAGGTTGTCAGTGCGACAGCTGTGTGGTCACAATTTATCAGCACTAAAGATATCAAGATATGGGACTGCAGCAATACTACTCACTTGTTTGTGATGTTTTTTTTTTGTTTTTTTTCAAAGTATAACTTTATTAAGCTTTACATAGGAAGAACAAAATTGAACAATCGTTACAGTGCCAAATTCAGGTGTAGTAAACCAAGGTGCACGTTATGGATACAATCCCAGAATAGTCATGGTAGTGTTTCTGCAACCTGGTGATAATTCCAGTAAGCAGAAGATAGAAACATTAATATAACTGTCAATAATAGGCATCAGTAGACCTCGAACAATGCTTCACAGGTACCGTAGAAACAAACTAAGTTCAGACGGTCACAGAAAACACAGTCTAAGGACCTGAAAGAACATAAAAACTAGGGAGAGTGTATACATCAAACGGTAGTGTGAGGGTTTACCTGCGTGATTCCCAAGGAAACCGGTAGGAGGCACTGTTTATTGATGAACATAAAGGCTACAAAAAGCAAAACAGACATGGATAGAAGGGAGAGAAGGAAAAAAGAAGGGGGGGGAGGGAGCAAAGAGAGGAAATGAACGTAGAGGAAGGAAGACAGAAAAGGTCAGGTGTAGGCTGAACACTCACCCTTCGAAGCAGACAATCCTGGGGGCCCCCCAAGGCACCACAAAAGCATCAACACCAGTTGTCAAAAGTTTTTAATAGCTGCTTTTTCCTTAATGACTGGGCGCCCTCACTTCATTGTAGGGATGGTATTGGGCAGGTGATGGGCAGTACCTGGTTTCCCCCAGACATGATGCTGCCCCCACCATGATCACTGTAGGGATGGTATTGGGCAGTGCCTGGTTTCCCCCAGACATGATGCTGCCCCCACCATGATCACTGTAGGGATGGTGATGGGCAGTGCCTGGTTTCCCCCAGACATGATGCTGCCCCCACTATGATCACTGTAGTGATGGTATTGGGCAGGTGATGGGCAGTGTCTGGTTTCCCCCAGACATGATGCTGCCCCCACCATGATCACTGTAGGGATGGTATTGGGCAGGTGATGGGCAGTGCCTGGTTCCCTCCAGACATGATGCTGCCCCCACCATGATCCCTGTAGGGATGGTATTGGGCAGGTGATGGGCAGTGCCTGGCTTCCTCCAGACATGATGCTGCCCCCACCATGATCACTATAGTGATGGTTTTGGGCAGGTGATGGGCAGTGTCTGGTTTCCCCCAGACATGATGCTGCCCCCACCATGATCACTGTGGGGATGGTATTGGGCAGGTGATGGGCGGTGCCTGGTTTACCCCAGACATAATGCTGCCCCCACCATGATCACTGTAGGGATGGTATTGGGCAGGTGATGGGCAGTGTCTGGTTTCCCCCAGATATGATGCTGCCCCCACCATGATCACGGTAGGGATTGTATTGGGCAGGTGATGGGCAGTGTCTGGTTTCCCCCAGACATAATGCTGCCCCCACCATGATCACTGTAGGGATGGTATTGGGCAGGTGAAGGGCAGTGCCTGGTTTCCTCTAGACATGATGCTTATAATTGAGACCAGAGAATCTTGCTCCTCACAGTCTGATTCTTTAGATCCTTCTCTGTAATCTTCAGGCGTCTTTCAGGTGTTGTTATTGAGGAGGCTTCTTTCTGCCATGAAGACCAGATTTTGGAGACTGCAGTGATGTTTCTGGACCTTCTAGAAATTTCTCCCATCTGCACACAGGATCTTTGGAGCTCAGTGACCATTAGGTTCACAGTCCTTAGTTTGGGGGGCGACAGCTCTAGGAAGAGTCCTGGTTGTTCCTTCTTCTTCCATGTAAGAATTATGGAGGCCACTGAGCCTTTGGGAACTTTCAGTGAAGCAGAAGTGTTTTTTGTACATTCTCCAGATCTGTGGCTCCACACAATCCTGTCTCTGAGCTCTACCTAGTAAATATCTAACTCCCGTCCGAATTCATTATATCTTTATCAGATTAAAGTGCATGCACATAAGTAAATCACACACAGACACACATTGGCCCTCATTTACTATTGCAAACCCGACACGTTTTGTCGGGTTGTGCACCAGATTCTGCACCAGAATTGAAAAAAAAAACAGACTAACTCTCCATTTTGTTAAGAAAATCCATTGTGTTCTGTCTTGGCTGAGATATATGGGCAACAGATCTCCCCAAACATTTTACACCCCCCCCCCCCTTTTTCTGCTAACATCATATCTAATGCCATACTATTTTAGAATGTCATAGAGAATGTGGCTCTTAGTTGTTTGGCCTGACCTTTAAGAGCATCCATTGAGAAATGTATGACTCTCTGCTGGTTATAATAGATATAATGAATCCAGTCTACATTCTTGTTTAAGTAAATCCAGGGTATTATAGACTCAAATCCGGCTTTTATTTGATCTCTAGCTATAAATTCATCTGGGAACTCCCTTGGGACTCCTATAGCATTAATATACACATGGTTCCAAACAGGTGTCTGCACGTTTACTTCTGGAGTGTGGTTTGGGTTCCTCTGTAGGTTCGGTAGTGAAAATGTGTATGGGCAGAAGAGTCTTGGCTAATGTGCACTCCCCCGTCCAATTCCCTTCGAATAGGGTTCTGAGTTTCATATCCCCAAGCATTCCTCCCCGGAGCGCTCGCGGCGTTCACCTCCGTGCAGCGCCCCGGTCAGACCCGCTGACCGGGAGCGCTGCACTAGTGTCACCGGCGGGGATGCGATCCACATCCCAATCTCCTCACCTGCCCCGTCCTCCGTCTGCTCAGTCCGGCTCTCTGAGATTTAAAGGGCCAGTGCGCCATTGATTGGCGCCTGGCCCAATCAGTACCTGCACCTGTGCCTTCACCATATAAACCCACTTCCCCTTACTGTCATCGCTGGATCTTGTTGCCTAGTGCCAGTGAAAGCGTTTTGTGTGTTCCTAAGCCAGTGTTCCAGACCCTCTGCTGTTGCCCCTGACTACGACCCTTGCTGCCTGCCCTAACCTTCTGCTATGTCCGACCTTGCTCTTGCCTTGTCCCTTGTACCTCGCCTGTCTCAGCTGTAAGCTGGGGTTGAGTCGCTATGGGTGGAACGACCTGGGGGTTACCTGCCTCTGCAAGTCCATCCCGTTTAGACTCCATTCCCCTGGTATGGCCCACGTCATCACCCCACTGACACAGAGGATCCACCACCAGTGTCCTCGCTGCATACCTGTCCGGATCCTGACAATTCCTTTTCCTTATAACATTATCACCCACTAACATGCTTATTTCACCCCACTATTTTTACAGGACACCAAGGCTCACCCACTGATTCCCCTCATACAATGTCACATCCTAACAATCAGGTGCATACTCTTCTAGCTTCATCTCTACAGTGGTTTGATACATATGTACTATACATCACCATATCTAGACATCTCTTTCCTCACTTGTTCCCTGACACACAATCATGAGCTTATGGAACTGGGTAACAATTACAGAATCTGAACTAGGCACAACTTCACAGAAGGTTCTTAGTTATATTCTTTACTGCATCTATGGTTAGGTAAACAGTACAGTCAGACAAGGACATACTTATATTGGTCCACCTTAGGCAGTTAGATAAAGTCTACTCATATTCTCTGAAACCGGTAAGGTGGTTATGGAGTGTGTTGGAGAGGTACCTTTATTGTTTTACCTAGGTCATAACAGATGCAAATAATGATTCTTTCTGCATTGTTGAATCCTGAGGCTACCCAATGTACGGACATTGCTACACACATAGCTCCCTTCTGCTTAATGTATGGGGCCATATATGTTGCCAAGGGGTACAAGACTGTTGGCATGCACAGTTTCTTACCAACTCTCCAGTCTTTGCCCTGTACCACCTCTTTTTTCTTCCATTGGTCTCTCTTAGCATGCATTGCTGGTTCCTGCAAGAGACCTAAGCAGACAGATCCAAATTCCTCATCCACCTGTACACTCTGTACCAGAACTGTGGGAGGACAGGAGCACTGCAGCCTTGGCAGCCTTCCCCACAATCCAGTCCCCTTGGCTTTTGGAGTTGTTTCCTTCATGTGGGTCTGATCTTTATGATGGCCACCTTCTCTGGCAGCTCTAGGACTTTGAAGACTTGAATTACAAACTACAGATTCTACATTTGATTGGTTTGCCCAAGGATTCAAGAAAACTTTTACTCCAATAGGCCCATACTTGTGGTCCGTAATAAAAGTGTACCCGTACTCATTATGTCTTACCTTCAGATATCTTACACAACTAAGTGAATATCTTCAACTCTACTTTCTGAACCAACCAGCTCAGATCGAGTGGTTTATAAAAGTAGAACTTCATTCTATGAGTGATCACCATATATCCTGACTTATGTTTTATATATTTGCATCACTTGGAGTAAGCTTACATTTACAACTCAGAATCAACCATGGATTCTCTAATATTCTATCATAGCTCATGAATTCTTAACCTCATAAGTTCAAAACAATAAATCATAATCTGAGGGTAGCAAAGCTACCAAAGAGCAGTCTTCTTTTTCTGCATCTTCATATTACACTAAATTATCATTATAAAGTTATCCACTCAAAATTGATGTTATTCAAATAAATGCAATGTAGAATATATAGGTATATTACATTGGGTATACATGTACTATGAACATACTCAATTTCAAACAGTGGAAATATATATTTTCTTCAAGTCTAATGTGACTTTGTGTGTCAGGAGAGGGGCTGTCATTCTACCTATAAGCCCCACCTTTCTCCTCCCACTCCTCTATGTCACTGGTCACCGCTCCTTTGAGTTTGGGTGTTTGCTTTACCTCAGTTTAGATGAATACAGTCAGTTACAAATGTCTAGTAACTGACTAGATTCCTGTGTCACTTTACATGAGGACATACAATACACATATAACATGTAATAATATTGACATGTACAAATACTCAACGTACAACACACAGGGCCCAACACACATTCTCACGAAAATGTAAAAGAATAAAAAATCTACGGAGCTCTTTAAAAAATTGGTAAAATTACCTTCAATGCGCATTGTTTATGATGAAATACTCATTTGCTGACTTGAAATGCTTAGGTAATACAACATTATACTATCAATGAAATAGTGATCACTTTTTTTATATCCTTTATTTTATTTTTTTTGCCAAACTTCTTCTCTTGTTACTCCTATAATATAATCAGACAAATAAAAGGGGTACTCCACTGGAAAACATTTTCTTTTAAATCAACTGGTGCCAGAAAGTTAAAAAGATTTGCAAATTACTTCTATTAAAAAATCCCAATCCTTCCGGTACTAATCAGCTGTAGTATAATACATGGGATGTTCTTTTCTTTTTGAACTTCCTTTCTGCCTGACCACAGTGCTCTCTGCTGACACATCTGTCCATGTCTGGAACTGTCCAGAGCAAAAGAGGTTTGCTATGGGGATTTTCTCCTACTCTGGACCGTTCCTGACATGGACAGAGGTGTCAGCAGAGAGCACTGTGGTCAGACAAAGGAAATTCAAAAAGAAAAGAACCTGTGTATTATAAGGCAGCACATAAGTACTGGAAGGATTGGAATTTTTTAATAGAAGTAATATACAAATCTGTTTAACTTTCTGGCACAAGCTGATTTAAAATAAAATGTTTTACAAGTTGAGTACCCCTTTAATCACATTTCCTGATACACTTCATTTTTGGCATCCATCCTCTGCAACTGTGAAAACAAAAACTTATTAGGAAATTAATGAAATATCAAATAGTTTCAATTAATACCACATGGCTTTTCTTTTGTTCTTTACCAATCTAATAGGATCCATTACAACACAAACGCTTACATAAACAGTACAGAAAATGATACACTACAAGCGCTACCTAGGGGGGACACGATGAGGGTAAGCTGTCGATTAAAATAATATGGTTCCCTATATACCATATACAAAGGGTTAAAAGTATGAATAAATATGCAATAACCAGCGCTAATTAAGGTGCAATAGTCTGCAGTGATAATTAAAGTGCAATAGTTTGCAGTTACCTGTCTATAATGATAAATATAGAAGAATCAGTGAACTGTAAATGCTGGATGGTTGATAAGGTGCACTATGCTGTAAATACAAAGAGTATGATTAAATAGGTGCAACGTTCTGCTGAAAAAGAATTTAACATTGTATATATATATATATGTATAAATATCTATGCACGTTACTTCTTGTAGCATTTTTCTCCCGAAGGTATAACTTGTTAGTGGGGGTAAAATGCACTATGCTAAGAAAGAGGAAAAGTTCTATAAGCCGGGCATGTAAGTGCCAGATTAGTTTGTACTTTTTTTGGGGGGCAATGCTCGGCATCCGTAGCAAGAAAATACCTGTGAATCCTTTATGTATTGTTCCGGTAGGCTTGCTGTTGTATCGGGCATCCACGATCTCAGCAGTAGATATGCGGCTGTGTAGGTTATGGGACACGGACGGGAGACAGCCCCGGCAGGTGGCGTCTCTACCGTTCTGTAATCCTCCGGTGTCCAAGTAGGTTTTCTTGCTACGGATGCAGAGCATTGCCCCCAAGAAAAGTACAAACTAATCTGGCACTTATATGCCCGGCTTATAGAACATTTCCTCTTTCTTAGCACAGTGCATTTTACCACCACCAAACAAGTTATACCTTCGGGAGAAAAATGCAACATCTTGAGAAGTTAGGTGCATATATATATATATATATATATATATATATATATGTATATATATACAATTTTATACTCTTTTTCGGCAGAACGTTGCACCTATTTAATCATACTCTTTGTATTTACAGCATAGTGCACCTTATCAACCATCCAGAATTTACAGTTCACTGATTCTTCTATATTTATCATTATAGACAAGTAAGTGCAAACTATTGCACTTTAATTATCACTGCAAACTATTGCACCTTAATTATTAGCACTGATTATTGCATATTTATTCATACTTACATAAACAGCTTCACAAAGAAACATTCACTGTTCATATTCCATATATTCCTGATTCATTAATACACATCACACATATACAACATACTTTATATCATAAGAACCATCCTATGAACGTCATCATATAACTACATACACAAAATCAAAGCAACAATCATGTATCACTGAGCTTTCCTAGAGATCTACCACGCCCTCTGCATTCCATAGCACTAAGCATTCCTCATCATCATCTTCACTTTTGCCCCCACCATTGGAAAAAACAACTCCATTCCATCTCCATTCATAGAACCTCACACATCTGGGAGTTATTACCCACACCCTGAAACAAAGGCTCTCAATTTAACATCCCATCAACAGGCTACAAAAATGTATGTCTGTACATCAATGTTAATTTCATTGCCTAATTATTTTGATCATGATTTTAGCCAACCACAGTCCCCTTTATCTTTGACTTAACTATACACTACAATATAACTAAATCAAATCATAATTTGCTCTCAAGAATCACACTGCTGTATATGAGTACTTTATATAACACTGCTATAAATACTTTTGTCCATCAACCATCAGTATATTTCAAACTTTCAACGGCCTTAATATGCACAGTCCATTCTTCACTCACCACATGCTTTTCCATCAAAACCTTGAGTTTCCATTCTGTTTCTCTAGTATTCATCAAAACCTTGAGTCTCCATTCTGTTTCTCTAGTATTCATCAAAACCTTGAGTCTCCATTCTTCACTCACCACATCCTTTTCCATCAAAACCTTAAGTCTCCATTTTGTTTCTAACCTATTCAGCTGCTAACAACAATCTACTCATCTTGTCCTTGCCTTATCACTTGAATGTATCATTAACTTTTGGACTAACTTATCAGCTTTCTCAACAATACAATGCATACAGCTATTTGTCTACTCAAATTACTATATCCAATATCACTAAGGAACTTTCTTTGGGAGATACTTGGGCAATCCTACTCAGCAACTTAGTTTACAACACAGACACAGTTTTGAATTTTCTGAGAGTACTACAACTCCCATCATACTTTCTATTCATCCCTTTACACACACTGTTTCCGTTTCTCCAGCTTTCATTACCATCTCTATATGTTTCCCATCTTTGCAAACTTATACATCCTTCCCTTAATTTTTGCTCATTTTCCTACAGCCCAGTAACCCATTTGACATTTGTGCAGCAGCTACGTGCTTCACACTCTATCCCCCTCAGGTCTGGAATATGTTATTGTTGGAGAGTCCCGTGTCATACTGATATAGATTGTATCAAATGGCCTAGTAAATATCATACTCCAGTCCAAATTCGTTATTTTCTTTGATCAGAAGTGCATGCATCTAGAGTAAATCACACAGACGCACACAAGGTCAGTGATAAAATACTTCTATCTTTATTAGGATGTCCGCTGGGTTATATAATCTTTGTAATTAGCATAAGTTCCCACCTTCACTAGGGAGGTAAGTAAGGCTGTGGCATACCATATAAGGTATGCTTTTCCTGAAGTGTTGGCGGGCTCCAAAATCCTTTGTCCAGGATTAGGAATGTTCTTACTCAATGGTGGGGGTGAAGGAAGGAGCAGAGTAGCATGGGAGATGGTGCTTCATAGAATGGCCATTTTATGATACATATATATATATATATATATATATATATATATATATATATATTCATACATCCATTACAATACCCTCTGGTATACACTCTGTCCTAGACATGCCTTCCCGTAGTGTCTACTTATGACATTATAACTGGCATCCTGCGCCAAAATCCACTGATATCGTCTTGCTGGATCATTAGTTTACTCCGGAACTCAATTCCCTGAGAGGCCCAATATGCCTCTCCCCAGGATCCTGCTTATTCACTCACATTTCATACACACTCGGGTAGCAGATAGTTACTTATGACAGGTTCAGTTCACTCTGGACAAGAGGTTATCTACCTTTGTTGGTCGCAAGACACCAAGATAAACCCAAAGGGGAGACAGTGGCACTTTGGATAGGTACAAAAAAGTTGTCCTACCCTACTCTTGGAGATTGGACCAACTTAATGAATTGTATTGCGCGTCCTGCGCGTCTGCCTCACGGTACCATAACACAGAGTCCCTGTTCAGGTGCCAAACTGATATGAATTTTATCATTGGCCTAGTAAATATCTAACTACCATCCGAATTTGTTATATCTTTATCAGATTAAAGTGCATGCACATAAGTAAATTACACACAGACACACATTGTCAGTGTTAACATACTTCTCCAGTTTATTGGCAGTCATCCAGCTTCTATAGACATTGCAATTAGCAAGTTCCCTCCCTCACTAAGGAGGTGAGTATAGCTTTGACATACCATATAAGGTATGCTTTCTCTATTAGATTCTTTGAAAAAACTTTTAGGTGTTGGCTTTAACGGAAATTCCTCTACACGACGGGAGGAGCGAAAGCAAGGAGCAGAGTAGCGTGGGGGATGGGCTTTGTCAAATAGTCTTTTTTATAATGCATACACATACTTATAAGGAGCAGAGTAGGGTGGGGGATGGGCTTTGTCAAATAGTCTTTTTTATAATGCATATATATATATATATATATATATATATATATATATATATATATATACATCCACAACACAGGCAGTTCTTTCCCCCCCTCATCTCTTGGTTTTTGATCTGATTCGCATTGTCAGCTGTGAGACCTTATATAGACAGGGCTGTGTCTGAGCTATACAGGCAGTTATTTCCACCTCATGGCTTGGTGTTTGCTGTGATATACATTGTCAGCTGTGAGACCTTATATAGACAGGGATGTGTCTTGTCTGATCAACTGAATTTACAGGTGACTCCAGTCAAGGTGGAATAACATGATTAAGAGAAATGGGAGGAGCCAGAGATAAATATCACGTGTCATAGTAAAGGGTCTGAATACTTATGTCTATGAGAAATTTTAGTTTTTCCTTTTTAATAAATTAGGGAAAAACATTTAAAATTCTAATTTTACTTTGTCATATTGGGGTTTTGGGCACAGAATTATGGGGAGAAAGTGGATTTATCATTCTTTATTTTTTTAGTCCTAGGAGCAACATAACAAAATGTGAAAAATGTGAAATGGGTCTGAAATGTCCCCCGGGGAATGATGAGTGTGAGCGTGCACTGATGGATGGGTCTCCAGATGTTCAGGTGCGGCATAAACCACTGGTCTTCGTGGGTGCGGAGGGGCCACAGCTGGAGGATTTATGGTAATATCATTGTTCCCTCATCAATCATATTAATTAGCATAAGACGCCCAGGTGGGAGTCTATGCAAATGGGGTAACTTATGTTACAGGATATAGATGCAGCATTCCGCGATTATAGTGTGGATGAGGGATAAACCTACAGATGTAGCAGAGCTAAGTCACAGGGATGTTCCTCCACTTAAAGGGGTACTCCAGCCCTAATACATCTTATCCCTTATCCAAAGGATAGCAGATAAGATGTATGATCGCAGGGGTCTCGCCGCTGGGGACCCCTGCAATCGGTCATTCCGCACCCACCTTTGTCAGCTCTCCGCAGCGCTGGAGGCTTCGAGTGTAAAGCGTGACATCACAACTACATGTGACATCACGCCCCGTCCCCTCAAAGTCTATGGGAGGGGGCATGATGACCCCTGCGATCATACATCTTATCCCCTATCCTTTGGATGGGGGATAAGATGTATTAGGGCCAGAGTATCCCTTTAATGTTTTAGGGATCCAGTCCACAACCTGTATGAAGGGGCATTTAATAACTGTCCCATAATAACTAAGGGGGCATATCTACTTACCAACCTCCTTCCTGGGGTCCGGGCCTCTTCTTCTCTAGCCCTGCCTCTAATGATTATATCACTTTACCTATATAAATAATAAGAAACTTAAAACTGAAAATATTGTCCCCCTGAGAAATAGTCTGGGTGTAATGGTGGAGGAGGAGGAGGAAAAGGCCAATCTACTAATTGCCTTCTTCTCTACTGTATTTACACAGGAAAATCCAATGTTGGAGGACAAGGAAAGGGATAATGTAAATTTTCCAGCAAATCTCACCTGTTTAACCCAACAAGAAGTGCAATACCACCTTAGTAACATTAAGACACACAAATCACCGGGCCTAGATGGCATCCATCCCAGAGTTTTGCAGGAATTAAGTACCGTGCTAGAATGACCCTTATTCCTTATAGTTAAGGATTCTATAATGACAGGGAGTGTTCCACAGGACAGGCGCTTAGCAAATGTGGTACCAATATATAAAAATGGATCCTGGGAACTATAGGCCTGTAAGTTTAACAGTGGGTAACATTTTTGAGGGTTTTCTGAGACATGATACTCTGGAGTATCTAAATAAAAATAACGTTCTAAAAGAGCACCAACATTTATGAGCACCAACTGATCAGTTCTATGAGGAGATCAGCTGTAGATTGGATCGGGGTGAGGTGTGCATGAGGGATCGGTCACACTAATCTGATCATCTATGAGGAGGTCAG
Source organism: Hyla sarda (assembly GCF_029499605.1). Lineage (NCBI taxonomy): Eukaryota > Metazoa > Chordata > Amphibia > Anura > Hylidae > Hyla > Hyla sarda. Next base: position 379,216,287 of record NC_079193.1, read on the forward strand.
GTATAGATTGGACCAGGGTGAGATGTAAGAGGGATCGGTCAGACTAATCTGATCATCTATGAGGAGGTCAGGTATAGATTGGACCGGGGTGAGATGTAAGAGGGATCGGTCAGACTAAGCTGATCATCTATGAGGAGGTCAGGTATAGATTGTACCAGGGTGAGATGTATGAGGGATCAGACTAATCTGATCATATATGAGGAGGTCAGGTGTAGATTGTACCAGGGTGAGGTGTGTATGAGAGATCGGTCAGACTAATCTGATCATCTATGGGGAGGTCAGGTATAGATTGGACCAGGGTGAGGTGTATGAGGGATCGGTCAGACTAATCTGATCATCTATGAGGAGGTCAGGTATAGATTGGACCAGGGTGAGGTGTATGAGGGATCTGTCAGACTAATCTGATCATCTATGAGGAGGTCAGGTATAGATTGGACCAGGGTGAGGTGTGTATAAGGGATCAGTCAGACTAATCTGATCATCTATGAGGAGGTAAGGTATAGATTGGACCAGGGTGAGGTGTGTATGAGGGATCAGTCAGACTAATCTGATCATCTATGAGGAGGTCAGGTATAGATTGTACCAGGGTGAGGTGTATGAGGGATTGGTCAGACTAATCTGATCCTCTATGAGGAGGTCAGGTATAGATTGGACCGGGGTGAGGTGAGTATGAGGGATCAGACTAATCTGATCATCTATGAGGAGGTCAGGTATAGATTGGACCAGGGTGAGGTGTGTATAAGGGATCGGTCAGACTAATCTGATCATCTATGAGGAGGTCAGGTATAGATTGGACCAGGGTGAGGTGTGTATAAGGGATCAGTCAGACTAATCTGATCATCTATGAGGAGGTAAGGTATAGATTGGACCAGGGTGAGGTGTGTATGAGGGATCGGTCAGACTAATCTGATCATCTTTGAGGAGGTCAGGTGTAGATTGGACCAGGATGAGGTGTATGATGGATCGGTCAGACTAATCTGATCATCTATGAGGAGGTCAGGTATAAATTGGACCAGGGTGAGATGTATGAGGGATCAGTCAGACTAATCTGATCATCTTTGAGGAGGTCAGGTATAGCTTGGACCAGGGTGAGATGTATGAGGGATCGGTCAGACTAATCTGATCATCTATGAGGAGGTCAGGTATAGATTGGACCGGGTGTGGTGTGTATGAGGGATCGGTCAGACTAATCTGATCATCTATGGGGAGGTCAGGTATAGATTGGACCAGGGTGAGATGTATGAGGGATCAGTCAGACTAATCTGATCATCTATGAGGAGGTCAGGTATAGATTGGATCGGGGTGAGGTGTGTATGAGGGATCGGTCAGACTAATCTGATCATCTATGAGGAGTTCAGGTATAGATTGTACCAGGGTGAGATGTATGAGGGATTGGTCAGACTAATCTGATCATCTATGAGGAGGTCAGGTATAGATTGGACCAGGGTGAGATGTATGAGGGATTGGTCAGACTAATCTGATCATTTATGAGGAGGTCAGGTATAGATTGGACCGGGGTGAAGTGTGTATGAGGGATTGGTCAGACTAATCTGATCATCTATGAGGAGGTCAGGTATAGATTGGACCGGGGTGAGGTGTGTATGAGGGATCGGTCAGACTAATCTGATCATCTATGAGGAGGTCAGGTATAGATTGGACCAGGGTGAGATGTATGAGGGATCGATCAGACTAATCTGATCATATATGAGGAGGTCAGGTGTAGATTGGACCAGGGTGAGGTGTGTATGAGGGATCGGTCAGACTAATCTGATCATCTATGAGGAGGTCAGGTGTAGATTGGATTGGGTGAAACTGTGGATGTTGTATATCTGGACTTTTCTAAGGCGTTTTATCCGGAGCCACACAAAAGGTTAGTACATAGAAGGAGAAGCTGGGACTAGGGTAGGACATATGTCAATGGGTTATAACTGGTCAGTGACAGGAAGCAGAGGGGGGATCAATGGAACTTACTCTGATTGGGTGACAGTTACTAGTGGGAACCACAGGGGGCAGTACTGGATCCACTTCTCCTCAATATGTTTATTATTATCGACCTTGTAGAGGGATTACAGAGGAGAATTTCTATATTTGCCAATGACACCAAACTGGGTCAAGTGATCACCACAGAGGATGATTACATAATATTACAGAGGGATCAGGGGAAGCTGGAGGTGTGGGGCACAGACATGGCATATGAAGTTTAATGTGGATAAATGTAAGGTTACACACTTGGACTATAAAAACAAAATGTACAATTCTGTGCTAAATAATTAGACATTAGGTCAAACTTCTACCGAAAAAAGACTTGGGGGTAAAGGTGGACAGTAAACTCAGCTTTAGTGACCAGTGCCAGGCGGTGGCTGCCAAGACTAACCAAGTCATGTGATGTATAGAGAGGCATAGAGGCTCGTGACAGGAACATAGTTATATATGTATATACATCACTAGTCAGACCACATATGGAGTATTGTGTCCCAATCCGGACATGGCATGGGGGGGGGGGGGATTACAGGACCAGGATAATAACGATATGGGGGGATTACAGGACCAGGATAATAATGATATGGGGGGATTACAGGACCAGGATAATAACGATATGGGGGGGGGGGGGATTACAGGACCAGGATAATAATTATATGGGGGATTACAGGACCAGGACAATAATGATATGGGGGGGATTACAGGACCAGGATAATAAAGTTATGGGGGGATTACAGGATCAGGATAATAATGATATGGGGGGATGACAGGACCAGGATAATAACGATATGGGGGGGGGGGATTACAGGACCAGGATAATAATGATATGGGGGGGGGTGACAGGACCAGGATAATAAAGATATGGGGGGATGACAGGACCAGGATAATAACGATATGGGGGGGGGGGGATTACAGGACCAGGATAATAATTATATGGGGGGATTACAGGACCAGGACAATAATAATATGGGGGGAATTACAGGACCAGGATAATAAAGATATGGGGGGATTACAGGACCAGGATAATAAGGATATGGGGGGGGGGATGACAGGACCAGGATAATAATGATATAGGGGGGATGACAGGATCAGGATAACAATATGGAGGGGGGGATTAAAGGACCAGGATAATTATATGGGGGGGATTACAGGACCAGGAAAATAATGATATGGGGGGGATGACAGGACCAGGATAATAATGATATGGGGGGATTACAGGACCAGGATAATAATGATATGGGGGGGGGGGGGATGACAGGACCAGGAAAATAATGATATGGGGGGGATGACAGGACCAGGATAATAATGATATGGGGGGGATTACAGGACCAGGATAATAATGATATGGGGGGGATTACAGGACCAGGATAATAAAGATATGGGGGGGGTGGATGACAGGACCAGGATAATAATGATATGGGGGGGGGGGGATGACAGGACCAGGATAATAATGATATGGGGGGGATGACAGGACCAGGATAATAATGATATGGGGGGGATGACAGGACCAGGATAACAATGATATGAGGGGGGGGATGACAGGACCAGGATAATAATGATATGGGGGGGGGATGACAGGACCGGGATAATAATAATATGGGGGGGATTACAGGACCAGGATAATAATGATATGGGGGGGGGGGTGAATGGACCAGGATAATAATGATATGGGGGGGGGGGATGACAGGACCAGGATAATAACGATATGGGGGGGGATTACAGGACCAGGACAATAATGATATGGGGGGAATTACAGGACCAGGATAATAAAGATATGGGGGGATTACATGACCAGGATAATAAGGATATGGGGGGGGGGGGGGGATGACAGGACCAGGATAATAATGATATAGGGGGGATGACAGGACCAGGATAACAATATGGAGGGGGGCATTAAAGGACCAGGATAATTATATGGGGGGGATTACAGGACCAGGAAAATAATGATATGGGGGGGATGACAGGACCAGGATAATAATGATATGGGGGGGATTACAGGACCAGGATAATAATGATATGGGGGGGGATGACAGGACCAGGATAATAATGATATGGGGGGGATTACAGGACCAGGATAATAATGATATGGGGGGGATTACATGACCAGGATAATAAAGATATGGGGGGATTACAGGACCAGGATAATAAAGATATGGGGGGGTGGATGACAGGACCAGGATAATAATGATATGGGGGGGGGATGACAGGACCAGGATAATAATGATATGGGGGGGATGACAGGACCAGGATAATAATGATATGGGGGGGATGACAGGACCAGGATAACAATGATATGGGGGGGGGGATGACAGGACCAGTATAATAATGATATGGGGGGGGGGATGACAGGACCGGGATAATAATGATATGGGGGGGATGACAGGACCAGGAAAATAAGGATATGGGGGGGATGACAGGACCAGGAAAATAAGGATATGGGGGGGATGACAGGACTAAGACAGTTTATCATTCTTGGGGTTATTTAGTTTGCAGAAAATACGTCTTAGGGGGATCTGATCACAATGTACAGATATATGAATGGACAGGACAGAGATATTTATAGGGAACTTTTTATACCTAGGCAGATAACCAGAGGAAAGAAGCTTTCACCATCATCACAGACAGGGATTCTTCACTGTAAGAGCAGTGAGACTGTGGAACTCTCTGCCACAGTATGTTGTGATGGAGGATTCTTTACTGTAAGAGCAGTGAGATGATGGAACTCTCTCCACGTGATATATATATATATATATATATATATATATATATATATATATACACATATATATATATATATATATATATATATATATATATATATATATAAAGAAAGAGCACAGCACTCACCGTGATGATGGCAGGTAGGTAGCTGGAAACTTTCAGTCCATAGACCACCTCAGTCCAAGCAGGGAGGCGGAAGGTGGTGGTGGTGGGGGAGTTCAGACATCGGGCCACGGACCATATCACGCCCCTAGGGTTTATTCTGAGGCCATATTGGGGTCGAGAAGGAATTTTTCCTCTGTCATGGGGCAATTGGCATCAACCTCCTAGGGTTTTTTACCTTCCTCTGGATCAACACAGTAGGGTTTGGGGTTGAACTCGATGGACTCGATTGTCTTTTTGAATCTTACAAACTATGATACTATGTTACTAGAGGCAGAGCTACAGTACAAAACCATCAGTAACAAGGTGAGTAAATAGGGGTCTGTTCACACTGTAGGTTTATTATGCCTTTTTGTTTTAAAAAATCAAGTTAGAAAGGTATAATGTGAACAGACCCTTTCTTTAAGTGCATCATGCTACAAGGAGCCTCCAGCTGTTGCTAAACTGGGAATACTGGAACTGTCTGGGAATAATGGGGGTTGTATTTTAGCAACATCTGGAGGCTCCCTAGTGAGTAGTAAGTACAACTCTTGAGTATTATACAGGATATACCTCAGGATCAGTACAGTGATAAGTAATGTAATGTATGTACACAGTGACCTCACCAGCAGAATAGTGAGTACAGCTCTGGAGTATAATACAGGATATAACTCGGGATCAGTACAGGATAAGTAATGTAATGTATGTACACAGTGACCTCACCAGCAGAATAGTGAGAACAGCTCTGGAGTATAATACAGGATATAACTCAGGATCATTACAGGATAAGTAATGTAATGTATGTACACAGTGATCTCACCAGCAGAATAGTGAGTACAGCTCTGGAGTATAATACAGGATATAACTCAGGATCAGTACAGGATAAGTAATGTAATGTATGTACACAGTGACCTCACCAGCAGAATAGTGAGTACAGCTCTGGGGTATAATACAGGATATAACTCAGGATAAGTACAGGATAAGTAATGTAATGTATATACACAGTGACCTCACCAGCAGAATAGTGAGTACAGCTCTGGGGTATAATACAGGATATAACTCAGGATTAGTACAGGATAAGTAATGTAATGTATGTACACAGTGACCTCACCAGCAGAATATTGAGTACAGCTCTGTAGTATAATACAGGATATAACTCAGGATCAGTACAGGATAAGTAATGTAATGTATGTACACAGTGACCTCACTAGCAGAATATTGAGTACAGCTCTGGAGTGGCAGCCAATTAGTTGTGGGTGTGGTTCTGCTTCAGTTCAGCTGTGTGGTGGTGTCTGCTGTGCCTCCTGAGCTCCAGGGAATTACCACCTGTTCCACCTGGGACCTGCTTTCTCCTCCCCAGGGAGGGAGTGGGTTTCCAGGGATGAGTGAGGGAGGCGAGGCCCAGGCTTCTGCCTCCCGGAGTAGGCCGCAGGGAGGCAGGAGAAGCCAGCAAGCGGCCTGTACATCAGAAGATTTGGGGGTTAGGCGATCCACCCGGAGTCGCAGCAATGTCACTCCAACACCCCCCACAGAGGCAAGAGGCCGAAAGGTTTCTGGAAACGAGGATCCCAATTTGGGAAAGCTGGGTGCTGCCAGCAGAAAGCCAAAGTCATCTGGAGGAAGGCAGAGTACTCACGGAGGTGAAGCTGACCTCAGTGAGGAAGGCTGGGGAATGCTGAGGACCCGGGAGTCTATTTCCACCTATACTACCCGGGTCGTAAGTCACCTCCGTGAGTATGAAGACGCCAGCAAAGCTGTGAGGAGGCTTCAGGAGGAACTTCGCCATGTCTGTTCTAGGCTGGAGGTTACCCCAAAGAAGAAGAAGCCTGAAGTCCAGGCACAGATAAAAGGTCTGATGGCTGAAATAAATGCTTTGGAGGAAAGAAAGGAGGAATTGCTGGAGATGAGTGGACCATTTAAAGAAAAGCTGAAAAATCAAGAGCGTTTCAGAGAAATGGATGAAAAGAAACAGAGAAGGTTGATGGGGCTGCAACCTGAGAGCCAGGTGGATGATGAGGAGGAGATAGAGGGAGAACAACAGCCAGATCCACCTGGTGGCCTGTCGCAACAGCAGCAGGCCCCGTACAGTGGGCCCCCTGCACAGCAGCCAGCAATATCACCTGCCGACTCAGGGGAGGACAGTGACAACAGCTACCAGGGAGGGGCGCTAATGGCCCAGATACGTATGCTGGAATCCCCAGTGTGTCCTCAGAATCTGGTGTTCGGAGATGAGCTGCCAGATGAGGCACCTGGGGGTAAGAAAAAGAAGAAGACCAAGCCAAAGCAGCAAGAAGTGGTGAGTTACATCTACACCCCCCTCCCTGTAAACCCTGAGTCGGCCGCAGGGTCAGCTCATTGTGCAAGCCCCGTTACCCAGCCCAGCCCGTGTTCTGTGGTGGACTCGGTGCAAAGGAGCGGGGAGAGTACAGGTACTAAAAGGGCGCAAAACTCCATGCCTGTTTGCAGTAGCAGGGATGGAGTAGAGAAGGCACTGGCCGCAAGGCCGGACAGTGAGGGCAGCCCAGCAGTGGGCATAGAGGCAGACTCCGGGGCTGTAGTTCGCTCCCCTGTGGGAGGGGGGGGTGACTCAGTGCCTGAGGTAGTAGCGGTGACTACAGATGTAACAGAAGCTCCTAAAAGAAAAGAACAAATCTTATTTTGTATTGGCGCTGCTGATCCCATTGATCAGCGGCGCCCTGATAAGACTGGAGAAATTGCTGATGAGGCGGAGGGCACTAATAAGAACAGGGCTGGGGCCTCCTCTAGACTGGGTAAGCATGCTGCCCGGTCCCTTAAAGGGCCAGCGGAGGTTGTCCCAGCTCTAGTGCCCCATGATGCCGAGGCAAAACGGACTGAAAATGTATCAACATCACCATCATCATTTGCCGGTTTATCTGTTGCTGGTCCAGCCAGTGTGAGTGATGGGGTAAATGGGGTTGGGGGATGTATGACTGGGGAGAGGATGGAGATTGATGTTACTGGGGAAGGTGTTTTTGGGGGAGGTGGTGACCATGTTATTGGAGTTGGTGCTAATGTTGTCATTGGGGGTGGTGGGGATGTTGTCATCGGCAGTGGTGTAGGTGCAGGGTCTGGTCCGGTTGCCCCCCCCAGTGGTGACAGACCATAGGAGTTATGCCAATGTCACTGCTGGGGGAAGTAGAATACTTTCCTCGTCTCCTGACTCTAGGGACGGTTTATTGCAGCGACGTCTCCTGGAAGCTCTGAAAAAGGGGGAAAGGTCGATTAATGTAGAGGGTAGATCTGTCCTTCTGGATAGAGAGACACGGTTTCTCTGCATTCCGAGAGGAAAGAGGGGGCGATACCGTGTGGTCCCTCCCAACAGCCGGGGCAGGTAGTAACCGTAGGAATGTGGTCCGTCTTCGGTGGCAGGGCGAAGATATGTGTCCTTCAAGGACAAAAGTGGTTGAGCTCTTGCTAAAGATGGGCTTCAAGGCAGTTGATATCTTTGCCTTGATACATCCCTACGGTACTCCTGAATTCGATATCAGTTTTGTTCGGCCAGAGGGGCTTGAGCTTTTCTGGTCGAATTATGAATTGTTAAAGAATGAGCCCAGCTGGCGAGACTTTGCCATACAGGCATTGTCTCGTCAAAACAAAATCAAGAGAGTGACCGTTTTGACCCGTAACGAATCACTCTCTTGTGTTTGACATCATCACCTGGTTAGGACGGTATGGCGAGGTAATGGGGTCCCGCAGAAGAACAGGGACGAGTTTGGCATCTGGTCAGGAGCCTGGACATTTTTGGTAAAACTTAAACGTTCAGGAAATACAGTTACCCATATTCCATCCTCTGCCTTTCTCGGTAGGGATCGTATCCAGATTTTCTACCGGGGTCAGCTGAAGCTCTGTCACAGATGTGGTGACCCCGCACACTTCAGTGCAAACTGTACGGTGCAGAAATGTGCCTTGTGTGGGGGTGTAGGCCATCTTGCCGCATCTTGTGCAGAGATTAGGTGTCACCTGTGTGGTGACTTAGGTCACCCATTCAGTCGTTGTCCTCGTTCTTTCGCTAATGCAGTCTTGTCCCCAGCGGGTGAAGATCACGAGCCGGAATCTGCTGGGGAGGGGACTAGCAGGGGTGGAGGAACTGAGGGGTCAGTGAGGAACAGCAAGAAAAAGACACCAGCCCAACTAAGACGTCTTGATAAACGCCAAAGGGATAGGGTGATGGGGAAAGCCCGGGTTACCGGGACAACCTCTCATTCTGTCACAGAGGCCAACCTTGCTGCTGAGACCCTGAGGGATGGCGAGCTGAATGAGGAGGTCAGGAGGATCCAGAATGAGGAAGGTGCCATCTCCTCAGATAGCGTGGAGGATGATGGGGGATGGCAGAAGGAGACACGAAAGCGAGTACAAGTAGAAAAAAAAAAGGGAGATTTAAGATCTTCTCCCACCCTGGTCCAGGTGCCGAAGGAAGGCAAAACTGACTCCCCTCTGGTTGGCCTTTCCAATCGATTCCGACCCCTCAGGGACATCTCCTCCTCTTCTTCGGAAGGGGAGGATGAGGGGGAGGTGGCAGAGGGGCTTCCAGGGGGCGCCGAGTCCTCTTCCCCTGGGGAGGTTATGTCCTCGGGGGAAGGGACTGGCCTGGAATCTGGAGACGAGGAAAGTAAAACGACGTCTGGTGAGATGGACACTTCTATTTCTCTAAAGAGGGTGAAGAGTTCTTCTGATGTGGAGGGTGAGAAGGGGAGTGGGAAAAAGAAAGCTGTTTAACTCAATCACCCTTGATGGCGGCACCCTCTCCGTTGACGCTGGCGTCCATTAATGTCGCCAGCATTAAGTCAGATACGGCTCGATTTGCTGCCTATGATTTTTTTTGCCCATATTAATGCTGATATTTTATTTTTGCAGGAGACCAGGCTAACAGAAATGTCATCTATCTACAAGGCTAAAAGAGAGTGGAGGAATGGGCCCTCCTACTGGTCTCTTGGGGCCAAGCCGTATAGCGGAGTGGTGGTCCTTTTTACCGCAGCGGTAGAATGCCGACGGGTTATCGAGTTAGATGTCCTCATGAGGGGACAAGAACTTCGCCTTATTAACATCTACGGCCCACAGTCTAAGTGGGACCGGAAGTGTCTCTTTATGAGGATCAAGCCCTATCTTTTTACAAGTCGGCAGGTGGTCTTTGGAGGGGACTTTAATGCTGTCACGAGGCCCCAAGACAGGGGAGGTGCCAGAGACAAGCTGACTTATGATAGTGTCGCCCTTAATAGCATAGCGAGTGAGGCTCGCCTGGTGGATGTCCACATCCGGCACACCCCAGGCCACGCGGGATTCACCTATCATATGGGTAGTTGTAGGTCTAGGATAGACAGGTTTTATTTAAAGGAGGAAGCCGTCTCTTCAGCAGTGTCTGTTGTTGAGGTGGAGTTCTCCGATCACTGTTTAATTTTGTTTTCTCTGAATTTCACAGAGACCCCCCGGATGGGCAGAGGCTATTGGAAGCTGAATTCGTCTCTCTTGGAAGAAGTGGAGATAAGACAGTCCTTTGAGGATTTTCTTCAGAGCCAGGTACCATTGCTGGGCCTTTGTAGCAGTAAGTCAGAGTGGTGGGAGATCTTCAAGGAAAGGGTTGCGAAATTCTTCCGCCAGCTCTCGGGCCTCAGAAGCCTAAACAGGTACCGCTTGTACCAGGGCCTGAGGAAGAAACTTGAGAACCTTGTCTCTACTGGAGGTAGTCGTGATGATATCTCCAGAGTGAAGTCCTTGCTGATGAAGTGCCAGTACGATAGGCACGCATCTTTGGTTTTTGAGAGGGATTACGGGAAGTACCGCTCGCCCGACCCTTACAGAAACTGCAAGATGTCAGTGAATAGTAAAGTAGTCTCAGGACTGACTGATAATACGGGATCCTTGGAAAGGTCCAGATCAGGGATCCTGGAGGTCGTCAGATCCTTCTACTCGCACTTCTTGGGAAGGAAGGATCTAGATCGAGATAAGGTATCAGCTTTCTTGGCTGAAACCGTCCCTGAACCAGGAGTAGACCCCTCTCTTGATGTTTTGATAGAGATGATCCGGGAAGAGGAAGTCAGGATGGCTATTGATGGGCTTGCCCTCAAGAAGTCACCCGGTCCGGATGGCTTAACATCTGAGTTCTATAAGACCTTTAAGGACACTTTGGTTCCCCTCTTGACTGCGGTTTTTAATGAGTGTCTATCCTCGGGCACTCTACCAAAGTCAATGAGGAGGTTAGCGCTGATCATCCTGTCAAAGGATAAAGACCCGTCCCACATTGAGAATTGGCGTCCCATAGCACTTCTCAATGCGGACAGAAAGATTCCGGCAAAAGTGCTGTTTAACCGGCTGGTGGAGTTTGCACCCCGGCTCCTTTCGGGGGCTCAGCATTGCTCTGTTCCGGGCCGCAGTACATTTAGTGCTGTGCTCAGTGTCCGGGAGGCTGTGGAGCAGGGTAGGGCTGGCCACTGGAAGGGGTACTTGCTGTCCTTGGATCAGGCAGAAGCGTTTGATCGGGTTAACCATGAGTACCTCTGGTCTGTCCTTCTGAGATATGGCCTGCCAGGGGGGTTTGTTGATTGGCTTAAGACCTTGTATGTAGGGGCAGAGAGTTTCCCGCTTGTGAATGGTTGGATTGGCCGCTCTTTTGAGGTTGGGTCTGGTGTCCGTCAGGGTTGTCCTTTGAGCCCTTTGCTGTACGTGTTTGCAATCGATCCTTTCCTTAGAGGGATTGGTTGTGGACCGTTGGCGGGGGTGAGAATGGACCTGACAGTGCCGGATTCAGCTCTGAGGGCGGTAGCGTACGCTGATGATGTCACCGTGTTTGTCTCCTCACAAGAGGAAGGCCAATGGGTGATGTCAGAGGTGGACCGCTACTCGGAGGCATCCGGGTCCAAGATCAATCAGGATAAGTGTGAGAGTCTCTGGCTGGGAGGGGGAGATCCTGATTTTGATCTCCCGGACGCCCTTCCGGAGCCCCAGGAATCCGCAAAAGTCCTTGGCATCGAATTTGGTCAAGGGGATTACCCAAAACAAAACTGGGACAGCAGGCTTAAGATCGCCGCTCAGAAGGTGGATCAGTGGAAGGGTTGGTCCTTGACCCTCCAGAAAAGGGTTAACCTGATGAAAACTTTCCTGCTCCCTTTGCTGATATATCTGGGCAGTGTATGCATGTTGCCAGAACCTCTTTGGACCTGGGTCTACAGTGTGTTCTTCCAAATGTTATGGGGGAATAGACTGAACCTAGTGAAGAGGGAGGTTACTTACCGTACGAGGAGACTAGGGGGGTTGTGTATGGTCAACCCTGTGGTGTTCCTAGTAAATACCTTTCTTAAGACCAATATAGCAAACCTCTGGTCAGAGAGGGCTCCTCCGTGGGTATCCTCCTGTAGGGGATGGTTTCGGCCTTTCTTCCAGGAATGGGAGACAGGAGGGCAAGTGAAGGATCTTCGCACACCACACGGACATCTCCCGGCTTATGCGACCCTGGTTCTGAAGGTTATTCGTCGGTGGGGTCTGGGGATGTGGGAGATTAGGACTCTGTCGAGGAAATTCCTTGACAAGAGGGTCCTGTCTTCTCATTTCCAGAGGCCATTGGCGCTCAAGGACTGCCCAAGTCGGGATCTGGAGGTGGGTTTAGAGCTTTTGAATTCTATCAGGATCCCCTTGAAGTTTTGGGACTTGACTTGGCGCTGCTTCCATGGGAAACTGTGTGTGAGGGACAATCTCAAGTGCAGGAGCTCTGATGACCGGGGATGTCCCCGGGAAGAGTGTGGAGGCATGCTGGAAAGCATGGAGCATTTTCTGCTTCATTGTCCCTTTAACACAGAGGTTTACAACAGGGTGGGTGCTTCCATTGGTTGGCCTCGGCTGGCCTGTCTCTCCTATGCGGAATGGGCCTATGGGGCATTCAGAAACCTTGGAGGCTGGGACCAGTGCACTTTATTCCTAGTCAGCTCAGTGGTCAGGTATTACACGTGGAACGCACGGTGTTTAGTGTCGACGCAGCGTAAAATCCTCCCTGTGGGTGAGGTGGTTAGGAACATTCTTGGTGACCTAGTGAAGGTGCGTTCTCTGGAGTACGAGAGGCTGGGTGCTGGCAGGGCCTCTCGTCTGTGGAGGGGCTCTGCCTTTAAAGTGCCTTAGCCTGTTGTCTCCCCCTGGTGGTGGGCTGATGCTGGCACATTAGTCTTTTTGTTTTGTGCTGTAGATATATGGTGATATAGGGCTTGCAGGCACTGAACTTGAGCTTTAGGGGTTTGTTGTTTGGCTTATAGTGTTATATGTATTTGTTATTGTATTTATTGTTGTAGTCTATTTGTATACTTATGTATTGTATATATTGTTAGTCTGTGTATATTTTATGTAATGTATATATTGTATATATTGTGTGATGCCACCTGGGGTTTGGGTTTAGTTTAGGTTGGGTGGTGGGTTAAAAAGGGGGGAGGGGGTTTGTATGGGACTTTTATATATACAGAAAATCCTGGACTGGTTCATGGACGTCTGGTAACATGTACTGGGGGCATGGGATGCGGGACCAGCTCAGGGCCAAAAAAAAAAAAGTGGTGTTATTTTGTTTGTGTTGGTTTTTATTATTTTGTATATATTATTATTGTTGTTGTTGTTATTCTTTTTGGTATATTACTGGTATTGGGTTTTTGGTATTGCAACTGGGCCAGAAAATTCACATTTAGTATTAGTGTATATTAGTGTATATAGTTTATTAGTATGGTATGGGTATAATGGGTATTATAGGAATCTGTCTTTTGTAAATATTGTATATATTTGTTTGTGTGCAGGAATGAGTGTGGGGTGGACCGGTGTTGTATTTTATGCTATTGTGTTGGTTTTATGATCATTATATTGATATGTTCTGTCGGATATGATATGTTTATGTTTTGTAATTTTTTTATTGTTATGTTTGAAATTTTTATAAAAGATCTACAGGATATAACTCAGGATCAGTACAGGATAAGTAATGTAATGTATGTACACAGTGACTCCACCAGCAGAATAGTGAGTACAGCTCTGGAGTATAATACAGGATATAACTCAGGATCAGTACAGGATAAGTAATGTAATGTATGTACACAGTGACCTCACCAGCAGAATAGTGAGTACAGCTCTGGAGTTTAATATAGGATATAACTCAGGATCAGTACAGGATAAGTAATGTAATGTATGTACACAGTGACCTCACCAGCAGAATAGTGAGTACAGCTTTGGAGTATAATACAGGATATAACTCAGGATCAGTAGAGGATAAGTAATGTAATGTATGTACACAGTGACTCCACCAGCAGAATAGTGAGTACAGCTCTGGAGTATAATACAGGATATAACTCAGGATCAGTACAGGATAAGTAATGTAATGTATGTACACAGTGACCTCACCAGCAGAATATTGAGTACAGCTCTGGGGTATAATACAGGATATGCACATTGCTGGGCCTTTGTAGCAGTAAGTCAGAGTGGTGGGAGATCTTCAAGAAAAGGGTTGCGAGATTCTTCCGCCAGCTCTCGGGCCTCAGAAGCCTAAACAGGTACCGTTTGTACCAGGGCCTGAGGAAGAAACTTGAGCACCTTGTCTCGACTGGAGGTAGTCGTGATGATATCTCCAGAGTGAAGTCCTTATCGCTTCTCGGCCATTTGGCTAAGATCAAGTGTAGTACCTTTCCTGTTAGTTGGCGGTGTGGAAGACCACCAAGGCAGGATGGGGAACCACACAGTAGGACGGGTGTACCAGGGATGGCTGTATAGCACAGCAGTCATCCCCGTTGAGACCTGTTCCCTGCTGGATCTGGCCTTAAGGTCCGGGTAGAGTGAAGGCCGAGGTGCACAAGTGCCCTGGGAGTGGTGACCCCAGGGTGCCGGAATTCACTTGGGATTGGCAACCCCACTTGAATGAAAGCACATAGCACGCACTTTTTCTCTCACTCTTTTGGGCACTCACCCTTAGTATCCAGGCCTTCCGGCTAGGATTGGGGAATTTTTATAGATCCGGTCGGATGTCCGGGCAGTATTACACACTGCGCACATCCACTTATTTATTTTTTTGTCACTGTGTCCACTTTTTGTGTTCGTTTGTTCACTAGGATTTGGTAGGGTGCGGTAGCCCTTCTGGATGTCCCTCCTGCCGGTCTAGGGGAGGTGTGTGTGGCCATTAGGTTCCTCACCTCCCTGCTATACCCCGTGGCATCCTGTTTCGGCAGGATGCCAAACCGATTTTACAGGTTCCTTGGTGACAACCTGGTTTAACTGGTTCCTTGGTGACAACCTGGTTAAAGCCTAGTTGTTTGCCGGGAACACTTTCGGTCCCTGAGTAGCTTCGGCGAAAGGGGACATCGTACCTGGAACCTCGCAGGTGCCTTTTGGCCCGGAGGCGAAGGGTTTGGTTTGTTGGGGGGCCTCTCTCCTTTCGGAGAAGGGCTTGCGATAGACCGCATCCTCGTGCATGGTTTTTTGTGTGAACACTTGCACTTTTTACTTGCACTTGGGTGATTTGAGAGCACGTACCAAGTCCTTGTTGATGAAGTGCCAGTACGACAGACACGCATCTTTGGTTTTTGAGAGGGATTATGGGAAGTACCGTTCGCCCGACCCTTACAGAAACTGCAAGATGTCAGTGAGTAGTAAAATAGTCTCAGGACTGATTGATAGTACGGGATCCTTGAAAAGGTCCAGATCTGGGATCCTGGAGGTCGTCAGATCCTTCTACTCGCACCTCTTGGGAAGGAAGG
Source organism: Hyla sarda (assembly GCF_029499605.1). Classification (NCBI taxonomy): domain Eukaryota; kingdom Metazoa; phylum Chordata; class Amphibia; order Anura; family Hylidae; genus Hyla; species Hyla sarda. The sequence goes on from NC_079193.1 coordinate 379,231,850, forward strand.
ATCTAGATCGAGATAAGGTATCGGCTTTCTTGGCTGAAACTGTCCCTGAACCAGGAGTAGACCCCTCTCTTGACGTTTTGACAGAGATGATCCGGGAAGAGGAAGTCAGGATGGCGATTGATGGGCTTGCCCTCAAGAAGTCACCCGGTCCGGATGGCTTAACATCTGAGTTCTATAAGACCTTTAAGGACACTTTGGTTCCCCTCTTGACTGCGGTTTTTAATGAGTGTCTATCCTCGGGCACTCTGCCAAAGTCAATGAGGAGGTCAGCGCTGATCATCCTGTCAAAGGGTAAAGACCCGTCCCACATTGAGAATTGGCGTCCCATAGCACTTCTCAATGCGGACAGAAAGATTCTGGCAAAAGTGCTGTTTAACCGGCTGGTGGAGTTTGCACCCCGGCTCCTTACGGGGGCTCAGCATTGCTCTGTTCCGGGCCGCAGTACATTTAGTGCTGTGCTCAGTGTCCGGGAGGCTGTGGAGCAGGGTAGGGCTGGCCACTGGAAGGGGTACTTGCTGTCCTTGGAACCGGCAAAAGCGTTTGATCGGGTTAACCATGAGTACCTCTGGTCTGTTCTTCTGAGATATGGCCTGCCGGGGGGGGTTTGTTGATTGGCTTAAGACCTTGTATGTAGGGGCAGAGAGTTTCCCGCTTGTGAATGGTTGGATTGGTCGCTCCTTTGAGGTTGGGTCTGGTGTCCGTCAGGGTTGTCCTTTAAGCCCTTTGCTGTACGTGTTTGCAATCGATCCTTTCCTTAGGAGGATTGATTGTGGACCATTGGCGGGGGTGAGAATGGACCTGGCAGTGCTGGATTCGGCTCTGAGGGCGGTAGTGTATGCTGATGATGTCACCGTGTTTGTCTCCTCACAAGAGGAGGTCAGATGGGTGATGTCAGAGGTGGACCGCTACTCGGAGGCATCCGGGTCCAACATCAACCAGGATAAGTGTGAGAGTGTCTGGCTGGGAGGGGGATATCCTAGTTTTGATCTCCCGGACGCCCTTCCAGAGCCCCAGGAATCTGGAAAAGTTCTCGGCATCGAATTTGGCCAAGGGGATTACCCTAAACAAAACTGGGACAGCAGGCTTAAGATCGCCGCTCAGAAGGTGGATCAGTGGAAGGGTTGGTCTTTGACCCTCCGGGAAAGGGTTAACCTGATCAAAACTTTACTGTTCCCTTTACTGATATATCTGGCCAGTGTATGCATGTTGCCAGAACCTCTCTGGACCCGGGTCTACAGTGTGTTCTTCCAAATGTTATGGGGTAATAGACTGAACCTAGTGAAGAGGGAGGTTACTTACTGTACAAGGAGACTAGGGGGGTTGTGTATGGTCAACCCTGTGGTATTCCTAGGGAATACCTTTCTTAAGACCAATATAGCAAACCTCTGGTCAGAGAGGGCTCCTCCATGGGTATCCTCCTGTAGGGGATGGTTTCGGCCTTTCTTCCAGGAATGGGAGACAGGAGGGCAAGTGAAGGATCTTCGCACACCACACGGGCATCTCCCGGCTTATGCTACCCCGGTTCTGAAGGCTATTCGTCGGTGGGGTCTGGGGATGTGGGAGATTAGGACTCTGTCGAGGAAATTCCTTGACAAGAGGGTCCTGTGTTCTCATTTCCAGAGGCCATTGTCGCTCAATGACTGCCCAAATCATGATCTGGAGGTGGGTTTAGAGCTTTTGAATTCTATCAGGATCCCCTTGAAGTTTTGGGACCTGACTTGGTGCTGCTTCCATGGGAAACTGTGTGTGAGGGACAATCTGAAGTGCAGGAGCTCTGATGACCGGGGATGTCCCCGCGAAGAGTGTGGAGGCATTTTCTGCTTCATTGTCCCTTTAACACAGAGGTTTACACCAGGGTGGGCGCTTCCATTCGTTGGCCTCGGCTGGCCAGTGGTATTTTGTTTGTGTTGGTTTTTATTATTTTGTATATATTATTGTTGTTGTTGTTATTCTTTTTGGTATATTACTGGTATTGGGTTTTTGGTATTGTAACTGGGCCAGGAAATTCACATTTAGTATTAGTGTATATTAGTGTATATAGTTTATTAGTATGGTATGGGTATTATGAGTATTATAGGAATATGTCTTTTGTAAATATTGTATATATTTGTTTGTGTGCAGGAATGAGTGTGGGGTGGACCGGTGTTGTATTTGATGCTGTGGTGTTGGTTTTATGATTCGTTATATTGATATGTTCTGTCGGATATGATATGTTCATGTTTGTAATTATTTATTGTTATGTTTGAAATTTTAATAAAAGATCTACAGGATATGCACAGTGACTCCATTCTACATGTATCCAGTAATCTGGTGTTATTGTGTTTCCATTCTTTGTTATATTCTATTTTCCCCTTTCCTAGCTGTAAGTGTATATGTCTCTCTTTATATCGTAATGACTGTAATAAATCTGGATGATTTACTTTGAACGTCCTCATATTGTAAACACATAGGAATCTTTATGGAGGAGGCAGAACTGGAAGGTAAAACCTTACGCTGGGTTTGTATGTTTTCCCGTCGCTCGCTGTTTGTCTACATTTGTGCCACTCTGGTAAATATATTTCCTCCCCTCGGTGTCTACATGAGTAGATTGTCTGACAGAAGCGTAAAGCGACGCCGGCTGTGAGATGTACCGGTAAACTCTGCGCCGCTCGCTCACCGCTGGGACAGCCAGATCAAGAGAATCAGCCGACAGCTCAATAAACAACTCTATTAACTTCGCCAAAACTGCGGAAACATTTCTACGGTCATAGTCGCACATTATTGTCATTCGTATCTGGGCGCTTTTTGACTTCCACAGCAAGAATTTTAAATGTTATCATAAATTTCCCAGAGAAAATCTTGGGACTTGGGATAGGAAAAAATGCTGCTGTTTCTTAACCCCTTAAGGACCAGGCCAATTTTATTTTTGCGTTTTCGTTTTTTCCTCCTCGCCTTCTAAAATCCATAAGTCTTTTAAATTTCCATCTACAGACCCATATAAGGGTTTTATTTTGCGTATCCAATTGTACTTTGTGAAGAAACCTCTCGTTTTATCAAATATACGGCGAACCCAAAAAAATATTTTTTTTAGGGAGTTAGGGAGGACATTTAAATGAAAACGATTTTGCACATTTTGGAGGGTTTTGTTTTCACACTGTACACTTTACGGTAGAAATGACATGTGTTCTTTATTCTGTGGGTCAATACAATTAAAATGATACCCATGATTAGATACTTTTTTATTTTTGTACCGCTTAAACAAAATCTAAGTAAAATCGCCCTATTTTGACCACCTATAACTTTCTCCTTTTTCCGTATATAGGGCGGTATGAGGCCTAATTTTTTGTGCCATCATCTGTACTTTTTATTTATACCACATTTGCATATATAAATCTTTTAGATAATTGTTTATAAAAAAAATTTGCAATAAAATGTAACAAAAAAGCAGCATTTTTGGATATTTTTTTTTTACGTTTACGCCGTTCACCGTACGGGATCATTAACATTATATTTTGATAGTTCGGACATTTATGCATGCGGCGATACCAAATATGTTTTTAAAAAAAAAATTATGCTTTTTGGGGATAAAATGGGAAAAACTGACAATTTTCATTTTTATTGGGGAAGCGGATTTTTCACTTTTTTTACTTTTTAATTTTAAATTTTTTAACTTTTTATGTCCACATAGGGGACTATCTATAGCAATCATTTGATTGCTAATACTGTTCAGTGCTATGTATAGGACATAGCACTGATCAGTATTATCGGTGATCTTCTGCTCTGGTCTGCTCGATCTCAGACCAGAGCAGGAGATGCCGGGAGATGGACGGATGCAGGTGAGGGGACCTCCGTCCGCCATCTATTTTAATGTGCGCATTGGCGCAGATGCCGTGATCTGTACTGATCACGGCATCTGAGGGGTTAATGGCAGACATCTGCGCGATCGCGGATGTCAGCCATTACCGGCGGGTCCCCGGCTGCTGATGCTCGCGGTCATACACAGGATGTAAATGTACGTCCTGGTGCGCGAAGTACCGCCAGGACGTACATGTACATCCGTGGTCGTTAAGGGGTTAAAGGGGTACTCCGCCCACAGACATCTTATCCTCTATCCAAAGAATAGGGGATAAGATGTCTAATCGCTGGGGTCCCGTCCTGATCTCTGTGCCACACCCGGTATTCTAAGCAGTATGTTTAGGATGCTGGGTTTTGGTATTAGTGAAGTCATTACAAAGAACAATTGGTCCCACAAAAAACAAGCCTCCTATGAAAATTGGCCATGGGGTTAAAGGGGTACTCTTCCGACTGACATCTTATCCCCTATCCAAAGGACCCTCTGTGCCGCACAAACAGTTTGTTTAGAAAGCTGGGTCTGGGTTTTTAGTAAAGTCATTAAAAAGGACAATTGGTCCCACAAAAAACAATGCCTCCTGTGGGTCTGTGAATGGGAAAACAGTTATGTCACCTAAAGGAGGGGAAAAAAACAACAAAATAAACAGAAAAATGAAATGTTGTTGTGTCTACAAGGGGTTAAAGGGGTACTGACATCTTATTCTCTATCCAAGGGACCCTCCGTTCATCACAAACAGTATGGTTAGAACGCTGGGTTTGGGCGACTGGAGATGTAATGTCATGCCACGCCCCCTCCATTTGTGCCTATGGGAGGGGGCGTGACAGCAGTCACGCCCCCTCCCATATACATAAATGGAGGGGGCGTGACGTCATGAGGGGGCATGGTGTAATGTCATGTCTCTTGCCACCCAAACCCAGCATTCTAAACACACTGTTTAGAATGCCGGGTGCTGCACGGGTGATGAGATGTCTGTGGGACGGAGTACCCCTTTAACCCCTTATGGACACGGCCAATTATAATTTTTGTGTTTATTTTATTTATTTTTCTCCTCCTTTTAGGAGACATAACTATTTTCCCATCCACATACACATAGGAGGCTTGTTTTTTGTGGGACCATTTGTTCTTTGTAATGACTTCACTAATTGTACCATAAAATGTATGGCAAAACCAAAAACAAATTATTTGGGGGGTACAATTTGGGGAAAAAAACAGCAATTTTGGGAGTTTTCGTTTATATGGAGTGCACTTTCTGGTAAAACTGACATAGCATCTGTATTCTATGGGTCAATACGAATACAGTTAATCCCAATTTGCATAGTTTTTTTTTTTTTTTTTTGCATAACCCTTTCAATTTTCCACCTAAAAATCCATATTATGGCTTATTTTTTGTGTCACCAATTCTACTTTGCAGTGACATCAGTCATTGTACCCCCAAATTCACGGTGAAACGGGGAAAAAAAATCATTGTGCGACAAAATCAAAGAAAAAACTTCATTTTGTAATTTTGAGGGCTTCCGTTTCTACGCAGTGCATATTTCTGTAAAAATTACACCTTATTATTCTGTAGGTCCATATGGTTAAAATGATCCCCTACTTATATAGGTTTGATTTTGTCATACTTCGGAAAAAAATCATAACTACATGCAGAAAAATTTATACATTTAAAAATGTCATCTTCTGACCCCTATACCTTTTTTATTTTTCCAGGTTCAGGGCGGTATGAGGACTCATTTTTTGCGCCGTGATCAGAAGTTTTTATCGGTACCATTTTTGTTTTGATCAGACTTTTTAACCAAAAATACGCTTTTTTGGACTTTGGAATTTTTTTACGTGTATGTCATTGACCGTGCGGTTTAATTAACAATATATTTTTATAGTTCAGACAGTTACGCACGCGGCGATACCACATATGTTTATTTTTATTTACACTGTTTTATTTTTTTTATGGGAAAAGGGGGATGAAACTTTTATTAGGGAAGGGGTTAAATGACCTTTATTAACACCTTTTTTTAAACTTTTTATTTGCAGTGTTATAGCTCCCATAGGGACCTATAACACTGCACACACTGATCTCTTATACTGATCATTGTTATCCCATAGGGACCTATAACACTGCACACACTGATCTCTTATACTGATCATTGTTATCCCATAGGGACCTATAACACTGCACACACTGATCTCTTATACTGATCATAGTTATCCCATAGGGACCTATAACACTGCACACACTGATCTCTTATACTGATCATTGTTATCCCATAGGGACCTATAACACTGCACACACTGATCTCTTATACTGATCATTGTTATCCCATAGGGGGGCTATAACACTGCACACACTGTTCTCTTATACTGATCATTATTATCCCATAGGGACCTATAACACTGCACACACTGATCTCTCATGCTGATCATTATTATCCCATAGGGACCTTTAACACTGCACACACTGATCTCTTATACTGATCATTGTTATCCCATAGGAGACTATAACACTGCACACACTGATCTTTAACATTGGTCATTGTTATCCCATAGGGGGCTATAACACTGCACACACTGATCTCTTATACTGGTCATTGTTATCCCATAGGGACCTATACCACTGCACACACTGATCTCTTATACTTATCATTGTTATCCCATAGGGACCTATAACACTGCACACACTGATCTCTCATGCTGATAATTATTATCCCATAGGGACCTATAACATTGCACACACTGATCTCTTATACTGATCATTGTTATCCCATAGGGACCTATAACACTGCACACACTGATCTCTCATGCTGATCATTATTATCCCATAGGGACCTATAACACTGCACACACTGATCACTTATACTGATCATAGTTATCCCATAGGGACCTATAACACTGCACACACTGATCTCTCATGCTGATCATTATTATCCCATAGGGACCTATAACACTGCACACACTGATCTCTTATACTGATCATTGTTATCCCATAGGGACCTATAACACTGCACACACTGATCTCTCATGCTGATAATTATTATCCCATAGGGACCTATAACACTGCACACACTGATCACTTATACTGATCATAGTTATCCCATAGGGACCTATAACACTGCACACACTGATCTCTCATGCTGATCATTATTATCCCATAGGGACCTATAACACTGCACACACTGATCTCTCATGCTGATCATTGTTATCCCATATGGTCCTATAACACTGCACACACTGATCTCTTATACTGATCATTGTTATCCCATAGGGACCTATAACACTGCACACACTGATCTCCTATGCTGATCACTGGCGTGTATTAACACGCCTGTGATCAGTGTTATCGGCACTTGATTGCTCCTGCCTGGATCTCAGGCACGAAGCAGTCTTTCGTCGATCGGACACCGAGGAGGCAGGTAAGGTCCCTCCTGGTGTCCTGTAAGCTGTTCGGGATGCCGCAATTTCACCGCGTGTTAACCGCGGGTCCCGGCCATTGATAGCCGCCGGGATCTACCCGATATGACGCGGGGACACCGCGTGACCCCACGGCATATCGTGGGAGCCGGCGGAGGACGTACATATACGTCCTTTGTCGTTACGGGGTTAAAGGGGTACTCCGGTGGAAAATATATTTTTTTTCTAATCAACTGATGACAGAAAGTTAAACAGATGAAAAATGTTTTCCACCGGAGTACCCCTTTAAGTCTTATGGGACTCTGCTGGGGAATAAAATACATTTTAGGAGGTATCCCCCTGACTTATTTATCACAAAAACAACCAAAAAATATTTTTAAAAAAGTTACATAAATAGTTGAAATCTTTTAAGCAGCCTGTGTAGAAAATGACTAAAAAGTCTCCGAACCCAATGACACGTGTCGTCCTGGAGGGGTTGGGCTTCTTATCAATCTTAAGAACCTGTCGACAAATTGTTACAATTGTTTTTCAAATTTTCCACAATTTCTTAATTCTGATGTTTGGAGTCACATGATAGAGAGGAGGGTTTGTGGGTCCCCGTCAGAGAGATAAATGTTGGAAATGTTCTCGGTGATGGTGGACGTGCCGGGTGTTCACTCACATCTTCCTAATTGTTATAGAAAATCAGATCACAAGTGCAATTAAGTAAAATTATAGAACAAAAGCTCCGGCTCCTCCATGATCTGAAATGACGGTGAAGTCTCTTCCGCGGAAGAACCGACGCGCCACCTGCTGGACGAAAAAGCATCTGCAGCTTCTCATCGTCATCAGCGTTCAGTGTAAAGGTGACGTGTGACACCTCAGAGACCGATAAAAACGTGGAAAATGGAAGAAAAATATGGGCGGCCCCAAAGATCCCAGCACAGGGGCCGCATTGTGACCAGAGACCCTCACAGGTTTGTTACATTTCCCACAATCCAATGCACTGCAGCACTCCCTCATGTCCGTCTCTATCATCCAGATCTTCTTGGTTCATGAGCAGAATGCATCGGTGAAGACTGACACGAGGCCGTACGGAGGTGGAGGGGAGTTTGTTTCTTCTTCCTTATGATAAAGACTTTCTGACATTTAGGTCCTTGGTGATGCTCTATATCAACTCCATAAGGATGTGACCAAAATTATAGAGACTTTCCAAGTCTTTACATATGGTACTTGTAGTCCATGATCCTTAGGGCCAGTAGATTCTCCTAGGTAAGTAGTTATGTGATTTTCTTCCATATACCAGTTGTGATCTGAACTTGCTTCACCCTTGTGCACTCATAGAGTTTGTTTCTTGACCTTTCGCTCCTTTGTTCCCATCCCTCCTGGCTCTTCCCTGTATCAGGCTCCACCTCTGAGCACCCCCAAACTTTTCCTGGTCATTTATAATTCCTTTTTCTTCCCTCTTATCCTTCCTGGTTTTCCCTATACAGTACTCTACCCCTAAGCCGTGCCCCAAACTTTTCCTGTTCATTCCTTACTCCCCTTTATTCCCTCCTGGCTCCTCCCTGTATGCAACTCCACCCCTGAGCACCCCCAATATCTTTCTGTTTATTCCTACCTCCCCTTTCTTCTCTCTTGGCTCCTCCCAGTATGTAACTCCACCCCTGAGCACCCCCAATCTCTTTCGGTTTACTCCTTCCTCTCCTTTCTTCTCTCTTGGCTCCTCCCTGTAGGTACCCCCCCCCCCCCCCCCCCCCCGCTGAGCACCCCAATCTCTTTCTGTTTATTCCTCCCTCTCCTTCCTGGCTCCTCCTTTTTGGGGCAGCATGGGATCTATACACTTTTTGGCATTTATTCATCTAAATCTCTATGTTACGGAGCTGTTGCATAATTATGACTATTTTGGATATAGGGTCTGACCATTGCCAGATGACAAGATTTGCTATAAATTCACGTATCCGATGGCTTCTTGTGCACATTTCTATCTTTGCGCCTCCAGGATATGTTTCTACTCAGTTTTTTTGGTCTGTATTTTCAGCTTTATTTTCACATGATGTTTCCGCAGTTTTTCCAGCCTTGTTTTTCCTTTTGCTCATTTTCAGCTGACTGAAAATTTCTCAGAGCATTTAGCTTCAAATGTGAACAGCGCCTTACAGTGGCCGCCTCCAGTACTGCTGAGATTAGTGTAATGCACATTAGATTAATTACAGCCCAATATTATCCTGTAGGGAGTATGAGAGGTGTGGGGGGCGTCCATACAATGGGGATCAGTGTGTGCATCACAGTACAGCGTTCCCCTAAATGCAAATATGACTTCCTCAAGATAAGCTGAGAGAACAATAGACTGGATACAATTGTATCACTTGGGGTCAGTCTGGGGTCCAGGATGTTTAGCTCACAGAGCATTGTCTAGACTGGATACAATTGTATCACTTCTCAGCTGAGAGCAGGACTAGCTATGTACAATGTATCAGTCTGGAGTCCAGGATGTTTAGCTCACAGAGCATTGTCTAGACTGGATACAATTTTATCACTTCTCAGCTGAGAGCAGGACGAGCTATGTACAATGTATCAGTCTGGGGTCCAGGATGTTTAGCTCACAGAGCATTGTCTAGACTGGATACAATTGTATCACTTCTTAGAAGGACTAGCTATGTACAATGTATCAGCCTTTTATTTTTCACATCCAGAGGACCCCTCTATCAGCTGCACAGATCAGGGGGGATCAGAGGGTTTCTAAATGAAAGACATGAATCTATAAGGAGACCTCTCTGCTGTATACATGTCACCTGTCCTGCTGTATACACGTCACTTGTCCTGCTGTATACACGTCACCTATCCTGCTGTATACACGTCACCTGTCCTGCTGTATACACGTCACCTCTCTGCTGTATACACGTCACCTGTCCTGCTGTATACACGTCACCTGTACTGCTGTATACACGTCACCTGTCCTGCTGTATACACGTCACCTGTCCTGCCGTATACACGTCACCTGTCCTGCCGTATACACGTCACCTGTCCTGCCGTATACACGTCACCTGTCCTGCCGTATACACGTCACCTCTCCTGCCGTATACAGATCACCTGTCCTGCTGTATACACGTCACCTGTCCTGCTGTATACACATCACCTGTCCTGCTGTATACACGTCACCTGTCCTGCTGTATACACAGGTTTGTGTTGTGCAGATTATAGCTGGATCTATCATCGCTCTCTGAATTAGCCGCTCATCCATTACAGATCCAGGTCTGAGGCGGCTCAGGACTGAACTGTCCATTATATGCATGATCTCCTGAGCGGCTCCTGCATCTCATCACTCTCCACAGAGCCAAACCCTGTCATCCTGTATCCAATCATATTGTATCTAATCATCTGTCATCCTGTATCCAATCATATTGTATCTAATCATCTGTCATACTGTATCCAATCATATTGTATCTAATCATCGGTCATCCTGTATATTATCATACTGTATCCAATCATATTGTGTCTAATCATCATTCATCCTGTATCCAATCATATTGTATCTAATCATCTGTCATCCTGTATCCAATCATATTGTATCTAATCATATGTCATCCTATATCTAATCATATTGTATCTAATCATCTGTCATCCTGTATCCAATCATATTGTATCTAATCATCTGTCACCCTGTATCCAATCATATTGTATCTAATCATCTGTCATCCTGTATCCAATCATATTGTATCTAATCATCTGTCATCCTGTATCCAATCATATTGTATCTAATCATCTGTCGTCCTTTATCCAATCACATTGTATCTAATTATCTGTCATCCTGTATCCAATCATGTTGTATCTAATCATCTGTCATCCTGTATCCAATCATATTGTATCTAATCATCTGTCATCCTGTATCCAATCATATTGTATCCAATTATCTGTCATCCTGTATCCAATCATACTGTATCTAACCATCTGTCATACTGTACCTAATCATATTGTATCTAATCAGTCATACTGTATCTAATCATAATGTATCTAATCATCTGCAATCCTGTATCCACTCATACTGTTTCTAATCATCTGTCATACTGTATCTAATCATACTGTATCTAATCATCTGTTATTCTGTATCTAATCATATTGTATCTAATCATCTGTCATACTGTATCTAATCTACTATATCTAATCATCTAACCATACTGTATATATTCCTCTGTTATACTGTATCTTATCAAACTGTATCTAATCATCTGTCATCCTGTATCCAATCATATTGTATCTAATCATCTGTAATATTGTATCTAATCTGCTGTATCTAATCATCTAATTATACTGTATCTAATCATCTGTCATACTGTATGTAATCATATTGTATCTAATCACCTATCATGCTGTATCTAATCATATTGAATCTAATCATCTGTCATACTGTATCTAATCTGCTGTATGTAAATCATCTGTCATACTGTATGTAATCATATTGTATCTAATCACCTATCATGCTGTATCTAATCATATTGAATCTAATCATCTGTCATACTGTATCTAATCTGCTGTATGTAAATCATCTGTCATACTGTATGTAATCATATTGTATCTAATCACCTATCATGCTGTATCTAATCATATTGAATCTAATCATCTGTCATACTGTATCTAATCTGCTGTATGTAAATCATCTGTCATACTGTATGTAATCATATTGTATCTAATCACCTATCATGCTCTATCTAATCATATTGAATCTAATCATCTGTCATACTGTATCTAATCTGCTGTATCTAATCATCTGTCATACTGTATCTAATCATATTGTATCCAATCATCTGTCATCCTCTTTCTAATCATATTGTATCTAATCATCTGCCATACTATATCTTATCATACTGTATCTAATCATATTGTATCCAATCATCTGTCATCCTCTTTCTAATCATATTGTATCTAATCATCAGTCATGCTGTATCTAATCATCTGTCAAACTGTATCTAATCATACTGTATCTAATCATCTGTCATATTGTATCTTATCATACTGTATCTAATCATCTGTCATATTGTATCTTATCAAACTGTATCTAATCATCTGTCATACTGTATTTTATCATACTGTATCTAATCATCTGTCATATTGTATCTAATCACCTAATCATACTGTATCTTATCATACTGTATCTAATCATCTATCATATTGTATCTAATCATACTGTATCTAATCATCTGTCATACTGTATATTATCATACTGTATCTAATCATACTGTATCTAATCATCTGTTATACTGTATCTAATCATCTGTCATATTGTATCTAATTATACTGTATCTAATCACCTAATCATACTGTATCTGAGCCTTGTAGACTCTACTGCACCACCTCCAGAGGGAGCTATACTTCATCAAGTCAGTGCAGTCATAATAATCCAAAATACTTAGGGGGGATACTTAGATACATTGCGCCCACGGCCACAACCTTCATCTATATATAAACTTTATCACCTGTATATAAACTGTCACTCGCCGGCTGTCAATCAAATCGGACTCTTTCAATGCATTTTTCTTTGGCTGTGCTTCCCAACGGAACCTCAAGCTGATGCAAAACTACCATTCCCAGCCGGTGGCTGTCCGGGCATGCTGGGAGTTGTAGTTTTCCTGGTGGGGAAACACCTGGTCTATGGAGTGAATGATCAGTGGGAGGAAACAGAAGTCTATTAAGATGTGCAGAAAGATATGCAATGGTTAATATTCCTCTGCTGCCACCTACAGGTGGATTTTATTTTTATAGTTTTTGTTGTATGTAAATGTGTATGAGAAGCAGGTCATGTGACCACTGAATGCTAGAAGCCTCTAGAAATGTCAGTGGGAGGAAATCTACAAGAAGTCGGAGAAGACAGTTCAGTATACAGCAGATAGAACCTGTATCTAATGTATCCAGTGTCTCCGGCTGTATACTCAACGGCCACTTTATTAGGTACACGAGTCAGACCCCCTTTATACTCTCTACAAGAGGCTGGACACATTCCTCAGGGATTTTACTCCATATGGACATGATGACATCACACAGTTCCTCCATATACAAATGATGACATCACGCAGTTCCTCCATATAGACATGATGACATCACACAGTTCCTTCATATAGACATGATGACATCACACAGTTCCTCTATATGGACATGATGACATCACACAGTTCCTCTATATGGACATGATGACATCACACAGTTCCTCCATAAGGACATGATGACATCACACAGTTCCTCCATATGGACATGATGACATCACACAGTTCCTCCATATGGACATGATGACATCACACAGTTCCTCCATAAGGACATGATGACATCATGCAGTTCCTCCATATGGACATGATGACATCACACAGTTCCTCCATATGGACATGATGACATCACACAGTTCCTCCATATGGACATGATGACATCACACAGTTCCTTCATATAGACATGATGACATCACACAGTTCTTCCATATAGACATGATGACATCACACAGTTCTTCCATATGGACATGATGACATCACACAGTTCCTCCATATGGACATGATGACATCACACAGTTCCTTCATATAGACATGATGACATCACACAGTTCTTCCATATAGACATGATGACATCACACAGTTCCTCCATATGGACATGATGACATCACACAGTTCCTTCATATAGATGTGATGACATCACACAGTTCCTCTATATGGACATGATGACATCACACAGTTCCTCCATATGGACATGATGACATCACACAGTTCCTCCATATGGACATGATGACATCACACAGTTCCTCCATATGGACATGATGACATCACACAGTTCATCCATATGGACATGATGACATCACACAGTTCCTCCATATGGACATGATGACATCACACAGTTCCTCCATATGGACATGATGACATCACACAGTTCCTTCATATAGACATGATGACATCACACAGTTCCTCCATATGGACATGATGACATCACACAGTTCCTCCATATGGACATGATGATATCACACAGTTCTTCCATATGGACATGATGACATCCCACAGTTCCTTCATATAGATGTGATGACATCACACAGTTCCTTCATATAGACATGATGACATCACACAGTTCCCCCATATGGACATGATGACATCACACAGTTCCTCCATATGGACATGATGACATCACACAGTTCCTCCATATGGACATGATGACATCACACAGTTCCTCTATATGGACATGATGACATCACACAGTTCCTCCATATAGACATGATGACATCACACAGTTCCTCCATATAGACATGATGACATCACACAGTTCCTCCATATAGACATGATGACATCACACAGTTCCTCCATATAGACATGATGACATCACACAGTTCCTCCATATAGACATGATGACATCACACAGTTCCTCCATATGGACATGATGACATCACACAGTTCCTCTATATGGACATGATGACATCACACAGTTCCTCCATATAGACATGATGACATCACACAGTTCCTCCATATGGACATGATGACATCACACAGTTCCTCTATATGGACATGATGACATCACACAGTCGGCTGCACGTCCATGATGAGAATCTCCGGTTCCACCACATCCAATGTGACCTCTTTGTCCTGTATGAGATGATGTCATGTGACCTCATTGTCCTGTATGAGATGATGTCATGTGACCTCATTGTCCTGTATGAGATGATGTCATGTGACCTCATTGTCCTGTATGAGATGATGTCATGTGACCTCATTGTCCTGCATGAGATGATGTCATGTGACCTCATTGTCCTGTATGAGATGATGTCATGTGACCTCATTGTCCTGTATGAGATGATGTCATGTGACCTCATTGTCCTGTATGAGATGATGTCATGTGACCTCATTGTCCTCTATGAGATGATGTCATGTGACACGGGGCAGGAAGTCCAGTGGAGAAGTCATTTGGTAAAGAAATGGAGGTGATCGATGTCCGGTCATGCAGGGAGTTGTAGTTTTGCAACATCTAGAAAGAAGCCCAAAGTTCAGAGGCCACACCCTTTGTCCGCCATGCTTTACACTGCAGCCGGTGCTCCTCCGCTCCACGGATTTCCAGCCTCGCCGGATTACTATGATGAGTCTGGTTTACTGGGTTTGAAGGTTCGATTGACTCCAGTAAATTCCTCTCGGTTCTCGTCTAACCTCCTGACAGATCTGCGCAGGGCGACCTACAAGTCTCACACTTCACTACCGGAGACTTCCACCAGTAATGGAAGAAGTCGCAGAAAGAGCGCGGGCGGCCATTAGAACGGCGAATATGCCTCCGCTCCTGACCTTTACATAAGATAAAATATAATGTGTCTCATTCCGTCCGGCAATGAAAAAACATCACATGGTTATTCCTTTCCATTTCACCGTAATACTCGGGGCGGCTGTGGGTTGTTAACAATAATACGGCGCTTCTTACCGTAAACGCTCATTCACGATAACTGTCTTAAAGGGCCGGTAGATATACAGTGGCTGGTGTACCGTGTAAGTAACCCCTCCCCCTATTTGCCCATTTAGCTACAAACTGGAATTCTAATAGCTGTAACCCCTTAAAGGGGTGCTCCGCCCCTAGACATCTTATCCCCTATCCGAAGGATAGGGAATAAGAAGTTCAATCGCGGGGGTCCCGCTGCTGGTGACCCGCACTATCTCCTTTCTGTACCTGGCGTTCGTTTAGAGCGTCGGGTTTAGCGCTGGAGGCTCGTGTCGTCACGACCACGCTTTCTCAATGCAAGTCTATGGGAGGGGCCGCGACGGATGTCACGAGCCTACGGCGCTGCACCCGACGTTCTTAAGGAACGCTGGGTGAAGCAGGGAGATTGTGGGGTGTCCCCAGCGGCCGGACCCCCGCAATCAGCTATCCTTTGGATAGAGGATAGGATGTCTAGGGGAGGAGTACCCCTTTAACCCATAGAGAACACAGGACATAACTGTACGCCCTAACTGCATGGTATATACGTCCTGAGACACGTTTGAACTATGCCCGCTTCATAGATGGTGGGTCCCGGCTGCTTTCAGCAGCCGGGACCCACCATCTATGAAGCGGGCATAGTTCAAATGAGACTCAGGATGGTACATGTACCATTAACCCTTTAGATGCCATGATCAATACTGATCACTGTATCTAAAAGTAATACTCAAGCTTTGTGACCATTGGACCACCTGCAGCGCGATTGCGGGGGTCCGATGAGTCAAGATGGAGGTCTCCTAATCTCACTTCATGCAACTCTTTGCACAGTCCACCTTCTTGCAGGCTGTACAAGTGTATTACCGATATTGCTGACTAGTACAAGGCATGGGGACTTTAAAAAAATGTAAAAAAAAAAACTAACAAACACAAAAAGAAAAAGTATTTTAAAATACACATAATCCCCTCCCCCAATACATATTTAAAGGGGTATTCCAGGCAAAAACTTTTTGCTATATATCAACTGGCACCGGAAAGTTAAACAGATTTGTAAATTACTTCTATTAAAAAATCTTAATCCTTCCAATAGTTATTACCTTCTGAAGTTTTCTGTCTAACTGCTCAATGATGATGTCACGTCCTGGTAGCTGTGCATGATGGGAGAATATCCCCATAGGAACTGCACAGCTCCCGGGACTTGACATCATCATTGAGCAGTTAGACAGAAAACAACAACTCAAATTCAGAAGCTAATAACTATTGGAAGGATTAAGATTTTTTAACAGAAGTAATTTACAAATCTGTTTAACTTTACGGTGCTAGTTGATATATAAAAAAAAGTTTTTGCCTGGAATACCCCTTTAAGCCATCCTCTTTAAAGGGGTACTCCACTGGAAAACATTTAAAAAAAAATAAAAATCAACTGGTGCCAGAAAGTTAAAGAGATTTGTAGATTACTTTTATTAAAACATCTTAATCCTTCCAGTACTTATCAGCTGCTGTATGATCCACAGGAAGTTCTTTTCTTTTTGAATTTCTTTTCTGCCTGACCACAGTGCTCTCTGCTGCCACCTCTGTCCATGTCTGGAACTGTCCAGAGTAGGAGAGGTTTGCTATGGGGATTTGCTCCTGCTCTGGACAGTTCCTGACATGGACAGAGGTGGCAGCAGAGAGCACTGTGGTCAGACTGAAGAGAACTACACAACTTCCTGTGGAGCATGCAGCAGCTGATAAGTACTCGAAGGATTAGGATTTTTATATAGAAGTAATTTACAAATCTGTTTAACTTTTTTGCACCAGTTTAAGAAAAATGCTTTCCGGAGTACCCACCGCTTAAAACATACTACTTAAAGGGGTATTCCATAAAAAAATTATAATTTTTATATTTTTCATCTGGCTCCAGAAAGTTTAACCTATGTGTAAATTACTTTTACTATAAAAAAAAAATAAAAATCTTAATTCTTTCAGTAGTTATCAGCTGTTGAAGTTGAGTTGTTCTTTTCTTTCTGACCACAGTGCTCTCTGCTGACACCTCTGCTCGTCTCAGGAACTGCACAGAGTAGGAGCAAATCCCCATAGCAAACCTCTTCTACTCTGCGCAGTTCCCGAGACGAGCAGAGATGTCAGCAGAGAGCACTGTGGTCAGAAAGAAAAGAACAACTCAACTTCAGCAGTTGATAACTACTGGAAGGATTAAGATTTTTTTTTTTTTTTAATAGAAGTAATTTACAAATCTGTTTAACTTTCTGGAGCCAGTTGATTTAAAAAAAAAAAAAATATTTTAATTCCTTGAATTTTGACATCAGGGAAACAAGCGTTTATTTTGAAAGAAAAGGAAGGACCCCCTGTCATTTCGCCCAATATCTTTGATCTTTTGGGATGTGAAATTTTCCCCCTCTAGGGCCCCCGCGATCTCCCACAGGACCCGACATTCTAAACAAACACTGAGTTCCTGCGGCAGTGGTTGTGAGGTTCCAGCAATGCCTTCTCGTGATGTCACACCACGCCCCCTCCATTCATGTCTATGGGAGGGGGCGTTTCACGCCCCCTCCCATAGACATGAATGGATGGGGCGTGGCCTAATGTCATGAGGGGAGCGTCGCCACAATGTCACAATCACGGCCTCCAGCTCCAAGCGTTCTGAACAAAATATTCAGAATGCTGGATCACCGGAGTACCACTTTAAAGTGCTTCCCCCACTGCCCTATAAAAAGGTTCTCAGAGGCTACTTTGCGTTAGTGTACTTCACGGTGTGAGATCAGGGATTGCTAGACATGTCTCTATAATGCATTAATGAACATTTTGCCCAGTGAATGAAGGAGTCGCTGCTGTTATGTCGGCCGTTCTTACCTGTTAGGAGACGTTGGGCTAATGGATCCGTGTACCCCCCCCCCCCCAAGGTCCATTAGCCAGGATTCTGCCCTATTTGGTAGATGGCATTGATAGCCAGCAGCCCCCCATTAGGTTGTTGGCCCCATTAGGGCCCTATTTGCCTTCAGAACAGCACATATATGGGATGGAGGGTAATTATAAGATGTGACATATGCAGGGCCGGTTCTACCTATAGGTAAAATAGGCAGCTGCCTAGGGCGCCATCTTGATAGGGGCACCGCTTTGCCCATTGCAAAAAAAGTTAGCAACCAGCAAGAATCTGAAGAACTCGCCCAGCCAGCACCACAATCGCATGAGGAGGAGGTTTGTTACAGTGTGTCACTCCAGTAGTAAGGAGATTACATGGGGAGGAGGTTTGTTACAGTGTGTCACCCCAGTAGTAAGGAGATTACATGAGGGGGGGGGGGGTTGTTACAGTGTGTCACCCCAGTAGTAAGGAGATTACATGAGGAGGGGGTTTGTTACAGTGTGTCACTCCAGTAGTAAGGAGATTACATGGGAAGGAGGTTTGTTACAGTGTGTCACCCCAGTAGTAAGGAGATTACATGAGGGGGGGGGGGGGGTTGTTACAGTGTGTCACTCCAGTAGTAAGGAGATTACATGGGGAGGAGGTTTGTTACAGTGTGTCACCCCAGAGTAGTAAGGAGATTATTTAGGAGGAGGTTTGTTACAGTGTGTCACTTCAGTAGGAAGGAGATTACATGAGGAGGAGGTTTGTTACAGTGTGTCACCCCAGTAGTAAGGAGATTACATGAGGAGGAGGTGTGTTACAGTGTGTCACCCCAGTAGTAAGGAGATTACATGAGGAGGAGGTTTGTTACAGTGTGTCACCCCAGTAGTAAGGAGATTACATGAGGAGGAGGTTTGTTACAGTGTGTCACTCAAGTAGGAAGGAGATTACATGTGGAGGAGGTTTGTTACAGTGTGTCACCCCAGTAGTAAGGAGATTACATGAGGAGGAGGTTTGTTACAGTGTCACCCCAGTAGTAAGGAGATTACATGAGGAGGAGGTTTGTTACAGTGTGTCACTCCAGTAGTAAGGAGAATACATGAGGAGGAGGTTTGTTACAGTGTGTCACCCCAGTAATAAGGAGATTACACGAGTAGGGGGTTTGTTACAGTGTGTCACCCCAGTAGTAAGGAGAATACATGGGGAGGAGGTTTGTTACAGTGTGTCACCCCAGTAGTAAGGAGATTACATGAGGAGGAGGTTTGTTACAGTGTGTCACCCCAGTAGTAAGGAGATTATATGAGGAGGAGGTTTGTTACAGTGTGTCACCTCAGTAGTAAGGAGATTACATGAGGAAGAGGTTTGTTACAGTGTGTCACACCAGTAGTAAGGAGATTACATGAGGAGGAGGTTTGTTACAGTGTGTCACCCCAGTAGTAAGGAGATTACATGAGGAGGAGGTTTGTTGCAGTGTGTCACCCCAATAGTAAGGAGATTACATGAGGAGGAGGTTTGTTACAGTGTGTCACCCCAGTAGTAAGGAGATTACACGATTAGGGGGTTTGTTACAGTGTGTCACCCCAGTAGTAAGGAGATTAAATGAGGAGGAGGTTTGGTACAGTGTGTCACCCCAGTAGTAAGGTGATTACATAAGGAGGGGGTTTGTTACAGTGTGTCACACCAGTAGTAAGGAGATTACATGAGGAGGAGGTTTGTTACAGTGTGTCACACCAGTAGTAAGGAGATTACATGGGGAGGAGGTTTGTTACAGTGTGTCACTCAAGTAGGAAGGAGATTACATGTGGAGGAGGTTTGTTACAGTGTGTCACCCCAGTAGTAAGGAGATTACATGAGGAGGAGGTTTGTTACAGTGTCACCCCAGTAGTAAGGAGATTACATGAGGAGGAGGTTTGTTACAGTGTGTCACTCCAGTAGTAAGGAGAATACATGAGGAGGAGGTTTGTTACAGTGTGTCACCCCAGTAATAAGGAGATTACACGAGTAGGGGGTTTGTTACAGTGTGTCACCCCAGTAGTAAGGAGAATACATGGGGAGGAGGTTTGTTACAGTGTGTCACCCCAGTAGTAAGGAGATTACATGAGGAGGAGGTTTGTTACAGTGTGTCACCCCAGTAGTAAGGAGATTATATGAGGAGGAGGTTTGTTACAGTGTGTCACCTCAGTAGTAAGGAGATTACATGAGGAAGAGGTTTGTTACAGTGTGTCACACCAGTAGTAAGGAGATTACATGAGGAGGAGGTTTATTACAGTGTGTCACCCCAGTAGTAAGGAGATTACATGAGGAGGAGGTTTGTTGCAGTGTGTCACCCCAATAGTAAGGAGATTACATGAGGAGGAGGTTTGTTACAGTGTGTCACCCCAGTAGTAAGGTGATTACATGAGGAGGAGGTGTGTTACAGTGTGTCATCCCAGTAGTAAGGAGATTACATGAGGAGGAGGTTTGTTATAGTGTGTTACCCAAGTAGTAAGGTGATTACATGAGGAGGAGGTTTGTTACAGTGTGTCACCCCAGTAGTAAGGAGATTACACGATTAGGGGGTTTGTTACAGTGTGTCACCCCAGTAGTAAGGAGATTAAATGAGGAGGAGGTTTGGTACAGTGTGTCACCCCAGTAGTAAGGTGATTACATAAGGAGGGGGTTTGTTACAGTGTGTCACACCAGTAGTAAGGAGATTACATGAGGAGGAGGTTTGTTACAGTGTGTCACACCAGTAGTAAGGAGATTACATGGGGAGGAGGTTTGTTACAGTGTGTCACCCCAGTAGTAAGGAGATTAATTTGCGGAGGGGGTTTGTTACAGTGTGTCACCCCTGTAGTAAGGAGATTACATGAGGAGGAGGTTTGTTACAGTGTGTCACCCCTGTAGTTAGGAGATTATATTAGGAAGAGGTTTGTTACAGTGTGTCACCCCAGTAGTAAGGTGATTACATGAGGAGGTTTGTTACAGTGTGTCACCCCAGTAGTAAGGAGATTACACGAGGAGGAGGTTTGTTACAGTGTGTCACCCCAGTAGTAAGGTGATTACATGAGGAGGAGGTTTGTTACAGTGTGTCACCCCAGTAGTATGGAAATTACATGAGGAGGAGGTTTGTTACAGTGTGTCACCCCAGTAGTATGGAAATTACATGAGGAGGAGGTTTGTTACAGTGTGTCACCCCAGTAGGAAGGAGATTATATGAGGAGGAGGTTTGTTACAGTGTGTCACTCCAGTAGGAAGGAGATTATATGAGTAGGAGGTTTGTAACAGTGTGTCACCACAGTAGTATGGAAATTACATGAGGAGGAGGTTTGTTACAGTGTGTCACCCCAGTAGTATGGAAATTACATGAGGAGGAGGTTTGTTACAGTGTGTCACCCCAGTAGGAAGGAGATTATATGAGGAGGAGGTTTGTTACAGTGTGTCACTCCAGTAGGAAGGAGATTATATGAGTAGGAGGTTTGTAACAGTGTCACCCCAGTAGTAAGGAGATTACATGAGGAGGAGGTTTGTTACAGTGTGTCACCCCAGTAGTAAGGTGGGGCGAGCCAATTGCAGGGTCAAGGAGCGGCACAATTAGATTTTGCCTAGGTTAGCAAAAATCCTTGCACCAGCCCTGGCATAGGTGAGAACCTATAGATGTAGCAGAGCTGAGTTGGTTCTGTCTCTGTTATCGTTCGGTGGTCCCTGGTGTGATTTTTCTTAGGACTGCACATTAACCCTCTGCGTTACCTCCCTACAGTGAGTTATAATAATACACAACATCCTATATGAAAAGAACACGAAAAGGTCCGTGCGCCTTTGATGTCCTCACACGTTGTGTCGACTTCACTCGATGACATTTTACCCACGTGGATGAGAAAGGTCACCGAATCTGATGCTGGGTACACGAGCGCTCTGGGGGGGTTCTTTGTCCTAAAATCACCCCCATTGAGGAGGCCCTATGTGTGAGGCCACTTTGTCATATGTCACTCATCCCTCTTGTCTTTATAATCGCGGATTCTGGATAGAGATAAACCATGTACATAATCTCCCCTGCAGAGGAGTGAGCGAACCGTATAGTGCCCCCTACTGGTGGTGGCTAAAATCTCTTTCCTTCCCTTTGGTTTGGGCCGTTTGGCTAATGATCAGCAGTCAGACATTGAAGAACCAATAGATGGCACTAAGGAGCAAGTTCTTTTCCATTTGTTCCCAGGGAGCATTGCCTGGTCCTTAAAGGGGTTTTCCAGCCTTAGACATCTTAAAGGGGTACTCCGGTGGAAAACTTTTTTTTTAAATAAAATTATGGCAGAAAGTTAAACAGATTTGTAAATTACTTATATTAAAAAAAATCTTAATCCTTCCAGTACTTATTAGCTGCTGGATACTACAGAGGAAATTATTTTCTTTTTGGAACACAGTGCTCTCTGCTGACATCATGACCACAGTGCTCTCTGCTGACCTCATGACCACAGTGCTCTCTGGTGACCTCATGACCACAGTGCTCTCTGCTGACATCTCTGCCCATTTTAAGAACTGTCCAGAGTAGAAGAAAATCCCCATAGCAAACATATGCTGCTCTGGCCAGTTCCTGAAATGGACAGAGGTGTCAGCAGAGAGCACTGTGGTCATGATGTCAGCAGAGAGCTCTGTGTTCCAAAAAGAAAATAATTTCCTCTGTAGTATTCAGCAGCTAATAAGTAATGGAAGGATTGAGAATTTTTTAATAGGAGTAATTTACAAATTTGTTTAACTTTCTGGCACAGTTGATTTAAAAAAAAAAAAAAAAAAGTTTTCCACCGGAGTACCCCTTTAAGGATAGGGGATAAGATATCTGATCGAGGGGGTCCCATCGCTGGGACCCCCTGTGATTTCAGTGCAGCATCCGGCATTCTGTGTCGGAGATGGAGATGTGACATCACACCCCCTCCCATAGACATGAATGGAGGAGGCATAGCGTCACGTCATGAGGGGGCATCCTGGTAGCATTGCCCGGCACAGAATGCTGGGAGCTGCACTGAGATCATGGAGGGTCCCAACAGTGCGACCCCCATGATCCGACATCTTATCCCCTCTCCTTTGGATAAGATGTCTAAGGGCCTTTAAGAATCTTTATGCCAACCTTGTGGTCTCCTTAAAAAAAAGTAATACTGCATTTTTTTTTATTATATAGTACAGCATAGGTTAGAATTAAAGATTAATTTATTGGTCCTTGTGTATGTCTTGTGTGTACCTGTTTTTGCTACTGTGGCAGGCATGGGAGTTGAAGCCATATTGATTACAATTCCATCACTGAAATGATGCATATATTCCCCATGAATCCTCTGACTTTGCAGAAAAAGGGGTGGAGTCTCATTACTGCACCTGGTCATCTAATTAGACTAAAGGTCACCCGGGTGAACTGATAAGACTCATAAAGGGGTTGCGGTTAATTCCCATTATGTGCAATTTTGAGGCATTTTCTTTCATGCGTTTTGTACAGAAATATTGCCATGAGACAAAAAGTGATTTGTCCTATAATCAAAACTGACAGAATATTCTGTCTGCTTTTGTTGCACATTTTAGTTTTCAAAAATCTGCTGTAAAAATTACAAATTTTTACCATGATATGCACAATTGGTAGTAAGAATGGAACCCTTTTTGAAGCAATTAAAATAAATGCAGCCTCAGGAGAGGTGTATATATACATGTATATGCCCGTACGTGCCCGTATGATCTCCCTACAACGCCTGGGCATGCTCCTGATGAGGTGGAGGATGGTCTCCTGAGGGATGTCCTCCCAGACCTGGACTAAAGCATCCGCCAACTCCTGGACAGTCTGTGGTGGATGGAGCAAGACGTCCCAGATGTGCTCAATCGGATTCAGGGGAACGGGCGACCGGTCCATAGCATCAATGCCTTCCTCTTGTAGGAACTGCTGACACACTCCAGCCACATGAGGTCTAGCATTGTCTTGTATTAGGAGGAACCCAACCGCACCAGCATATGGTCTCACAAGGGGTCTGAGGATCTCATCTCGGTACCTAATGGCAGTCAGGCTACCTCTGGCAAGCACATGGAGGGCTGTGCGGCCCCCCAAAGAAATGCCACCCCAAACCATTACTGACCCACTGCCAAACCGGTCATGCTGGAGGATGTTGCAGGCAGCAGAACGTTCTCCGCGGCGTCTTCAGACTCTGTCACGTCTGTCACATGTGCTCAGTGTGAACCTGCTTTCATCTGTGAAGAGCACAGGGCGCCAGTGGTGAATTTGCCAATCTTGGTGTTCTCTGGCAAATGGCAAACGTCCTGCATGTTGTTGGGCTGTAAGCACAACCCCCACCTGTGGACGTCGGGCCCTCATACCATCCTCATGGAGTCTGTTTCTGACCGTTTGAGTGGACACATGCACATTTGTGTCCTGCTGGAGGTCATTTTGCAGGGATCTGGCAGTGCTCCTCCTGCTCCTCCTTGCACAAAGGCAGAGGTAGCGGTCCTACTGCTGGGTTGTTGCCCTCCTACGGCCTCCTCCATGTCTCCTGATGTACTGGCCTGTCTCCTGGTAGCTCCTCCATGTTCTGGACACTACGCTGACAGACACAGCAAACCTTCTTGCCACAGCTCGCATTGATGTGCCATCCTGGATGAGCTGCACTACCTGAGCCCCTTGTGTGGGTAGTAGACTATGTCTCATGCTACCACTAGAGTGAAAGCACCGCCAGCATTCAAAAGTGACCAAAACATCAGCCAGGAAGCAAAGGAACTGAGAAGTGGTCTGTGGTCACCACCTGCAGAACCACTCCTTTATTGGGGGTGTCTTGCTAATTGCCTATAATTTCCACGTGTTGTCTGTTCCATGTGAAATTGATTGTCAATCAGTGTTCTTCCTGAGTGGACAGTGGGATTTCACAGAAGTGTCAGTGACTTGGAGTTACATTGTGGTGTTTAAGTGTTGTCTTTATGTGTTTTTTTGAGCAGTGTACTATAAATCCTGATCCCATGAAGTCAGCAGCAGCAGTATACAGATAGAGCTGGAGGGGAAGTGTATAACTACAGTAAAATCTTCCTTAGTGGACGCCTCCCAATAGCGGTCGTGGACACACCCAATAGGGGACAAAACATTCCCATCAGGGGACAAGCAGGCTTATTTTCCAGCCCTACCCTGTACAGCCAAAACCCCAGTAAGGGACCAGGTCCCTGCTGCACCACCCTACACCCCCCCCCCCCTCCCCCCCCAGCACAGAAGCAGAAGACAGAAGCCGTTTAAACAGTGATCTCCGTCTTCTGCACGTCCACGTCCGCCGGCCACATCATTCGCCGCCACCCCCCTTCCCCGATCCCCCTCTTTATTACTAGCGTTGACCGTGAATATTCAAAATGTGAATTTTTACCGCGAATATCGGCACTTTGCAATTTTGTGAATATTTAGAATACAGTGGTCCCTCAACATACGATGGGAATCCGTTCCAAATGGACCATCGTTTGTTGAAACCATCGTATGTTGAGGGATCCGTGCAATGTAAAGTATAGGACAGTGGTCTACAACCTGCGGACCTCCAGATGTTGCAAAACGACAACACCCAGCATGCCCGGACAGCCAACGGCTGTCCGGGCATGCTGGGAGTTGCAGTTTTGCAACATCTGGAGGTCCGCAGGTTGAAGACCACTGGTATTGGAGGTTATACTCACGTGTCCCCGCCGCTCCGGACTGTCACCGCTGCCCTGGATGTCGCCTTCCATCGCTGTCGCCGCGTTCCCAGGGTGTCCCCGACGCTCCGGCAAGGCCTCTTCTTCCCCGGCATCCTCGCTCTCCATCTCCGCCATCACGTCACTACGCAAGCCGCTCCTATTGGATGACGGGACGGCGTGATGACGACGATGGAGAGCGCAGACGATGCAGGGGATCCCGAAGAGGACGCGCCGGAGCCCCGAGGACAGGTAAGTGATCGTCAGCGGAGCACACGGGGCACCGTAAACGGCTATCCGGTGGTAGCTGAAGCAGTCTGTGCTGCAGGATAGCCGTTTATGCGATGGCCCCGACATACAAAAGCATCGTATGTTGATGCTGCCTTCACAATGTGATGGCCTCTGAGAGTGATTGTATGTTGAAATTATCGTATGTCGGGGCCATCGTAAGTCGGGGGGGTCACTGTATTCGTGAAATATCGCAAATTCGAATATGGCCCCTGTCGCTCATGACTATTTATTACCCCCCGTGTTATTTAATTCCTCCTTTATTGCCCTCTGTGCAAAGTCATCACCCTCTTTACCACCCCCTGTGCCATTTTATTCCCCCTTTATCTCCCTGTGCCCCTTCATAAAGAGGGGGGGGGGTGATGAATTTACACAGAGGGTGATAAAGGGGGAATTATGGGGTACAGGGGTAGGGTAGGGGGATAATTTGGCACAATATACAGGGTATAAAGGGTATGTGGTGATTAAACAGCACTAGGAGATTGTACTGTATTATTGCTCTTTATCATGTTTTATAGGTAATTACACCCTGGAGTGAGGACAGGACAGGATTCCGTCATTTAGGAAGATTTTTGAGCCTTCTTTCCCCATAGGGGACATCTCTCAGTAGCGGACACATTTTTATTCCCCGTGAGTCTCCACTATTGGGAGATTCTACTGTACTATAAATCCTGATCTGATAGAAGCAGCAGTATACAGATAGAGCTGTGGGGAGGTGTATAACTACTATATTTCTTGATCACATAGATATAGCAGCAGTATACAGATAGAGCTGGAGGGGAGGTGCATAACTCATATATATCCTGACCCTATAGATATAGCAGCAGTATACAGATAGAGCTGGAGGGGAGGTGCATAGCTAATATATATCCTGACCGTATAAATATAGCAGCAGTGTACAGATAGAGCTATGGGGAGGTATATAACTACTATATATCCTGATCCTATAGATATAGCAGCAGTATACAGACAGAGCTGGAGGGGAGGTGTATAACTACTATATATCCTGATCCTATAGATATAGCAGCAGTGTACAGATAGAGCTGTGGGGAGGTGTATAACTACTATATATCCTTATATATCCTGATACTATAGATATAGTAGCAGTATAAAGATAGAGCTGGAGGGGAGGTGTATCACTACTATATATACTGATTCCACAGAAGTAGCAGCAGCAATATACAGATAGACCCGGAGGGGTGATCTATAACTATTATATATACTGATCCCATAGATATAGCAGCAGTATACAGATAGAGCTGGATGGGAGGTGGATAACTACTATAGATACTGATCCCATAGAGATAGAAGCAGCAGTATATAGATAGAGCTGTAGAAGGGTATATAACTGCTATATATCCTGATTTCATAGATATAGCAGCAGTATACAGATAGAGCTGGAGGTGAGGTGTATAACTACTATAGATACTGAACCCATAGAGATAGCAGCAGCAGTATACAGATAGAGCTGGACGGGGAACAGGTGGAGTGCTTCTTTAATGAGACATATTAACCCTTGGAGCTAAACCTGCAGGGATTTACCATAGAGGCCGGTTACTTCCCATCATCTCACAGGTATCAATGACATATAGGAAGATCACATTAACCCTTTTAGATCAATTCATACAGCAACATACCACATTTTTGGGACTAGTGGGCTACACAGAACAGCCGAAAATGATCATGTGAGGACATTCTGGAGCCGCCACTTGAAATTTGATGCAGGGCCTGTAGGTGGCAGTACTGCAGTTAATGGTTTCAGTGTTGAACATAGAGCCGCATATACATTAATCTCCTATATAATCTGCTCGGTTTTAACTCTTTACATGAACTAAATGATTCCTGCGGCGTCTTAATATAACAATGGACGTCCTGTGCAGAGCAGGATGAGATGGAGAATTCAGGTGTAAACGTAAAAAAGCCAAAAAAAAAAGGCAAAAATTGCTGATTTTTGGTCACTTCATACACTGCTCGAAAAAATAAAGGTAACACTAAACACCACAATGTAACTCCAAGTCACTGACACTTGTGTGAGATCCCACTGTCCACTCAGGAAGAACACTGATTGACAATCAATTTCACATGGAACAGACCACACGTGGAAATTATAGGCAATTATCAAGACACCCCAATAAAGGAGTGGTTCTGCAGGTGGTGACCACAGACCACTTCTCAGTTCCTATGCTTCCTGGCTGATGTTTTGGTCACTTTTGAATGCTGGCGGTGCTTTCACTCTAGTGGTAGCATGAGACGGAGTCTACAACCCACACAAGTGGCTCAGGTAGTGCAGCTCATCCAGGATGGCACATCAATGCGAGCTGTGGCAAGAAGGTTTGCTGTGTCTGTCAGCGTAGTGTCCAGAGCATGGAGGCGCTACCAGGGGACAGGCCAGTACATTAGGAGACGTGGAGGAGGCCGTAGGAGGGCAACAACCCAGAAGCAGGAGCGCTACCTCCGCCTCTGTGCAAGGAGGAGCAGGAGGAGCACTGCCAGAGCCCTGCAAAATGACCTCCAGCAGATCACAAATGTGCATGTGTCCACTCGAACGGTCAGAAACAGACTCCATGAGGGTGGTATGAGGGTACGACATCCACAGGTGGGGGTTGTGCTTAAATGGGCACTGTCAGATACAAAAACTTATGTTGTAAAGCATGTATAACCAATAGGTTTTGAAATTGATTTCCTTAGAAAATGTTCAGTATTTCATACTGAAAAAGCCAGTCAAGCAACTGCCCCCCCCCCCCTGCCTGCTTGGACACATACTAGTGCTGCTGTGTCCATGCATCATCACCTATGTCATGGACACACTTCTTTGATTGACAGCTGTGAGTGCAGGGCTCAGAGCTGGATGAAAAATCCTCCCACTGTCAGCTTGCGTCCGGCTACTGTCAGTGAGGACATGCTGGGAATTGTAGTTTTGCTAATGCTAGGGGAGATGTGAGCAGACAGCATACTGAGGGAGGGGGCGGAGACCTGCACAGTGAGGCCACACACCCTCCATCTGAGAGGAATTCAGACTAGTGTGCTAAATTAAAAGTGTAATAAAAAAAATAAAGGTGCTAGACACATAAAAATTAGATGTACATGGTCAGGATTAGGTACTGAGTGTTATATTTAAAAAAAATTGTTTCTTTGTTGGATCTGACGAGGACACTTTAAAGCCCAACACCATGCAGGACGTTTGGTATTTGCCAGAGAACACCAAGATTGGCAAATTCACCACTGGCGCGCTGTGCTCTTCACAGATGAAAGCAGGTTCACACTGAGCACATGTGACAGACTTGACAGAGTCTGGAGATGCCGTGGAGAACGTTCTGCTGCCTGCAACATCCTCCAGCATGACCAGTTTGGCGGTGGGTCAGTAATGGTGTGGGGTGGCATTTTTTTGGGGGGCCGCACAGCCCTCCATGTGCTTACCAGAACAGATTTTTGATAGCCGAGGTACGTGCTCTCAAATCACCCGAGTGCAAATAAAAAGTGCAAGTGTTCACACAAAAAAAACGTGCATGAGAATGCGGTCTATCACAAGCCCTTCTCCGAAAGGAGAGAGGCCCCCTACAAACCAAACCCTTCGCCTCCAGGCCAAAAGGCACCTGCAAGGTTCCAGGTACAATGTCCCCTTTCGCCAAAGCTACTCAGGGACCGAAAGTGTTCCCGGCGGACAACTGGGCATTAACCAGGTTGTCGCCAAGAAAACAGTAAAACCGGTTTGGCATCCTGCTGAAACAGGATGCCACGGGGTATAACAGGGAGGTGAGGAACCTCATGGCCACAAACACCTCCCCTAGACCGGCAGGAGGGACACCCAGAAGGGCTACCGCATCCTACCAAATCCTAGTGGACAAACAGAACACAAAAAGTGGACACAATGACAAAAAGAATAAATAAATAAGTGGATGTGCGCAGTGTGTAATACTGCCCGGACATCCGACCGGATCTATAAAAATTCCCCGATCTTAGCTGGAAGGCCGGGATACTAAGGGTGAGTGCCCAGAAGAGTGAGAGAAAAAGTGCATGCTATGTGCTTTCATTCAAGTGGGGTTGCCAATCCCAAGTGAACTCCGGCACCGTGGGGTCACCACTCCCAGGGCACTTGTGCACCTCGGCCTTCACTCTACCCGGACCTTAAGGCCAGATCCAGAAGGAACAGGTCTCCTCAGAGATGACTGCTGCCCTCCACAGCCATCCCTGGTACACCCGTCCTACTGTGAGGTTCCCCATCCTGCCTTGGTGGTCTTCCACACCGGCAACTAACAGGAAAGGTACTAACCTTGATCTTAGCCAAATGGCCGAGAATCGATCCATGTGCTTGCCAGAGGTAGCCTGACTGCCATTAGGTACCAAGATGAGATCCTCAGAACCCTTGTGAGACCATATGCTGGTGCGGTTGGCCCTGGGTTCCTCCTAATACAAGACAATGCTAGACCTCATGTGGCTGGAGTGTGTCGGCAGTTCCTACAAGAGGAAGGCATTGATTCTATGGACTGGCCGCCCGTTCCCCTTAATCCGATTGAGCACATCTGGGATGTCTCCCTCCATCCATTACAGACTGTCCAGGAGTTGGCGGATGCTTTAGTCCAGGTCTGGGAGGACATCCCTCAGGAGACCATCCTCCACCTCATCAGGAGCATGCCCAGGCACTGTAGGGAGGTCATACGGGCACGTGGAGGCCACACACACTACTGAGCCTCATTGGGACTTGTATTAAGGACATTACATAAAGTTGGATCAGCCTGTAGTGGGGTTTTCCTCTATGATTTTGAGTGTGACTCCATATCCAGACCTCCAGGGGTTCATACATTTGATTTCCATTGATTATTTTTGGTGATTTTGTTGTCAGCGCATTCAACTATGTAAAGAGGAAAGGATTTCATACCATTAGTTCATTTGTGGTGTCCCGGTACCGTAGTGCATACCGTACCTTGGTAGAGGTCCCCAAAGTCAGAGTTTCTAGGAACCGTGGGGTCCTCAGATCTAGTCCTCCCTTAGTCACCCCTTACATCGTTAATATATTATTTACATAAATGTATAAAAAAGTGTACTTACCTTGCCATAGCGTCACAGGACCTGCGGGTCATGTGACAGTAATTCAGAACTCTATGGTTTGTTGAAGGACCTTCGGTGGTTCTTGTGTTCACCCACAATGCCATGTAACGATGAGTGACAGCTGTTATGGACCAATCCAAAACCGCTCAGCCCCTGCCCATATAAGGGAGCTGCAGCCAATAATCGCTCTCTTGGGTTGCTGACACTGGATCAGGCAGGACCTCCGCAACTTCCAAAGACAATTACTAGGCCAAAGCCTTGCGGCCTCGGCCTACGCTAAAGACTGTGAGTTCTTACAATTCCCCGCTAACTCCGCAAGATCACTGGACCTAAACCTAAACCTAAATCCAGCGGATCTATGCTACAAAATCCTCCTAAACTAAAGAGAACTTACCCGGTCCCAACCACTGTCAATCGCTGCTCAGCTGTATATAGACTCTGTTATCTGGACTGTTACCGGTTACTGCATGTTACAGAAAATCTGCAGTAAAGTTTCAACAAGTTTTCAGCTAAGCACTGGTTGTGGACAATCCGTTATTCTACACTCACCCATCGCTCTTGGGAAGGGTGGCGATAGGCCCAGCAGTACCTCAGCATTTAACCCTCACCCTGGCGTCACAAGTGACAAGGGTTAATAGCACCGTTTATAACCTGCACAGCAACATCCCGACCACCACATCCACCCACAAGACTATATCACAAAGTGCCCGCCACACATTTATTCAGATAAAGGATGTGTTATCGCAATGTTCACTTTATTTTTTGAGCAGTGTATATAAAACTTTTCCTACAAACATAAATGCAGATTAAAGGGGCGTCCTCACCAATAACTCTAAGTTTACAATATTAAGCTAAATATTTAACTAGAATCATTCAAAATGCTCATGTGTCTTAATATTACTGTTAAATGCTTCGTCCTGGTCATGCAATTCTCAGGAGATCAGTCCCAGTCACACATGCTCAGTAGCTCAGTCCTGGTCACACATGCTCAGTAGCTCAGTCCTGGTCACACATGCTCAATAGCTCAGTCCTGGTCACACATGCTCAATAGCTCAGTCCTGGTCACACATACTCAGTAGCTCAGTCCTGGTCACACATGCTCAGTAGCTCAGTCCTGGTCACACATGCTCAGTAGCTCAGTCCTTGTCACACATGCTCAGTAGCTCTGTCCTAGTCGCACATGCTCAGTAGCTCAGTCCTGGTCCCACATGCTCAGTAGCTCAGTCCGGGTCACACATGCTCAGTAGCTCAGTCCTGGTCACACATGCTCAGTAGCTCTGTCCTAGTCGCACATGCTCAGTAGCTCAGTCCTGGTCCCACATGCTCAGTAGCTCAGTCCTTGTCACACATGCTCAGTAGCTCAGTCTTGGTCACACATGCTCAGTAGCTCAGTCCTTGTCACACATGCTCAGTAGCTCAGTCCTGGTCGCACATACTCAGTAGCTCAGTCCTTATCACACATGCTCAGTAGCTCAGTCCTGGTCACACATGCTCAGTAGCTCAGACCTTGTCACACATGCTCAGTAGCTCAGTCCTTGTCACACATGCTCAGTAGCTCAGTCCTGGTCACACATGCTCAGTAGCTCAGTCCTGGTCACACATGCTCAGTAGCTCAGTCTTGGTCACACATGCTCAGTAGCTCAGTCCTTCTCACACATGCTCAGTAGCTCAGTCCTGGTTGCACCTACTCAGTTGCTCAGTCCTTATCACACATGCTCAGTAGCTCAGTCCCGGTCACACATGCTCAGTAGCTCAGTCCTAGTCGCACATGCGCAGTAGTTCAGTCCTGGTCACACATGCTCAGTAGCCCAGTCCTGGTCACACATGCTCAGTAGCTCAGTCCTGGTCACACATGCTCAGTAGCTCAGTCCTGGTCACACATGCTCAGTAGCTCAGTCCTGGTCCCACATGCTCAGTAGCTCAGTCCGGGTCACACATGCTCAGTAGCTCAGTCCTGGTCACACATGCTCAGTAGCTCAGTCCTTGTCACACATGCTCAGTAGCTCAGTCTTGGTCACACATGCTCAGTAGCTCAGTCGTTGTCACACATGCTCAGTAGCTCAGTCGTTGTCACACATGCTCAGTAGCTCAGTCCTGGTCGCACATACTCAGTAGCTCAGTCCTTATCACACATGCTCAGTAGCTCAGTCCTGGTCACACATGCTCAGTAGCTCAGTCCTTGTCACACATGCTCAGTAGCTCAGTCCTTATCACACATGCTCAGTAGCTCAGTCCTGGTCACACATGCTCAGTAGCTCAGTCCTGGTCACACATGCTCAGTAGCTCAGTCTTGGTCACACATGCTCTGTAGCTCAGTCCTTGTCACACATGCTCAGTAGCTCAGTCCTGGTCGCACATGCTCAGTAGCTCAGTCCTGTTCACACATGCTCAGTAGCACAGTCATGGTCACACATGCTCAGTAGCTCAGTCCTGGTCACACATTCTCAGTAGCCCAGTCCTGGTCACACATGCTCAGTAGCTCAGTCCTGGTCACACATGCTCAGTAGCTCAGTCCTGGTCACACATGCTCAGTAGCTCAGTCCTGGTCACACATGCTCAGTAGCTCTGTCCTAGTCGCACATGCTCAGTAGCTCAGTCCTGGTCCCACATGCTCAGTAGCTCAGTCCCGGTCACACATGCTCAGTAGCTCAGTCCCGGTCACACATGCTCAGTAGCTCAGTCCTTGTCACACATGCTCTGTAGCTCAGTCCTTGTCACACATGCTCAGTAGCTCAGTCCTGGTCGCACATACTCAGTAGCTCAGTCCTTATCACACATGCTCAGTAGCTCAGTCCTGGTCACACATGCTCAGTAGCTCAGTCCTTGTCACACATGCTCAGTAGCTCAGTCCTTATCACACATGCTCAGTAGCTCAGTCCTGGTCACACATGCTCAGTAGCTAAGTCCTGGTCACACATGCTCAGTAGCTCAGTCTTGGTCACACATGCTCAGTAGCTCAGTCCTTGTCACACATGCTCAGTAGCTCAGTCCTGGTCGCACCTACTCAGTAGCTCAGTCCTTATCACACATGCTCAGTAGCTCAGTCCTGGTCACACATGCTCAGTAGCTTAGTCCTGTTCACACATGCTCAGTAGCACAGTCCTGGTCACACATGCTCAGTAGCTCAGTCCTGGTCACACATGCTCAGTAGCTCAGTCCTGGTCACACATGCTCAGTAGCTCAGTCCTGGTCACACATGCTCAGTAGCTCAGTCCTGGTCACACATGCTCAGTAGCTCAGTCCTGGTCACACATGCTCAGTAGCTCAGTTCTGGTCACACATGCTCAGTAGCTCAGTCTTTGTCACACATGCTCAGTAGCTCAGTCCTGGTCACACATACTCAGTAGCTCAGTCCTTGTTACACATGCTCAGTAGCTCAGTCCTGGTCACACATGCTCAGTTGCTCAGTCCCGGTCACAAATGCTCAGTAGCTCAGTCCCGGTCACAAATGCTCACTAGCTCAGTCCTGGTCACACATGCTCAGTAGCTCAGTCCTTGTCACACATGCTCAGTAGCTCAGTCCTGGTCACACATGCTCAGTAGCTCAGTCCTGGTCACACATGCTCAGTAGCTCAGTCCTTGTCACACATGATCAGTAGCTCAGTCCTTGTCACACATGCTCAGTAGCTCAGTCCTTGTCACACATGCTCAGTAGCTCAGTCCTGGTCACACATGCTCAGTAGCTCAGTCCTGGTCACACATGTTCAGTAACTCAGTCCTTGTCACACATGCTCAGTAGCTCAGTCCTGGTCACACATGCTCAGTAGCTCAGTCCTGGTCACACATGCTCAATAGCTCAGTCCTGGTCACACATGCTCAGTAGCTCAGTCCTGGTCACACATGCTCAGTTGCTCAGTCCTGGTCACACATGCTCAGTAGCTCAGTCCCGGTCACAAATGCTCAGTAGCTCAGTCCTGGTCACACATGCTCAGTAGCTCAGTCCTGGTCACACATACTCAGTAGCTCAGTCCTGGTCACACATGCTCAGTAGCTCAGTCCTTGTCACACATGTTCAGTTGCTCAGTCCTGGTCACACATGCTCAGTAGCTCAGTCCTTGTCACACATGCTCAGTAGCTCAGTCCTGGTCACACATGTTCAGTAGCTCAGTCCAGGTCACACATGCTCAGTAGCTCAGTCTTGGCCACACATGCTCAGTAGCACAGTCCTGGTCACACATGCTCATTAGCTCAGTCCTGGTCACACATGCTCAGTAGCTCACTCCTGGTCACACATGCTCAGTAGCTCAGTCCTGGTCACACATGCTCAGTAGCTCAGTCCAGGTCACACATGCTCAGTAGCTCAGTCCTGGTCACACATGCTCAGTAGCTCAGTCCTGGTCACACATGCTCAGTAGCTCAGTCCTGGTCACACATGCTCAGTAGCTCAGTCCTGGTCACACATGCTCAGTAGCTCAGTCCTGGTCACACATGCTCAGTAGCTCAGTCCTGGTCACACATGCTCAGTAGCTCAGTCCTGGTCACACATGCTCAGTAGCTCAGTCCTGGTCACACATGCTCAGTAGCTCAGTCCTGGTCACACATGCTCAGTAGCTCAGTCCTGGTCACACATGCTCAGTAGCTCAGTCCTGGTCACACATGCTCAGTAGCTCAGTCCTGGTCACACATGCTCAGTAGCTCAGTTCCACCTCCCAGATCCTCTTGTAGATGGCAGTAAAGTAATTCTGCCCCCATCTGGTCACCACTAGAATGCATCCTCCATTATGGGCTCCTTCTTCACTATAAATGTCTGAATTATACTTGAAATGCAGAAGACAAATGAAGGAAATTTTTTTCACTTTCCTTAAAATTCTCACCTTGAACTCGTGGAGGCGAAGCTGAAATCTAGAAGGATGAGAGCGATGTCGGATGTGCGGTGTTTATTCATCAAAATAAATCAAAGTGAAGGACGGCTGATAACTGCGGCTCCAGGAGCCGCCATGACTGATCGCTGCCATTATTGCTGTCTATAAAGTCTCCCAATCTCCGACCGGGGGAGGGGGGAATAATTAGAAGAAAGTAAATGTTACGAATATTGATGGGAATTTGTGTTTCATGTTAAGTGATAAAAATGACAATGGTTAGGATGGGATTATGATATGAAATATGGCCGTCATGTCTACAAGTAATGAATGTGTCTCCTTAAATTATAACATAAGGTTTGAGGCAAAGAGCAGAACAAGGAGATGTCACATGACGGATGAGCGTTGTGGAGGCGACGGGTGACTAAATATGTAAATGCTCCTTATATTAATCCCTTCACATTAATCTCCTACATTTAAAGGGGTACTCCGCCCACAGATATCTTATCCCGGGGGTCCCCAACAGCTAGATATCTAGGGGCGGATCTCCCTGCTACACCCAGACCCCCGCGATCTCCCTGCTACACCCAGACCCCCGCGATCTCCCTGCTACACCCAGACCCCCGCGATCTCCCTGCTGCACCCAGACCCCCGCGATATCCCTGCTGCACCCAGACCCCCCCCCCCCCCGCGATCTCCCTGCTACACCCAGACCCCCGCGATCACAATGCTACACCCAGACCCCCAGCGATCTCCCTGCTGCACCCAGATCCCCGCGATCTCCCTGCTGCACCCAGACCCTCGCGATCTCCCTGCTGCACCCAGACCCCCCCCCACAATCTCACTGCTACACCCAGACCCCCGCGATCTCCCTGCTGCACCCAGACCCCCCCCCACAATCTCACTGCTACACCCAGACCCCCGCGATCTCCCTGCTGCACCCAGACCCCCGCGATCTCCCTGCTGCACCCAGACCCCCGCGATCTCCTTGCTGCACCCAGACCCCCAGCGATCTCCCTGCTGCACCCAGACCCCCCCCCCCCCCCCGCGATCTCCCTGCTGCACCCAGACCCCCGCGATCTCCCTGCTGCACCCAGACCCCCCCCCCACGATCTCACTGCTACACCCAGACTCCCAGCGATCTCCCTGCTGCACCCAGACCCCCGCGATCTCCCTGCTGCACCCAGACCCCCGCGATCTCCTTGCTGCACCCAGACCCCCGCGATCTCCCTGCTACACCCAGACCCCCCCCACGATCTCCCTGCTGCACCCAGACCCCCGCGATTTCCCTGCTGCACCCAGACCCCCACGATCTTCCTGCTGCACCCAGACCCCGTGATCTCCCTGCTGCACCCAGACCCCGTGATCTCCCTGCTGCACCCAGACCCCCGCGATCTCCCTGCTGCACCCAGACCCCCGCGATCTCCTTGCTGCACCCAGACCCCCGCGATCTCCCTGCTACACCCAGCCCCCCCCCGCGATCTCCCTGCTACACCCAGCCCCCCCCCCCACGATCTCCCTGCTGCACCCAGACCCCCCCGTGATCTCCCTGCTGCACCCAGACCCCCTGTGATCTCCCTGCTGCACCCAGACCCCTGCAATCTCCCTGCTGCACCCAGACCCCAGCGATCTCCCTGCTGCACCCAGACCCCCGCGATCTCCCTGCTGCACCCAGACCCCCGCGATCTTCCTGCTGCACCCAGAGCCCCGTGATCTCCCTGCTGCACCCAGACCCCTGCAATCTCCCTGCTGCACCCAGACCCCCGCGATCTCCCTGCTGCACCCAGACCCCAGCGATCTCCCTGCTGCACCCAGACCCCAGCGATCTCCCTGCTGCACCCAGACCCCCATGATCTCCCTGCTGCACCCAGACCCCCATGATCTCCCTGCTGCACCCAGACCCCCATGATCTCCCTGCTGCACCCAGACCCCCCACGATCTCCCTGCTGCACCAAGACCAGGGGGGCGTGACTTGCGATCTCCCTGCTGCACCAAGACCCCCGCGATCTCCCTGCTACACCCAGCCCCCCCCCCCCCACGATCTCCCTGCTGCACCCAGACCCCCCCGCATTCTCCCTGCTGCACCCAGACCCCCCCGCGATCTCCCTGCTACACCCACGACCCACTCGTGAGATCATTGCCACGCCCCTTAATGCAAGTCTATGGGAGGGGGCGTGACTTGCGTATAGGGGGAATGGCCGTGACCTCAAGAGCGGGTTGGGATTGTGATGTCACGAGCCTCCGCCTCATATCATCTGTCATCTGGCATGAAGTGAATTTCGCTCCGTGCACCGGATGTCTGGGGTGCCGCACCCGAGATCGCGGGGGTCCCCAGCGGCAGGACCCCCGTGATCAGACATCTTACCTCCTATCCTTTGGATAGGGCATTAGATGTCTAGAGGCTTAATACCCCTCTAAGGGGTACTCCCTGCACGTCCACCCCTCCATTTATGCATCACGCCCCCTCCCATAGACTTGCATTGAGGGGGCGTGACCGTGACGTCATGAGCCTCCGCCCGCATCATTAGTCATTCGGCACGGACCAGATGTCTGGGGTGCCACAGCCGAGATCATGGGGTTCCTCAGCGGCAGGCCCCCCGCGATCAGACATCTTATCCCCTATCATTTGGATAGGGGATAAGATGTCTAGGGGTGGAGTACCCCTTTAAGGGTTACTCCCTGCGCGGCCACCGCTCCATTCATTCTTCATGGGGCCATTGAACATTTCCGACTTCAACGCAAGAGGTGTCCGCACTTTCATCGCGTAGACAATTATGTCCCTGTTATTGGGATCGGTGGGGGTCCTAGTGGTCAGCTGGTTATCCTTTAACCCTTGTAACCTATGTCAGATGCTGTCATTCCTGTAGCTGGAACAATGGAGATGTCATAAAGATAGCAATGCTTGAGTTACCAATGGTGGTTGTGTTCTCCTCAGAGATCCCCTTCACCGATTAACCCTCCCTCTCCTAGTAGTCATGACACTAGGGTTGCCACCTTTCTTGCAAAAAAAAAAAAATACCAGCCATGCTAATTTGCATAATGAATTATATATGCGTGTGGTAGCCTGGGGGTGTAGCTGTGCAGTGATGAAAGGGTGCTGGTTTAACCCTTAACTGTCGTGACGCGAGGGTGAGGGTTTTCTCTGTATGCTTGCCCTACCACCACCCGTCCCAAGAGCGATAGGGAGATAGTAAATAAATGATTGTCCACAACCGGCGATTTTCAGAAAACTGTCGGAACTTTTACCGCAGCTTTTATGCAGACTTAAACAGGAACAGTCTGTATAACAGAGTCTATTTGAAGTTTGACAGCTGGTTGGGACCTCGTGAGTTTCTAGGCTTCAGAGATTCATATGCGCTGTTCCACTGGATTTAGAGGATTGATATTAGGCCC